>NC_064931.1:164177834-164491428 GCF_023897955.1 Schistocerca gregaria
TGTCCTTAAAGGCTCATAAAAATGGTAAAAAGAGTGAGATCGGACATTTTGGGCAAGTCGATGCTGCATCACGATAACGCCCCATGTCACACGGAAACTTCCATCACGGAATTTTTGACCTCAAAAGGCATTCGTGTTGTTCCACAGCCCCCGTATTCACCTGAGCGGAGTGCTTGTGACTTTCTGTTTTTCCAGAAATTAAAATATACCTCAGAAGCATGTCATTTTGGGACTCTGGAGAAAATTAAAAAGAATGTGACCGTCATGTTACGGGCCCTACCAGCTGTAGCCTTTCAACGCTGCTATCAAGACTGGGAATGACGCCGCCACCAGTGCATAGCTGCCAAAGCAACTTCTTTGAAGGGGACAATATTATTATTTGAAAAAAAAAAGAACTTCGGCAGATACAAAATCAGTCTCATTACTTTTCTCACACACCTCATATAAGCAAGTGAAACGTATCTTGCGTGAAACATTGAATGGAATTTTAAAGACTCTTAGTTTTCATTCTCCTTTATTCTCCGAAAGTTAAGGAAATATATATATATATTCTCAGCGATCACAGGCCCTGTAGACCACGCGCTGCATCAACGATCTGCTTCCACCGCCTTCTATCTCTCGCAGCCTCTCTCCACCCTGTGCAAATTTCTAATGCTGCGATGTCCTCCTCTATGTCATCTTTCCACCCTGTACGGGGTCGGCCCAATGGTCTTGTTGCCTGGAGAGTTCATTCAAATGCTTTCTTGGTGATTCTGTTGGTTTCTATTCTAGCCACAGGTCCCCAGATTTTTCTCATTACTTTTCTTTCGAAAACATTCAGTTTTTCTCTTCATTCTTTGTAAGTGTCTAGCTTTCTGAACTGTACAGTACTACGGGGCAGATGATAGTGTTGTATCATCATCTTTGTGGTGATTGACAAAGCTTTACTTTTTAGTGCATTGCTTGGTGAGTACAGACATCTTGACACTGAGGCTATTCTTTCATTTATATCCATTGTTATTATATTTTTACTGTTGAGGTATTTAAACTGGAGAACGTTTCTGATTTTATAATGCTGGTCAATTTCAAAGTAAGGATTTTTGTTTATGACTCGACCTATTTCCATATATACGGTTTTCTCTTGGTTAATCAAAAGCCCCATTTTGCAGGCACTGTGCCTGAGAGATCTGTACATGTCTTTCAGTTCTTCTTCAGTTTCACTCAGCAACACTATATCACCTGCATAGGCCAGGAGTTTTACTTCATTGTGTTCGAATCGGAGACCACTGTATAGATGTAAATTACTCTCCCGAACCACTTTCTTTAATGCAAGGTTGAAGAGGACACATGAAAGAGCGTCTTCCTGTCGTAAGCCTGTTTTAATTGGAAAGGTGGGTGATATGGCTTCTCTGAACTTCACTGCTGCCTGGGAGCCATCCATGCACAGTTGTATCATCGTAATGATTTTGCTGGGTATACGAATTTCTCGTAATGTATTGTAGAGGCTACTTCTGTGGATGCTGTTGTAGGCTCGCTGGAAGTTAATGAAGAGACAGTGAATGTTTCTGTTAAATTCCCAGTATTTCTCAAAGATCTGTCCTATAGTAAACAAATTATCAATTGTGGATGGTTTTTTCGAAAACCAGCATGGTACTCTTGAATGATGTTTTCTGCGTAAGGTTTATGTTTTTCCAGAATGATCACTGAGAGGATTTTGTATGTTATGTTCAGCAAACTGATTCCTCTGTAATTTTCACGTTCCAGTCTGTTTCCTTTCTTGTGTGTTCGACAAATTATTGCAGTTCTCGAACCTTCCCGCAGTGTTTCCGTTTTCCAGGTCATTGTGATAAGGTTATGGATTTCTTTGTGTAGTTTGCTTCCGTCCTCCTTTAACATCTCTGCTGATATCTGGTCCTCGCTTGCTGCCTTTTTGTTTTTGAGCTTTAAGGAGAAATATACGGGGTGATCAAAAAGTCAGCATAAATTTGAAAACTGAATAAATCACGGAATAATGTAAATAGAGAGGTACAAATTGACACACATGCTTGGAATGACATGGGGTTTTATTAGAACCCAAAAAATACAAAAGTTCAAAATATGTCCGACAGATGGCGTTTCATCTGATCAGAATAGCAATAATTAGCATAACAAAGTAAGACAAAGCAAAGATGATGTTCTTTACAGGAAATGCTCAATATGTCCACCATCATTCCTCAGCAATAGCTGTAGTCGAGGAATAAAGTTGTGAACAGCACTGTAAAGCATGTCCGGAGTTATGGTGAGGCATTGGCGTCTGATGTTGTCTTTCAGCATCCCTAGAGATGTCGGCCGATCAGGATACAGTTGCGACTTCAGGTAATCCCAAAGCCAATAATCGCACGGACTGAGGTCTGGGGACATGGGAGTCCAAGCATGACGAAAGTGGCGGCTGAGCACACGATCATCACCAAACGACGCGCGCAAGATATCTTTCACGCGTCAAGCAATATGGGGTGGTTCTAATAAAACCCCATGTCATTCCAAGCATGTGTGTCAATTTTTACCTCTCTATCTACGTTATTCCGTGGTTTATTAAGTTTACAAATTTATACTGACTTTTTGATCACCCGGGGGTGTGATGGGGGCAGTAGGGTGTGCTCTCACCTTTTCCGCCTCCTTCTGCGATCCGGGTCTGGTTGTGACATTCGGCTACAGTATCAAGTATCAGATCTACAAGTGCAAGACTTATCGGCCGCGTACCCTAGAGTGGATGCGGGAAACTGCACGATGAAAACAAAGTGAAAAATACGCGGACGAAAACGTGAGAGCGTTAGAGATTATCTGCAGCGAGAACAGCTGTGTCGTAGAATATAAAGAACTTTGTATGAGGTGGATGCACAAAGCTTCCCTCAGCAGCAGCCGACGGGGACAGAATGAGATAGCTGTACGTAATCTCCAGACACATTGTCTGTGATCTCCAAGCTACTGTCCGTGAGATGCTCGGTCATTACAGTCTCTTTACAATAGAGACTGTTAGCATCAACAGGTGGCGGGCTCGAACGGCTGCCCTGGAGACTGTACTAACGCAGCCGATCAAGAAAGATTCTTTACTAGGACGTGGCGAGGCTGCAGTCCACGCACATCCGCTCAACAGTGGAACATTCACGGGGCAAAACACCCCGCTGCTCAGTTTTCTCACAAGAAAAATCGTTTAGAGAGAGAAAACTGCAACAAAAGTGTTGCCAGGGAATTTAGTAGACGATATATTAAGTCTTATTATCCCCTAACAAGATTTTATTATTCTATTTCTTTTAGTTTTAATTAGACCTCTCTCGCTGCCAACTACACTAATGACGTAGAGCAGTGTTCGTATATAGTACCTCAGCACAGATGAAATGAGAATGCTCACATAGCTAAGGAAATATTTGCACGCAATATTAATTTGCGAACGATTTTCGTCTCGAACCTTCTTCGTAATAGATCAAATCAGTGTCAGCGAACGACATTTTTAGTAGGGACATGGTCTTTCTTACTGTTGGAAACTATTATGTACAAGGTCTGGGACAAAAGAAACGAGGCTGACGTTGCATTATCTGCACTTGCTAGGTATGCTCAATTAGCGTACGACTCACTTGCCTGAGTAAGTTTCTTCCACTCAACACATTTTGCTTTCCATGAGGTTTTGCGTGAATTCCACTGGTACAGTCAGAAAAAATAGTGAAGGAAAAATTCAGTAGTACGGATAGCAACTATCTGGATCACTTTGTACTTAAATGATCTCTTAAAAGTGGGAATGTTAGTTCAGGTTGCCTACATTCATGGACGTGGATTGACTTTTGAACCTGACCACATTACGTAATCGTGTCCTCTCCTCTCCCCTCTCCCTCCCTTCTCCATCCTATACTCGCCTTTTCCCAACCAAACATGGCATAAGATTAAAAATGACAGAGACGAGTGCGAAAGGAGACGTTTACAGAAATAGTCGTATCTCCACGCAAACTAAAATCCCAGGTGGTGGAAACAGCCCAAACCCCACCCGCTCCCCATATCTCCACCCAGTCAAAAATGCCAGATGATGGAAATATCCCAACTGTACTAATGGGAAATTTAAATCCCTCTCATCTCTCGAGCCAATCACAGCAAAGTATTAAAAGCATTCAGTCAGTCAGAATATAGTTTCAATAAATATATTAAATTTAAGAAATCCATATATCCCAGTTGCGCTATGTGCACCACACACTCCTTCTCAGGACGTCAGAGTGCAAAACACACACACACACACACACACACACACACACACACACACATCGTCAGCCGTGTCTGCATTACTCATTACAAAAATTTCTTTTATGGAATGACTCACCTATACAGGGTGTAAATTTTACGTTAGTTAGTTAGCTATTTGCTAGTCAGATGCTTTGTATGATAATTAAAAGTTGTGTGGCCTCATGACCACAAAACAAACAAAACTTATCATAATCAGCGGAAAAAATTAATACAGTATTTGGGTCAACATTTGTAAAACTCTAATTCCTCTCTCTCAGACTCCACCCTATGGGGAGAGAGGGAGAGGTTTAGTTTTAGCGAATCAAAATTTAAGAAGTAAATAAGTATTTTTTATTTATCTGTGACCATTCTCCACGCAAAAATGAGAACATGGATTTTCTTGAATTATAGCGCCAACTACCAAGAATCCAACCAAATGTTTAACAGAAAATGTACGAAGTTTTTTATGTAGAGTCTGATTCTGCAATAAAAAATGGGGATTCCAATTTGAAATTTTAAAGTTGCCTCCCGCCCCACCTCTAGGGGGCTGGGGTGGCGGGCTAATTTTAGCACCAGCAGATGTGCCCCTCGAAAATAATCAACTTTGGATTCTACACATTTTTTCGTGTGAAGCTTATTTTTCGAGTTATTCTGGTTTGTCAACTTAAAATTTACACCCTGTATGTCATCTGCTGTGGAATAGTAGAAGTGGGACAAACACATTCTCCATAAATAGTTAGAAAACGATGTTTGCTTATACAACGTAATAAACGATTTAGTAAAACATATTTGTCGAACAGGAGTTTTACTTTAAAGAATATTCTGCAAAACTTCAAAATCGCGAAATGAAATCGAGTATCAATTTATTTCCCTATTGTTTGCCCTTGCCGACAAATGAAAAAAAAAACAGTTGTCATGCTGAGGGGAATCTTATCCACGAAAGAAGTGGTTTACAGACCACTTATATGACCGATTTTTAAATATTGCTAGCCAGTGTGGGGCCTTACCAGGTCAGATTAATAGTATATCCAACGAAGAACGACGTATTTTATCACTGGATCGTTTAATCAGTAAAAGATGTTAAATAAACCCCAGTGGTAGGTGCTACAAGACAGGTGCCATGCATGAAGGAGTGGCTGGCTTTTACAGAAATTGGAGGGAGAATGTTGTGAGCACTACATTACTTCCACCCACATAGGTCTCGCGAAATGACTGCAATGAAAAATTGCAGCTAATACATAGATAGGTTCACAGACGGACGTTCTTTCTTCATTTTCATGAAGTTTGCAACCAAAGTGCCGGCCGGAGTGGCCATGCGGTTCTAGACGCTACAGTCTGGAACCGAGCGACCGTTACGGTCGCAGGTTCGAATCCTGCCTCGGGCATGGATGTGTGTGATGTCCTTAGTTTAGTTAGGTTTAATTAGTTCTAAGTTCTAGTCGACTGATGACCACAGATGTTAAATCCTATAGTGTTCAGAGCCATTTGAACCATTTTTTATAAAGCGATCCATGCTTCAAACGTATGTTACATCCGAACGGTGTATTTCTGTTATCAAAACTTTGTCTACTAAATCCTCTATAAAACATCGAGAAGCTTCTAGTAGGACTTTTGTAACATCATGTTGTTGTTGTTGTCTTCAGTCCTGAGACTGGTTTGATGCAGCTCTCCATGCTACTCTATCCTGTGCAAGCTGCTTCATCTCCCAGTAACTACTGCAACCTACATCCTTCTGAATCTGCTTAGTGTACTCATCTCTCGGTCTCCCTCTACGATTTTTACCCTCCACGCTGCCCTCCAATGCTAAATTTGTGATCCCTTGATGCCTCAAAACATGTCCTACCAACCGATCCCTTCTTCTAGTCAAGTTGTGCCACAAACTTCTCTTCTCCCCAATCCTATTCAATACCTCCTCATTAGTTACGTGATCTATCCACCTTATCTTCAGTAATCTTCTGTAGCACCACATTTCGAAAGCTTCTATTCTCTTCTTGTCCAAACTAGTTATCATCCATGTTTCACTTCCATACATGGCTACACTCCAAACAAATACTTTCAGAAACGACTTCCTGATACATAAATCTATATTCGATGTTAACAAATTTCTCTTCTTCAGAAACGCTTTCCTTGCCATTGCCAGTCTACATTTTATATCCTCTCTACTTCGACCATCATCAGTTATTTTACTTCCTAAATAGCAAAACTCCTTTACTACTTGGAGTGTCTCATTTCCTAATCTAATTCCCTCAGCATCACCCGATTTAATTTGACTACATTCCATTATCCTCGTTTTGCTTTTGTTAATGTTCATCTTATATCCTCCTTTCAAGACACTGTCCATTCCGTTCAACTGCTCTTCCAAGTCCTTTGCTGTCTCTGACAGAATTACAATGTCATCGGCGAACCTCAAAGTTTTTACTTCGTCTCCATGAATTTTAATACCTACTCCAAATTTTTCTTTTGTTTCCTTTACTGCTTGCTCAATATACAGATTGAATAACATCGGGGAGAGGCTACAACCCTGTCTCACTCCTTTCCCAACCACTGCTTCCCTTTCATGCCCCTCGACTCTTATTACTGCCATCTGGTTTCTGTACAAATTATAAATAGCCTTTCGCTCCCTGTATTTTACCCCTGCCACCTTTAGAATTTGAAAAAGAGTATTCCAGTCAACATTGTCAAAAGCTTTCTCTAAGTCTACAAATGCTAGAAACGTAGGTTTGCCTTTTCTTAATCTTTCTTCTAAGATAAGTCGTAAGGTCAGTATTGCCTCACGTGTTCCAACATTTCGACGGAATCCAAACTGATCCTCCCCGAGGTCTGCATCTACCAGTTTTTCCATTCGTCTGTAAAGAATTCGCGTTAGTATTTTGCAGCCGTGGCTTATTAAACTGATAGTTCGGTAATTTTCACATCTGTCAACACCTGCTTTCTTTGGGATTGGAATTATTATATTCTTCTTGAAGTCTGAGGGTATTTCGCCTGTCTCATACATCTTGCTCACCAGCTGGTAGAGTTTTGTCATGACTGGCTCTCCCAAGGCCGTCAGTAGTTCTAATGGAATGTTGTCTGCTCCGGGGGCCTTGTTTCGACTCAGGTCTTTCAGTGCTCTGTCAAACTCTTCACGCAGTATCGTATCTCCCATTTCGTCTTCATCTACATCCTCTTCTATTTCCATAATATTGTCCTCAAGTACATCGCCCTTGTATAAGCCTTCTATATACTCCTTCCACCTTTCTGCCTTTCCTTCTTTGCTTAGAACTGGGCTGCCATCTGAGCTCTTGATGTTCATACACGTGGTTCTCTTCTCTCCAAAGGTCTCTTTAATTTTCCTGTAGGCAGTATCTATCTTCCCCCTAGTGAGATAAGCTTCTACATCCTTACATTTGTCCTCTAGCCATCCCTGTTTAGTCATTTTGCACTTCCTGTCGATCTCATTTTTGAGACGTTTGTATTCCTTTTTGCCTGCTTCATTTACTGCATTTTTATATTTTCTCCTTTCAGCAATTAAATTCAATATTTCTTCTGTTACCCAAGGATTTCTAGCAGCCCTCGTCTTTGTACCTACTTTATCCTCTGCTGCCTTCACTACTACATCCCTCAGAGCTACCCATTCTTCTTCTACTGTATTTCTTTCCCCTATTCCTGTCAATTGTTCCCTTATGCTCTCTCTGAAACTCTGTACAACCTCTGGTTCTTTCAGTTTATCCAGGTCCCATCTCCTTAATTTCTCACATTTTTGCAGTTTCTTCAGTTTTAATCTACAGGTCATAACCAATAGATTGTGGTCAGAGTCCACATCTGCCCCTGGAAATGTCTTACAACTTAAAACCTGGTTCCCAAATCTCTGTCTTACCATTATATAATCTATCTGATACCTTTTAGTATCTCCAGGGTTCTTCCACGTATACAACCTTCTTTCATGATTCTTAAACCAAGTGTTAGCTATGATTAAGTTGTGCTCTGTGCAAAATTCTACTAGGCGGCTTCCTCTTTCATTTCTTAGCCCCAATCCATATTCACCTAGTATGTTTCCTTCTCTCCCTTTTCCTACACTCGAATTCCAGTCACCCATTACTATTAAATTTTCGTCTCCCTTCACTATCTGAATAATTTCTTTTATTTCATCGTACATTTCTTCAATTTCTTCATCATCTGCAGAGCTAGTTGGCATATAAACTTGTACTACTGTAGTAGGTGTGGGTTTCGTGTCTATCTTGGCCACAATAATGCGATCACTATGCTGTTTGTAGTAGCTTACCCGCATTCCTATTTTCCTATTCATTATTAAACCTACTCCAGCATTACCCCTATTTGATTTTGTGTTTATAACCCTGTAGTCACCTGACCAGAAGTCTTGTTCCTCCTGCCACCGAACCTCACTAATTCCCACTATATCTAACTTTAACCTATCCATTTCCCTTTTTAAATTTTCTAACCTACCTTCCCGATTAAGGGATCTGACATTCCACGCTCCGATCCGTAGAATGCCAGTTTTCTTTCTCCTGATAACGACATCCTCCTGAGTAGTCCCCGCCCGGAGATCCGAATGGGGGACTATTTTACCTCCGGAATATTTTACCCAAGAGGATGCCATCATCATTTAATCATACAGTAAAGCTGCATGTCCTCGGGAAAAATTACGGCTGTAGTTTCCCCTTGCTTTCAGCCGTTCGCAGTACCAGCACAGCAAGGCCGTTTTGGTTAATGTTGCAAGGCCAGATCAGTCAATCATCCAGACTGTTGCCCCTGCAACTACTGAAAAGGCTGCTGCCCCTCTTCAGGAACCACACGTTTGTCTGGCCTCTCAACAGATACCCCTCCGTTGTGGTTGCACCTACGGTACGGTCATCTGTATCGCTGAGGCACGCAAGCCTCCCCACCAACGGCAAGGTCCATGGTTCATGGGGGGAGGAACATCATGTATGTAGTACGAATGTAGTGAGCTTGTGTCTTACTCAACACAACAGATCTATTCAGATCGGCATGTCGCGTTGAAAGCATGAGATTGTCATATTTGGCTTTAAAAATTTTGACTATGACTTATGAAATATTCAGGAGTTGCTAGGATACGTTCTGCTATGTTGCAAGGCATGTGTTGAATTTGCGCTACGTAGTTTACCGTCGATAATATGTAGATGTTTGTCGCCTGGACGTTTTGCAGCTACGACTGTACGTGGGCTCTTATCTGTGTGACCTGTCTTACTGGCATGCTCCCTCCTGAAATTAGATCCGAGATAGCTGCTAGATGAAAGAAAAACATGGCTGTGACTATGAAAGCCCACCTTTTATATGGCCATTAGCCACCATATTTTCTGCTGAAATCAAGTAGGACCTGCTTGGCAATTACCGGAACTCTTACAGTAATACAACAGCAAGCAAGATTCTCAAAGTGTTGGGGGATAATCTCAGCATTTGGAGAAGTGTATGGTTCCGAAGGAGGAGCTCCCTCCTGGTCATTAAGAGAAGTGGACAACATGGAACGCTCTCAACAGACCAAGTTCTAGAACCACGAGAAGCAAGACCAAGCTGCAGAAGTGGGATCTTCCTGTGCAGTTAGTGTGGTGCTGCTCAGGCTAACAGCCATCTATTACAGTGTTCTTCGCCTCCAGCCACACGAACCACGAGAGACTTGATGAGGGCGGACACCTAATGCACTCGATGTGGCCAATTTCTGGTCATAGAATGGATAAACTGATGTCAACGATCGACCTGTTTTTGTTGATTATATAATTTGCACTTCATACACGATAACAATCTGTGTGCTGATTAGTTTGAAACATGCAGCGACGTTGTGTTGCAATTTGTTCTTGAAATCTACAGATAACCAGTTCCTATTGTTCCTTTCCTTAAGTTGGTCACGGTGATGCCAACGTATACCAACTCCAATGTATTGAGACCAGTTTCTTAGAGTTCAACTTGGCTCCTGACGCAGCTTCATATTTCTTTACTGCACACAATGTTGTTTTAACTTCATCTGCGCCCATTACTAAGAAACCGACATCGTCAGCGTTCTATAGATATAAAATTTTCTGTCCGTGGATTGTAGACCTTTAAGCTGCTTCGCAGCATGGCGAGTACTTGCTCTACTGCCAAAGTGAATAAGTCTGTCGACATTTCGCGCTCTTGTTTTAAAGAGTCATTTGTTTGGATTGTGCAGCCAAGCTGACTCCCTCGTAACAAATCCTGTAATAATCCAGTACATCTACGTAGCAAACGCGTCTATTGCAATATGTGGAAAAGAAAACGTTGGTTTCCACAGGCGGACGCTTTATCAAGATCTAAAGTAACTATCGTACATCTTATAATACGCTACCGTTATTATTTGGCTGTAGTATGCCAAGATCTGAACAATGGATCTCTCTTAGCCGATACCAGTTTGATGAGGAGCTGTCACGATATTCATCACTTCTTTATCATTTGAGTAAGCATGCAACTTAAAATTTTGTACACTACTGGCCATTAAAATTGCTACACCAAGAATAAATGCAAATGATAAACGGGTATTCATTAGACAAATATATTATACTAGAACTGACATGTGATTACATTTCCATGGAATTTGGGTGCATAGAACCTGAGAAATCAGTATCCAGAACAACCACCTCTGGCCGTAATAACGGCATTGATACGCCTGGGCAATGAGTCAAACAGAGTTCGATGGCGTGTACAGGTACAGCTGCCCATGCAGGTTCAACACGATACCACAGTTCATCAAGAGTAGTAACTGGCGTATTGTGACGAGCCAGTTGTTCGGCCACCATTGACCAGACGTTTTCAATTGTTGAGAGATCTGGAGAATGTGCTGGCCAGGGCAGCAGTCGAACATTTCTGTATCCAGAAAGACCCGTACAGCACCTGCAACATGCGGTCGTGCATTATCCTGCTGAAATGTAGGGTTTCGCAGGGATCTAATGAAGGGTACAACCACGGGTCGTAACACATCTGAAATGTAACGTCCAGTGTTCAAAGTGCCGTCAATGCGAACAAGAGGTGACCGAGTCGTGTAACCAGTGGCACCTCATACCATCACACCGGGTGATATGCCAGTATGGCGATGACGAATACACGCTTCCAATGTGCGACCATCATGATGCTGTAAAGAGAACCTGGATTCATCCGACAAAATGACGTTTTGCGATGCATGCACCCAGATTCGTCGTTGGGTATACCATCTCAGGCGCTCCTGTCTGTGATGCAGCGTCAAGGGCAACCGCAGCCATGGTCTCCGAGCTGATAGTCAATGCTGCTGCAAACGTCGTCGAACTGTTCGCACAGATGGTTGTTGTCTTGCAAACGTCCCCATCTGTTGACTCAGGGATCGAGACATGGCTGCACGATCCGTTACAGCCATGCGGATAAGATGCCTGTCATCTCGACTGCTAGTCAAACGAGACCGTTGGGATCTAGCACGGCGTTCCGTATTACCCTTCTGAACCCACTGATTCCATATTCTGCTAACAGTCATTGGCTCTCGACCAGCGCGAGCAGCAATGTCGCGATACGATAAACTGCAATCGCGATAGGCTACAATCCGACTTTTATCGAAGTCGGAAACGTGATGGTACGCATTTCTCCTCCTTACACGAGACATCACAACTATGTTTCACCAGGCAACGTCGGTCAACTGCTGTTTGTGTATGAGAAATCGGTTGGAAAATTTCCTCATGCCAGCACGTTGTAGGGGTCGCCACCGGCGGCAACCTTGTGTGTATGCTCTGAGAAGCTAATAATTTGCATATCACAGCATCGTCTTCCCGTCGGTTAAATTTCGCGTCTGTAGCATGTCATCTTCATGGTATAGCAATTTTAATGGCCAGTAGTTACCGTTAAGTAAAGTGGCTGGTCGCAACCTTTCAACCGAGTTATTCCCTGGGTTTTCCGGAACAAGAACGACCACACCTTCTCTGAGTGATTGGGGAGTTGCAACATTCGCATTCATTTACTCGTTGCAAGTAGATGTTAGTTTGTTCTTAATTTCATGCCTGTATGTTGGTATATTGTATATAGATGTCAGCATGTGTGGGAATTTTGTTTGGGGAGGGCTTTCGAATATAATATTTTTCAATTCATCTTCGTCAACTTTTTCTATAAGGGGATCCGCGTCCACTGGGTTGAGTCTCCTTGTCAGGTTGTACTTAACATCTTCCAGCACACACCCATATATTACTATGCTAGCCAACAGGTAGGCGAGTGTCTATGCATCACGTTTCTGATGTCTTTCTGACACTTCATTTGTGCTCCGACACGTAACTTAAATTTTGTCCATATTTTCGTACTTGTTCATTTTCCCTTCACGTGTTAACGAAGTTCATAAGTTTCTTCATCGTGCGCTGCGTTAATGAAATCTTCGAGCTGTTTCTGTCTTAAGATACGAACTTTTTCTTAGATATTCTTAATTTTTCCGTAATATTCTATAACAATGGCGCCTGATTTGTGAAGATCCCCGTGGCACTGTAAAAAAATTCAGTTATTTGTTTGTACCACCAGTTTGTCCGCGGAAATACAGTAGTTCATCAAGCATTTGTGTGTTTTGGTTTTGCACACTTTAGCCAGCAGGTTAACACAGAGTCAGAAGAGCTACATTTAGTTTCGCATTCTGCTCATGTCTTACTCGAGACTCTGTATCTAGTAAATGTGGAACGTTGAAATTCCAATGACCTCTGCCTCTGTGGGTTTCCTGTATCTTCATATTTCTGATACAAATGTATGGAACATGATCGGAAAGCAAGTCAGCCAGATTTTGGTTTATAAAATTGGGTATCCAAGGTTGTTTTTCTCATAGATTCTTCCCAGTCTGCATGTCAAATTATTTCTGGCATGGGTAAAACTGAGCATATATTTCTGTGAATTAGCTGATAGTTAATTCTTTAATTTTTTTGTTCTCGTTCTATTGACTTGTTAAAAATTTGGGTTTGGTGTTGTAGACCGATGGTGCAGTTGAAAGCTCTAGCCAGGATTATATCATCGTACCGTATTCTAAAAAGAACAACCACATCTTGTGTAAAAAATTGAACCAGACGGCGCTTGTTACGTTGTCACCGATACCTCTTATATGTTGATTAACATCGTGCTGTTAAAGGTGGCACCAGTTCTTCTACTAATTGCGAATCTTTCTGCATGCTTAGAAAAAATGGTTCAAATGGCTCTGAGCACTATGGGACTTGACATCTATGGTCATAAGTCCCCTAGAACTTAGAACTACCTAAACGTAACTAACCCAAGGACATCACACAACACCCAGTCATCACGAGGCAGAGAAACATGCTTAGAAAAACTTCTTTAGAAAGGATTGCGATTCCTAGTCTGATTCATTTCCTGCATTTGTTATAACTTTAATCTCAGGTTGTTATAAAGTTATGTTAGTCACCTCTTGAGCAGCATAATATCGATGTCCACGGCGTACAAAAGATCCTGAACATTAATTAACTTCAGGGGTACACAGGTCTTGTTTATTTTAAAAGTGACGATTGTACTCGTATGGGCTCTATGCTTCTAAATAATTCATCTTTTAATAATATTCATCACTTGAGAAGCATTGAGAAACAATATAGTTCTCAATACAGAAGCTTGTTACCATAGCCCTCTCTTCGGCAAATCATCCACGTTTCCAACTTCTAAATATCATTTGACCCACTTCGCAACAAACGTCTTTGACTTTCTAAGAATTTTAGCAGCAACTCCATATGTAAGCTTTGGTCCCTTTGGATGAGTTACAAGGAATACTGTCTCGTGACGCTTCAGATATTTTGCACTCATTTTAAACTGGAACCGAAACAACGGAACATACAATTCTGGCACTGTTTATCTATATACTGTGCAAACGGGCATTGATTACAGATTCGAGGCCATTAGCAGCTATATCGCTGCGGATGTTACATTTTAAATTATGGCGTACACTTTCTTGTGGAATGATTGTAACTCTCCGCGAACGTGTTCTACATTTCTAATTGGAGCGGCGAATGACAACTTGACATACATCTACATTTACATCTATACATATACTCCTCAAGCCACCCAACGGTGTGTGGCAGAGGGCACTTTACGTGCCACTGTAATTACCTCTCTTTCCTGTTCTGGCCGGTGTGTTCCGTTATCATATAATCATACAACAAAGGATCCTTCTTTCTATGTATTCGCAATACATTACATTTGTCTATGTTAAGGGTAAGTTGCCACTCCCTGCACTTCATCTTACCTCCCTTTCCTGTTCCAGTCGCGTATGTTTCGCGGGAAGAACGACTGCCGGAAAGCCTCCGTGCGCGCTCGAATGTCTCTAATTTTACATTCGTGATCTCCTCGGGTGGTATATGTAGGGGGAAGCAATATATTCGATACCTCATTCAGAAACGCACCCTCTAGAAACCTGGACAGCAAGCCACACCGCGATGCAGAGCGCCTCTTTTGCTGAGTCTGCCACTTGAGTTTGCTAAACATCTCCGTAACGCTATCACGCTTACCAAATAACCCTGTGACGAAACGCGCCGCTCTTCTTTGGATCTTCTCTATGTTCTCTGTCAACCCGACCTGGTACGGATCCAACACTGATGAGGAATACTCAAGTATAGATCGAACGAGTGTTTTGTAAGCCACCTCCTTTGTTGATGGACTACATTTTCTAAGGACTCTCCCAATGAATCTCAACCTGGTACCCGCCTTACCAACAATTAATTTTATATGATCATTCCACTTCAAATCGTTCCGTACGCATTCTCCCAGATATTTTATAGAAGTAACTTTTACCATTGTTTGTTCCGTTATCATATAATCATACAACAAAGGATCCTTCTTTCTATGTATTCGCAATACATTACATTTGTCTATGTTAAGGGTAAGTTGCCACTCCCTGCACCAAGTGCCTATCCGCTGCAGATCTTCCTGCATTTGGCTGCAGTTTTCTAATGGTGCAACTTCTTTGTATACTACAGCATCATCCGCGAAAAGCCGCATTGAACTTCCGACACTATCGACTAGGTCATTTATATACAGGGTGTTACAAAAACGTACGGCCAAACTTTCAGGAAATATTCCTCACACACAAATGAAGAAAAGATGTTATGTGGACATGTGTCCGGAAACGCTTAATCTTCATGTTGGAGCTCATTTTAGTTTCGTCAGTATGTACTGCACTTCCTCGATTCACCACCAGTTGGCCCAATTGAAGGGCCGGCCGCTGGTGGCCGAGCGGTTCTGGCGCTACAGTCTGGAACCGCGCGACCGCTACGGTCGCAGGTTCGAATCCTGCCTCGGGCATGGATGTGTGTGTTGTCCTTAGGTTGGTTAGGTTTAAGTAGTTCTAGGGGACTTATAACCTCAGCAGTTGAGTCCCATAGTGCTCAGAGCCATTTGAACCATTTGAACCCAATTGAAGGAAGGTAATGTTGACTTCGGTGCTTGTGTTGACATGCGACTCATTGCTCTACGGTACTAGCATCAAGCACATCAGTACGTGGCATCAACAGGTTAGTGTTTTCATCACGAACGTGGTTTTGCAGTCAGTGCAATGCTTACAAATACGGAGTTGGCAGATGCCCATTTAATGTATGGATTAGCACGGGGCAATAGCCGTGGCGCGGTACGTTTGTATCGAGACAGATTTCCAGAACGAAGGTGTCCCGACAGGAAGACGTTGGAAGCAATTGATCGGCGTCTTAGGGAGCACGGAACATTCCAGCCTATGTCTCTCGACTGGGGAAGACCTAGAACGATGATGACACCTGCAATGGACGAGGCAATTCTTCATGGAGTTGACGATAACCCTAATGTCAGCGTCAGAGAAGTTGCTGCTGTACAATGTAACGTTGACCACGTCACTGTATGGAGAGTGCTATAGGAGAAGCAGTTGTTTCCGTATCATGCACAGCTTGTGCAGGCGCTATCAGCAGCTGATTGGCCTCCACGGGTACACTTCTGCGAATGGTTCATCCAACAATGTGTCAATCCTCATTTCAGTGTAAATGTTCTCTTCACGGATGAGGCTTCATTCCAACGTGATCAAATTGTAAATTTTCGTAATCAACATGTGTGGGCTGACGAGAAACCGCACGCAATTATGCAATCACGTCATCAACACAGATTTTCTGTGAACGTTTGGGCAGGCATTGTTGGTGATGTCTTGATTGGGCCTCATGTTCTTGCACGTACGCTCAATGGAGCACGTTATCATGATTTCATACAGGATACTCTACCTGTGCTGCTAGAACATGTGCCTTTACAAGTACGACACAACATGTGGTTGATGCACGATGGAGCTCCTGCACATTTCAGTCGAAGTCTTCGTACGCTTCTCAGCAACAGATTCGGTGACCGATGCGGCGGACCAATTCCATGGCCTTCACGCTCTCCTGACCTCAACCCTCATGACTTTCATTTATGGGCGCATTTGAAAGCTCTTGTCTACGCAACCCCGGTACCAAATGTAGAGACTCTTCGTGCTCGTATTGTGGACGGCTGTGATACAATACGCCATTCTCCAGGGCTGCATCAGCGTATCAGGGATTACATGCGACGGAGGGTGGAGGCATGTATCCTCGCTAACGGAGGACATTTTGAACATTTCCTGTAAGAAAGTGTTTGAAGTCACGCTGGTACGTTCTGTTGCTGTGTGTTTCCATTCCATGATTAATGTGATTTGAAGAGAAGTAATAAAATGAGCTCTAACATGGAAAGTAAGCGTTTCCGGACACATGTCCACATAACGTATTTTCTTTCTTTGTGCGTGAGGAAAGTTTCCTGAAAGTTTGGCCGTACCTTTTTGTAACACCCTGTATATCGTGAAAAGCAATGGTCCCGTAACACTCCCCTGTGGCACGCCAGAGACTACTTTAACGTCTGTAGACATGCTGTTACGTAATCATCTTCTTGGCCTTCCGATGTGTCTGAGGCGTCGTACCGCAGTTGAGGGCGCCACCGAGAGAGTTAGGTGGAAAATGTAGCTGGAGCCCGGAGGAGGAGAATGGCAGTTATTTCGACAGAGGCTGGTGCTCCAGGCGGCAGGCTCCAGATCTGGCGCGGGGACCTGTCAGAAATAGCCCGAGCGCAGCCCGGCGGTTGAATTGACAGCGGCAAGAATGCCGGCCGCAGCCGCAGCAGCATCGCGCAGAAATAGATGCCAAGAAAGTGGGCCGCCGGCTCAAAGCGAAGCTTGCCAAATATCGGCGACAACTTTTTTTAGTCGCTGCATTGATGAAAGTCGATATCCGTTATTCGCTTCAGCGACCACATTGCCGAAAGGCCCTCAAGGTGGAGGGCGTGGAAGACATCACGGCACGGCCGTCTGAGGTCTCAGTACCACGCAGTACGTCAAATGCTTTGCCAGGGAACATTTCCAAACCGTACAAATCCAGTTTGTGCAAAACATACCATATGCTATACGGTATAAAGGGTGAGCACAAATTACTTCGACTAATACAATTTTGTCATATGATGACATGATGGAGACCGTGGCTGTTATTTGAAGATGAGAATTATAGTAACATATAAATTTGTTACTTGATGTGCAGATAGGCATACTAATACTATTTGCTTTCACGTAGGTCAAATGCAACGAAAATCTGTAACGCAACCATCTGTGTATGGCGTGCTTATAATGATATATTATTAATATTTTAGGACAATTAATCTGCAAAAAAACACATCACATGTAACAAGGAAAGCGTGTAAACCGTCTGAGGATGAACCACAACGATTCGAAACCGGTAACGGTACCCTTTGTATAAAGGAACTGAAAGTAAATTTGTGGCTGGTTGCTGTCCCAACAAGCATGGCTACCTGCAGTGCTCCTTGGCCGTATGCGGGCACGGATGGTGAGATATCGTTCTTCTTGTGGTGTTGTACACTGTGGACGTCCCGTACTTTAGCGGCTGGACACGTTTCCTGTCTGCTGGAGTAGTTGCCACAGTCTTTGGATCACACTTTGTGGTACACGGTGGGCCCGTGCTACGACCTGCTGTGTTTGACCAGCCTCATGTCGCTCTAGTATTCTACCCCTCACAATGTCATCAATTTGTGTTCTTTGAGCTATTTTCAACACACAGTCACCATTAGCACGTCTGGAAACGTCTGCACACGTACTCGTTGCACCGTACTCTGACATGAACCAACACACACCTGTGTATGTCGATTGCTGCCAGCGCCACTGTGCGACGACCGCAGGTCAAATGCACCGCATGTTCATATCCCGAAGTGATTTAAACCCGCAAACCGCCCACCAGAGCGTTGTTTCACCATGTATCAGCATTATCCGTAGTTTATGAGCATGAGTGTACCAAGAAGCCTCCAGTAAAATTTGTCTCTTACATCACAAAGGAAAACCCAAACCAAAAAATTATGTTGATGTTATCAACACAACATCGTGATGTAGGAGTAGATGTTGATACACCAAAAAAGAAAACCCGTATAAACCTGTACTATAATTCCACTAAGATATGAGTGAATGCTAGAGATCAGATCGCTAGGACATACTTCACAAAAAGGCATATGAGAAAATGGGCACTGTCAGTGTTCTACAGATTACTTTATATAGCTGCAGTTATCTCATACACGCTGTTTAAGATGAATGTACCTAAGTGGAGCGAAGGGAAATCAAACGCCAGAAGACTGTATCTCCATGAATTAGACCTTGAACTTTTGAAACCATACGTAGAAGAGCGATCTAAGGACTTGATAGGACTCAAGTGGCCTATTATTTGCTCGATAGGAGAGATCCTTGGAAAGCAAGATGCTACATATGCTTTAAGAATACAAGTAACCAAGTTACCATGTGGAAGCTGTGGTCTCCACCTATGTGTCATTCAGAATCATCCATTTTCTGTGCAGGAGCTAAATGTCATCTGTAAATTACAGTATTCTCTCCAATTGTAGAGCCTTTTTTTCTGTTGGAAGTTTTCTGTGTACCATAATCTCTATTTGTGCGAGTGTTTTTATTTCTGTTTTTGAAACTTTCCATCAAGGAGAAAACTGTATTATTCAGTTATTAGATCAAAGGGTGAACAGAAACTTTGGACACTCTGTGTGTTCAAGTACAGACTTTATGTTTCTAGTTTATACAGTCATTCATTGCATTCACCCTATGCGTTCAAAAATTACGTTTTTAGTTATGCTGTCACTATTTCCTGTTAAGCCGATTTCGCACTGGAAACACAATTACTTAAAATAAATACATGTTTCAGGATTTCCAGCTTACTGTAACAGCCGCAAAAATTGTCCTTCGTTGGTGCTCTGTGGAACCTAAAATATTTTGGTGCTCCGAGGGTTAAATATAAATATAAGCGTCAAGGAAATCTTTTCTGAAATTAATTGTGTGAAGTGTAGCACTGTACAGAAGAGAAACGTGGGCAACGAACAGTTCAGACAAGAAGAGAATAGAATAATTTGAAATGTGTTGCTAAGGAACAATGCTGAAGATTAGAGTGGCGGTTTGAGTAAGTAATGAGGAGGTGGTAAATCGAACTGGGGAAAAAAGAAATTTATGTCAGAGCTTGGCTACAAGAAGGCATCGCGTAACAGGACATATCCTGAGTCATCAGGAAATCGCTAATAGGGTAATGGAAGAGTGGATGTGGATTAAAGCAGGAGAGACTAGCGCCTGTGGCAGCTGATAACCATTCTCCGAACTGAAGACCACAATAACAGACCTTCGTGTCTGTGAAAATAACTTCACAACTATGAGAAAGCCTGCAATAAACCATCAACAAAATGTATAACACAAAATACAGGGTAATGTAAAAGTACTGTGATGTGCTTGCCGTCTGTGTGTGAACTGCTCTATAATTATACTGTCAGCGCCGCTGTGGCACTCTTCCATTGCATTCAATGAACTCATACATGAAGTGCACATCGCCCATCTTTTTATCAGTAAACATATTCATACTGCTGTGTATCAGTGTTAATGATGATGTTTGGTTTGTGGGCGCTCAACTGTGTGGTCATCAGCACCCGTACAAAGTCCCACTTATTACACAGCCTAATTTTTACACTGACATTGTAATTCTGTCAGAGACGGCAAAGGATTTGGAAGAGCAGTTGAACGGAATGGACAGTGTCTTGAAAGGAGGATATAAGATGAACATCAACAAAAGCAAAACGAGGATAATGGAATGTAGTCAAATTAAATCGGGTGATGCTGAGGGAATTAGATTATGAAATGAGACACTTAAAGTAGTAAAGGAGTTTTGCTATTTAGGTAGTAAAATAACTGATGATGGTCGAAGTAGAGAGGATATAAAATGGAGACTGGCAATGGCAAGGAAAGCGTTTCTGAAGAAGAGAAATTTGTTGACATCGAGTAAAGATTTAAGTGTCAGGAAGTCGTTTCTCAAAGTATTTGTATGGAGTGTAGCCATGTATGGAAGTGAAACATGGATGATAAATAGTTTGGACAAGAAGAGAATAGAAGCTTTCGAAATGTGGTGCTACAGAAGAATGCTGAAGATTAAATGGGTTGATCACATAACTAATGAGGAGGTATTGAATAGAATTGGGGAGAAGAGGAGTTTGTGGCACAACTTGACAAAAAGAAGAGACAGGCTGGTAGGACATGTTTTGAGGCATCAAGGGATCCCCAATTTAGCATTGGAGGGCAGCGTGGAGGGTAAAAATCGTAGAGGGAGACCAAGAGATGAATACACTAAGCAGATTCAGAAGGATGTAGGTTGCAGTAAGTACTGGGAGATGAAGAAGCTTGCACAGGATAGAGTAGCATGGAGAGCTGCATCAAACCAGTCTCAGGACTGAAGCCCACAACAACAACAAATTTTTACACAGTCCAATCTAGCTACTGTCACGAATGATAATGATGAACTGATGAGGACAACACAAACACCAAGTCTCCGGGGAGAGAAATAGCTGTGTCTCACTATCAATGTACAAATAACAATACAGAAAAAAACCAGCACTGTTTAATGTCAGCTTGCCATTATTGTTGTGTAAATGGTGGTTCCCAAACGGGACATACAGCGTATGCTGTCGATATTTGCACATTTCTGCAGATATTTTCAGCGAAATGCAGATTCAAAGATAAATTGAGGTAAGACATCAAATGAAATGCAGTTGCTCTGTAAAATACCTAGAGAACATCCATGAATTATCTCCGGAGTTAGGTAGAATCCGAGTTCACCCTGTATACACTGTAATCATAAATATTTACTGCACCTGCAACAGTTATCTGTTGATAAAAGAAATTAAATTACCTTTAAGTTGCTTACAAATGACAAAAGGCATAAAATAAGGAATATGGCTAGGATTGCAAAGTAAACTGCAGGAGATCCTTGAAATGCATCTATTGCGGCACTGCGATTAGCCCACGGCTATAGTCCCGTGTATAGCAAATAGCGAAACACGCAGGGTACCGAAATAAAACTGCCCCGAAAAGTGTTTTTGATATTTCGTGGTGTACGTAATCTAAACAGCAAAAGGACAATTTGATACCAGGACAGACACAACTTTTTTCTGTAAAGAGGAGTTCTCCTGTTCATGAAATAGCGTAATGTATTCCACGACTTACAAAAAATTTTCGGGTAAGTTTTATTTCGTCCACTCTGTACTAACAGCACGGATGCCAGTTTTACGACTCGTTAAGGTTATTTATCTCTAAAACTTTGCATCTGTGTACGAACGATGTTTCAAAGTAAACGAATTAGTAGACTAAAGAAGCACAAGTGACTAAAGGAAGAGTATCGTCTAATAGACAATTACGGCCAACAGATTCACAGAAGTCATAAATGAGTCATTATTTAGCAAGAAGCTAAGCAGTTGACGGAAACAATATGTATTAACGTGCAGCAACTAGTAACAGAGTAACATTTCCCAAAATAGAAGATGCTCAGTTGTTATAGTTCTCCTCTTATTCGACACCGAAAGTATAAATGGGGAGTTTCAGTGAAGTGATTGAAACGTAATGGAGTGGAACAGCTAGTGGCAAAAGTCTGGATAGTTTCATTACTAAAGTTTTTAGTATTGGACTACTGCAGTGCACGTTCACAGAAGATGATGTAGGATTTAAACATGTTGTCTTCGTCTACTATGTGCTGTTTCACTTCTCTATACTATAATTACTGCACTGAAACTCCTTATTCCATTTCTAGAGGGAATAAGAGAGTAACGTTTTGCAACATTGCAGCTTCTGTTTTGGGAAATACGACACTGAAAGTGTATATACAAGCAAATATTTAGGTTTTCGCCAAGTAATACCTAACCTACGACTCTTGTGAAACTGCTGATGATAAATAGTGTGTTTCTCGAAAAAAAATTTCAGTTGTTCATGTTTTTGCAGACTTTAGATTTCTCAGCTTTCAGATATCGACTGCAGTAGAACGCAGAACGGTACAATAGACATTATTGTTGATGTTGTGGTCTTCAGTCCTGAGATTGGTTTGATGCAGCTCTCCACGCCACTCTATCCTGTACAAGCTTCTTCATCTCCCTGTACCTACTGCAACCTACATCCTTCTGAATCTGCTTAGTGTATTCATCTCTTGGTCTCCCTCTACGATTTTTATCCTCCACGCTGCCCTCCAATACTAAATTGGTGATCCCTTGATGCCTCAGAACATGTCCTACCAATCGATCCCTTCTTCTTGTCAAGTTGTGCCACAAACTTCTCTTCTCTCCAATCCTATTCAATACCTTCTCATTAGTTATGTGATCTACCCATCTAATCTTCAGCATTCTTCTGTAGCACCACATTTCGAAAGCTTGTATTCTCTTCTTGTCCAAACTAGTTATCGTCCATGTTTCACTTCCATACATGGCTACACTCCATGCATATACTTTCAGAAACGAATTCCTGAGACTTAAATCTATACTCGATGTTAACAAATTCCTCTTTTTCAAAAACGCTTTCCTTGCCATTGCCAGTCTACATTTTATATCCTCTCTACTTCGACCATCGTAAGTTATTTTGCTCCCAAAATAGCAAAACTCCTTTGCTACTTTAAGTGTCTCATTTCCTAATCTAATACCCTCAGCATCACCCGACTTAATTCGACTACATTCCATTATCCTAGTTTTGTTTTTAATGATGTTCATCTTATATCCTCCTTTAAAGACACTATCCATTCCGTTCAACAGCTCTTCCAAACCCTTTGCTGTCTCTGACAGAAGTACAATGTCATCGGCGAACCTCAAAGTTTTTATTTCTTCTCCATGGATTTTCATACCTACTCCGAATTTTTCTTTTGTTTCCTTTAGTGCTTGCTCAATATACAGATTGAATAACATCGGGGAGAGGCTACAACCCTATCTCACTCCTTTCCCAACCACTGCTTCCCTTTCATGTTGCTTGACTCTTATAACTGCCATCTGGTTTCTGTACAAATTGTAAATAGCCTTTCGCTCCCTGTATTTTACCCCTGTCACCTTCAGAATTTGAGAGAGAGCATTCCAGTCAACATTGTAAAAAGCTTTCTCTAAGTCTACAAATGCTAGAAACGTTGGTTTGCCTTTCCTTAATCTAGCTTCTAAGATTAGTCGTAGGGTCAGTATTGCCTCACGTGTTCCATTATTTTCTACGGAATCCAAACTCACCTTCCCCGAGGTCGGCTTCTACTAGTTTTTCCATTCGTCTGTAAAGAATTTTGCTGCCGTGACTCATTAAACTGATAGTTCGGTAATTTTCACATCTGTCAACACCTGCTTTCTTTCGGATTGGAATTATTATATTCTTCTTGAAGTGTGAGGGTATTTCGCCCGTCTCATACATCTTGCCCACCAGTTGGTAGAGTTTTGTCAGCACTGGCTCTCCCAAGGCTGTCATTAGTTCTAATGGAATGTTGTCTACTCCCTGGGCCTTGTTTCGACTCAGGTCTTTCATATAGACATATCCCAGTATTTTTGGTTTTACATTCGGTTTTAGCGTTTTGCGCTGTTGTACTTCCATTGTTATTAAAACTAGGAGCCGCTTGTCCTAATCGACGCACATTTGGAGCTGAAGCAAGCGGCAGAATGCTGCCCTGGTACCTCTACTCGTAGATGTACCACGCATGCAATGCAGCTTTTGGAACGCCATCCTCTTGTCTAAATATAAGTATCAAGGTTTCTCGAAAACGACATTGGTTCTCTTCCAGGTATTTACATTTAAGTCCGACGAATATTGCTATTAAACGTTAATATAAGATGCGCTTAGCCGCCTTCACTTTTTATAGAGAATCGGTTTTGGAAATATTTCCCACTGGGTATATGGCTTATCACCTCATCACTACTGTAAATTATGGCCATTTTTGGTGTCGTCAATCATAAGTGAATATTTCGAATGGAGCCAATTGGAATTAGTAATTGCCGATAGCTAAGGATTTAATCGTTGCACTTGTCTGTCTGCCTGATGGTGTTAGCCCATTGATGATGAAAGTCAGTAACAATATCTTTATTTATGGTGGAATTGGTTCAATCAGTCTTTACAGGAAAGGAAGTTCTTCTTAGTTTCCTAGCCCACACGTGTTTCAGCACAACTGTAGACCCTTACTTTGGTGAAAATTAGGAAGTACAAACGATTTGGACAAGAGCTTCTATTCAAAAATTAAGCCTATTATTTTATCATGTCTATTGCGATTTTTTCAACTTGGTTACTAGTCGGTTAAATTTTTGTAATTGGGGTAAAGTAAAGAACAAGAATCGAAATAGACACAAAATTCTTACGTCAAATTTTTTGCTCACAACTGTTGTCATAAGACATTCTGTATATTAAGTTTTTTACTAAAATAAGGACTCACTCTTGATGGTTTTGACTAGATAATTAAAAAGTATGTCTCTTTTTACTGTTGTAAACACAGATGGAATCCATTCCTTTAATATGAACGTCCATGTTGAAGTAATATACACCATAAATCTTAGTATGTGGACAGAAGATATCTGTTCAACTGATTGGTGTGTTTGGGCAGGACTCGTTCACTCAACCAAAGAGCTGCTGCTACTTGACCAATATTTTGTTTTATTCCACCATCTTTCATAAGAAGTGTACGCAGTGTTTGTGGGATCCAATACCAGCATGGACACAAATTGACCTTTGACCTTTGAGTACTTTTACATCTCTAAATTGTAACTTTAAAATATTTGATATCGGATAACTTGTATACAGAGAGTAGTGGCTCTTTGATGACTATATCAGTTGCACTCGTATCATGCAAAATTAAACATTTTTGGATCACATTAATGTGGAAAGGATATTGTACCCATATTTTAATCGTAATCACGCTGTAAAAGACTCAACCTAGTCATAAGAACAATCTTCGAATAGACAGTGTAACAAGACCCAAGTAGAGTAACTATTTATTTTTGAAGTGATCAGAAGTATTTGCAGATTTACTATGCTACTTCCTTTTGCATGGATCACATGGAACCACTGTAAGTTTCATCAGCAAAAATTCTGGTTCTGCAAATTTCAGCCAATCCTCATCACTGTTTCTTGTTCCACCAACTTTTCAAAGAACATCGTTCAAGTTTGTACTACACTTGATGCAAAGCACAGTTAACACTAAAATTAAATTCTTCCACATCTAAAATGTCTGAATTATTTAGAAAAGTAGACATGACTATTGCTGATATTACTAGTCAATAAGCATAGTTCAATCGTTGTACCACACTTAATGCAAGGCACAACCGACGCAAAAATTAAATATTCATACGTCTAAAATATCTATATTATTTATCAAAATTTACCAATTTACAGGTCAAACTGCACTTTATGAGTACTGAATTATGCAGTCAACTGCTTACTAAACGACACTTCTATCAAGCAGCATACTGAACAGCAGTCATACACATTCGTAAAAGTAACAAATGATAGTTACTGTGCTTTCAACTATCTACTTTGAACTGCTATCCGAAATCATCCCAAAATTATAGAAATTCAGTGCCAGAGTATTAACGTTGTCTTGCAGTACAAAACGTTTGTCATCTTCTGCTGATTATGCTAACTTACGCCGTCTTATAGTGGAGCCTGCAGGATAATTTCCTCATACATCGCATTTTAGAGCAAAATTGTAATAAATTGCCCCATTTTATATTTTCTTACAGATAAATAACGATAAAAATTGTAAGAAACTGCTCCATACATTGCCATATTACAGGAAAATTGTAAGAAATTAATCCAAACAATGCTATGTCACAGGAAAATTGTAACAAATTCAATATGTTACAGTACAATTTTAACAAATTACTTCATATATCGTTGTTTGACAAAATTGCAACAAGTGTCCCTATACATAGCAAAGGCAATATGGGTACTATTGCTGTAATCATGATCAGTTGGCATGACAGCTACCATTAACCTGAATGCATGGTGAATACTGTTGTGGGGCAATGATTGTCAGTTGATATGCTGACTGCCATTACCCTGACATGGTAACTAGTTTTACCTCAAACAGGTGGTGGATACTATTGGGGCAATGATGGTCACTAGACACGGTGACATGCATTAGTTCTGATCACGGTGACTGCTATTGCCCTGAACACATGGTGGATACTATTGAGGTGCAATTTTCAGTTGACATCGTGACTGCTATCACCCCAATTATGGTGATGCCAGTCACTCTAAATGCAAGGTTTAATTCAAGAACCAAGAAAAATAATCTACTGTCAGTGGGTTTCAGATACTGCATCTCAAAGAGTTTCCTAAAACCAAATGCTGTCAGTGTATGCATATAACCTGATTTAAGAAAGCTCTCAGACAAGTCAAGACTTTTTCTCAGTATAGGTGGCATAACTACAAGGGACATCATTATTAAATTGTGAGCCAGATCAGTAGTGCCAATATGTGTGCCATGTGTATTTGTTTTAATGTTATGGAATAAGTAAGTAACAACAGTAATGTCATGGGTTTTTTTGTACTCGAAATCTTCAAATAATTTTATTCAGATGCAAAGATCGAATTTATGTTCATGATCTATGTGGCTATTCTTGAATAACATGATCAGTGACCAGCATGAGTTTTGTGCTCAAAATCTTTATATCTTTTGATAAATAATTTTATCAGTTTTTTGAGAGATTGAATTTTCCACTCAGTGTGGAATCTTGTGCATCATTCTCTTTCATTGTGTTGTATTTACATTTCATATTTAGTTCATTACGAAGTTACATTTGTTATTTACGAATGTATGCAGTTTGCGATACAACACATTAAAGACCTCGCCATAATTCACCATTTTTAGTACAGTTTGTTGGGCAAAGTGTTGGAAAATGTAACGTTGGTGGTTAAAAATGTTACCACAGGTATGTCCACAACCAAAAGTAATAAAAACAAATCTACATTTTAGCCAGTCAGTAACGTTATTTGTGTTTTATTGATATTTTATCTTCTTTCACCGAAAATAGTTGTTACTCGGTTCGTCTCTTTTTGCTGGCGGCAACATAGCCTCTTTTGCGCCTAAGATGAAGTGTACGTAATGTGTTACTGCAGTATAGTATTTTAGCAAAGTACATTGGTTTTGTACTGTTATAGAGCAATTTAGACGTGGAGATAGGATTGTGGCACTTAATTTGGAAGTCCACAGCCATGTTTTATGTACCAAGTGTAAGTTGTACAATAATGTAGTGGGAGCGGAGTTGGTTGTCGTCGGCTGAGATTAGGAGATGCGTGCTTCTCGATAGGAGAGGAACACAGGATGACCAGCTTAGGATCCCAGTACCTGGACAGAGAGTTTTTCATCCCCCTTGGCCCGAGATTTGTTTGTCTGTCCGATTGGTAGAGGAAACGAAACCCTCTGGTAGCTTTCGTTGCACCAGTAGTTGCAAGAATCTCGGTGGAGAAAGGGCACTCTTCGTCTGGTTCTTGGTAAGTAAGGATGTAGCTCTTACGTTAGGGCAGAGGTAGGCTGTACGTAAGGTCGCATTTTGCTTAAGTTAAATTTCGTTGAAATACTTTTAAAAAAATGGTTCAAATGGCTCTGAGCACTATAGGACTCAACATCTGAGGTCATCAGCACCCTAGAACTTAGAACTACTTAAACCTAACTAACCTAAGGTCATCACACACATCCAAGCCCGAGGCAAGATTCGAACCTGCGACCGTAGCAGTCACGCGGTTCCGGACTGAAGTGCCTAGAACCGCACGGCCACCGCGGCCGGCTTGAAATACGTAGTTCTTCTGTTCAACTGAAGCGTCATGATTTCACAGTCAGTGTGTGCTACGAGTTTGCAGTATTGGCTAATGATTATGTTCAATAGTTACATTAATCGTACCTTGATTTGCTCCTTTGGAACTGCGTGGTGAGCAGGATCCATCAGAGACATGATTAGATTGATCTCGCGAACCTACCTGTAGTGCGAGCAATTGAATATTCGTATGTGTGTGATTTTATTTCTCTATTCTTCCGTGATTTTTCGAATCTGTCTTTCGTGTACATTTACCTTCAAGTTGTAACTTGTACTCACGATCGAAGAGCCCATCGTTCTACTACTGCACTGTAATGTGTCTTGCCTCTTGCTGATTCAATTTGTTTTGCGCGCGTTATATTTGTAGAATTATCTGATCATTCGTGGTTTGAAGGGTACGTTTTGTAACGGTTTAGTTTGGTGGGTACCACGTGCGCCCGGGATGATCTGATGCCCTCGGCCTTAGTGATATAATGCTAAATTGTTCTGTTTCATTTGCTATTGTGATTTTTGCTAGGAATTTCGCCTACTTCGTGGCTTGAGAAATCTTCCTGTTGTTTCATTGTACTCGTGTGTGATTGGTTTCACCACATGGCCACTCGGTTTGTTTGCAAGTTGGGTGCGAGATTGGGCAGTAAAGGTATTTACATCTTAGAATTTCACAAACGGCATAAATCGTTCTGCACAATAGTTCATGTCCGCAATGGTAATGTTCTGTTCTTCTCAACCTTTACTATCCTAATGCATGAATCCAATGTAAATGATAGAGTGTATGCTTTCCGTGCTCCTTTGTGATTTTTTTCCCATCTTAAGCCATCGCACGAGATCTCTCTAACGCAAAGCATAGTAATTGAATTTGTTGATCAGGTATCAGGTATTTGTAGTTAAATGATCTCCTCTCTTAATATAATGTTATATAAATGATAACATTGTGCCTCCTGTACAGTGTTTATCACACGCTAATTTAGTACCTTGCTTCTTACATTTTTTAAAAATTAGAATATGACGTCCTGATTCATCAAAAAATTAACTGAATCTGAGATTTTCTTAAGGGCAATGAAGTAGCTAATTTATGCACTCGTAAACAATTATTCTTGCTAAATTGCACAGTTCATTTATTCTTTAAAAAGAAAACTTAATGTTCAAAATTTTCCAGTTCATTGTTCTTAAACATTAGGATGGGATTGGGCTGGTGGTGACCATGAAATTAGGAGTAATATTAGCACTGGATGCTTTCAGGCTCTCACTTAAGACACCTTAGACTATTGTAAATAGCTGTAAGTGTGTTGTTTCTTAAAAAGAAAAATTCCGATATTTGTACTATCAAGAACAAGAACAAGATTAAGGATATACACTACTGGCCATTAAAATTGCTACGCCACGAAGATGACGTGCTACAGATGCGAAATTTAATCGACTGGAAGAAACATGCTGTGATATGCAAATGATTAGCTTTTCAGAACATTCACACAAGGTTGGCGCCGATGGCGACACCTATAACGTGCTGACATGAGGAAAGTTTCCAACCGATTTCTCATACACAAACAGCAGTTGACCAGGGTTGCCTGGAGAAACGTTGTTGCGATGCCTCGTGTAAGGAGGGGAAATGCGTACCATCACGTTTTCGACTTTGATAAAGGTCGGATTGTAGAGTATCGCGATTGCGGTTTATCGTATCGCGACACTGCTGCTCGCGTTGGTCGAGATCCAATAACTGTTAGCAGAATATGGAATCGGTGGGTTCAGGAGGGGAATACGGAACGCCGTGCTGGATCCTAACGGCCCCGCATCACTAGCAGTGGAGATGACAAGTATCTTATCTGCACGGCTGTAACGGATCGTGCAGCCACATCTCGATCCCTGAGTCAACACATAGGGGAATTTGCGAGACAACGACCATCTGCACGAACAGTTCGACGACGTTTTGCAGCAGCATGGACTATCACCTCGGAGACCACGGCTGCGGTTACCCTTGACACTGCATCACAGACAGGAGCTCCTGCGATGGTGAACTCAGCGACGAACCTGGGTGCACGAATGGCAAAACGTCATTTTTTCGGACGAATCCAGGTTCTGTTTACAGCATCATGATGGTCGCATCCGTGTTTGGCGACATGGCGGTGAACGCACATTGGAAGCGTGTATTCGCCATCGCCATACTGGCGCATCACCCGGCGTGATGGTACGGGGTGCCACTGGTTATACGCCTCGGTCACCTCTTGTTCGCATTGATGGCACTCTGAACAGTGGACGTTACATTTCACATGTGTTACGACTCGTGGCTCTACCCTTCATTAGATCCCTGCGAAACCCTACATTTCAGCAGGATAATGCACGACTGCATGTTGCAGGTCTTGTACGGACATTTCTGGATACAGAAAATGCTCGACTGCTACCCTGGCCAACACATTCTCCAGATCTCTCACCAATTGAAAACGTCTGGTCAATGGTGGCCGAGCAACTGGCTCGTCACAATACGCCAGTCACTACTCTTGATGAACTGTGGTATCGTGTTGAAGCTGCATGGGCAGCTGTACCTGTACACGCCATCCAAGCTCTGTTTGACTCAATGCCCAGGCGTCAGGCGTATTAAGGCTGTTATTATGGCCAGAGATGGTTGCTCTGGGTACTGATTTCTGAGGATCTATGACTCCAAATTGCGTGAAAGTGTAATCACATGTCAGTTGTAGTATAATATATGTGTCCAATGAATACTCGTTTATCATCTGTATTTCTTCTTGGTGTAGCAAATTTAATGGCCACTAGTGTAGATGCTTCCAAGGGAATGACAGGAGTATGTAAACAACGATTTCGTATTCTGTACGACGTCGAAAGGTTGCTCCTTATATGAATAAATGAAAAGCAAGTCTAAGGTGACGCTACTAAGGAGCATATCATTTGTGCGAAGGCGAGAGTGATTTTCGCCGACCTCTTTAAGATGACGCCAGTATCATCAGAGGCCGAAGAAGTGTTTAAGGGAAACTGTGGGTGGTTCAAGAACTTTAAGAGAAGAACCGGCATCCACAGCGTTGTGAGACACGGCAAAGCACCCAGCTCCCACGCAAAGGCAGCAACTTCAAGATGATCGTAGATTCGGATGGGTATCTACTGCAACAGGTTTTTAATTGTGACAAGACGGGTCTGTCCACAACGCGTGATTTTTTTTGTGACTGGATCAATTGTTTCGCACTGCGTTGAAAAGACGTTTGCTTGAGATGAATCTTTCACTCCATGTCTTACTTGTTATGGACAACGCTCCTGTCCATTCTCCAGGCCTACAAGACCTACTTGAAGAATTTCAGTTCATCGAGATCCAATTTGTACCTCGAAACACCACTTCGTTGCTCCAACCTATGGGCCAGCAGATTACTCTAAAGCACTCTGTGAGCATTGCTTTGAGTTGACTGAAGCTACCAAACTCACTCTCAGAGAATTTTGGAAATATCACTTCAACATCGTAGCCTAAGCTAAGACAATCGAAAAGGCGTGGGAAAGCGTTACCAAAAGAACTCTCACTTCTGCCTGGAAGAAGCTTTGGCTAGAGTGCGTTGTCGAATGTGACTCTGAGGCATTTGAGTCAGTATTTGTGGAGCCTGTAGCCAACGAGATTGTGTCTTTGACCAAGAGCATGGGACTAGTGGTGGATATGATGTCGATGAACTTGTAGAAGATCACAGCCAACAAATGACAACCGAAGAGCTTATGGAATTGCAGCGTGTTTCACAGCAGGAAGTTGTGGAAAGCAGTGGTCGAGAAGAGGAGGAGGAGGCGGTAACAGCAAAGCAGCAATCTTCTGGCACGATAAGAGAAATGCTGAAAGTATAGAGTCGTTTCCATAGTACATTGAAAATCGTCACACTAATAAAGCTGTGGCTACGCGAGCTACGAATTTATTTGACGATAATGCTGTGTCATATTTTCGCCAAGTGTTGAAGCGTGGGCAGAAACAAATGACTATCAATAGCTTCCTAGTGAAAAAGACTTAGGTGTCGTGAATAATAAAGAATACAGGTTGGTCAATGGATCGTGACCGGGCCAAATATCTGACGAAATAAGCGTCAAACGAAAAAACTACAAAGAACGAAACTTGTCTAGCTTGAAGGGGGAAGCCAGATGGCGCTATGGTTGGCCCGCTAGATGGCACTGCCCTAGATCAAGCGGATATCAACTGCGTTTTTTTTAAACAGGAACCCCCATTTTTATTACATGTTCGTGTAGTGCGTAAAGAAAGACGAATGTTTTAGTTGGACCACTTTTTTCGCTTTGTGATAGATGGCGTTGTAATAGTCACAAACATATGGATCACAATTTTAGAGGAACAATTGGTAACAGATAGGTTTTTTAAATTAAAATACAGAACGTCGGTGCGTTTGAACATTTTATTTCGGTTGTTCCAATGTGATACATGTAGCTTTGTGAACTTATCATTTCTGAGAACGCGTGCTGTTACTGTGTGATTACCTGTAAATGCCACATTATTGTGCGGGCCATAGTGGCCGTGCAGTTCTAGGCGCTACAGTCTGGAGCTGGGCGTCCGCTACGGGCGCAGGTTCGAATTCTGCCTCGGGCATGGATGTGTGTGATGTCTTAGGTTAGTTAGGATTGATTAGTTATAAGTTCTAGGCGACCTCAGAAGTTAAGTCGCATAGTGCTCAGAGCCATTTGAACCACATTATTGCAATAAATGTTCAAAATTATGTCCGTCAACCTCAATGCATTTGGCAATACGTGTAACGACATTCCCCTCGACTGCGAGTAGTTCGCCTTCCGTAATGTTCGCACATGCATTGACAATGCGCTGACGTATGTTGTCAGGCGTTGTCGGTGAATCACGATAGCAAATATCCTGCAACTTTCCCCACAGAAACAAATTCGCAGTAAACGTGCGGGCCAAGGTATGGTGCTTCGACGAGCAATCCACCTGTCATGAAATATGCTAATCAATACCGCTTCAACCGCACGCGAGCTATGTGCCGGACATCCATCATGTTGGAAGTACATCGCCATTCTGTCATGCAGTGAAACATTTTCTAGTAACATCGTTAGACCATTACGTAGGGAATCCGCATACATTGCACCATTTAGATTGCCATCGATAAAATGGAGGCCAATTATCCTTTCTCCCATAATGCCGCACCATACATTAACCCGTCTAGGTCGCTGATGTTCCACTTGTCGCAGCCATCGTGGATTTTCCGTTGCCCAGTAGTGCATATTATGCCGGTTTACGTTACCGCTGTTGTTGAATGATGCTTCATCGATAAATGGAACGCGTACAAAAAATCGGTCATCGTACCGTAATTTCTCTTGTGCCCAGTGGCAGAACTGTACACGCGTGCTGTTACTGTGTGATTACCTGTAAATGCCACATTATTGTGCGGGCCATAGTGGCCGTGCAGTTCTAGGCGCTACAGTCTGGAGCTGGGCGTCCGCTACGGGCGCAGGTTCGAATTCTGCCTCGGGCATGGATGTGTGTGATGTCTTAGGTTAGTTAGGATTGATTAGTTATAAGTTCTAGGCGACCTCAGAAGTTAAGTCGCATAGTGCTCAGAGCCATTTGAACCACATTATTGCAATAAATGTTCAAAATTATGTCCGTCAACCTCAATGCATTTGGCAATACGTGTAACGACATTCCTCTCGACTGCGAGTAGTTCGCCTTCCTTAATGTTCGCACATGCATTGACAATGCGCTGACGTATGTTGTCAGGCGTTGTCGGTGAATCACGATAGCAAATATCCTGCAACTTTCCCCACAGAAACAAATTCGCGGTAAACGTGCGGGCCAAGGTATGGTGCTTCGACGAGCAATCCACCTGTCATGAAATATGCTAATCAATACCGCTTCAACCGCACGCGAGCTATGTGCCGGACATCCATCATGTTGGAAGTACATCGCCATTCTGTCATGCAGTGAAACATTTTCTAGTAACATCGTTAGACCATTACGTAGGGAATCCGCATACATTGCACCATTTAGATTGCCATCGATAAAATGGAGGCCAATTATCCTTTCTCCCATAATGCCGCACCATACATTAACCCGCCTAGGTCGCTGATGTTCCACTTGTCGCAGCCATCGTGGATTTTCCGTTGCCCAGTAGTGCATATTATGCCGGTTTACGTTACCGCTGTTGTTGAATGATGCTTCATCGATAAATGGAACGCGTACAAAAAATCGGTCATCGTACCGTAATTTCTCTTGTGCCCAGTGGCAGAACTGTACACGACGTTCAAAGTCGTCGCCACGCTATTCCTGGTTCATAGAAATATGGTACGGGTGCAATCGATGTTGATGTAGCTTTCTCAACACCGACGTTTTTGAGATTCCCGATTCTCGCGCAGTTTGTCTGCTACTGATGTGCGGATTAGCCGCGACAGCAGCCAAAAAACCTACTTGGGCATCATCATTTATTGCAGGTCGTCGTTGACGTTTCACATATGGCTGAACACTGCCTGCTTCCTTAAATAACGTAACTATCCGGCGAACGGTCCAGGCACTTGGATGATGTCGTCCAGGATACCGAGCAGCATACATAGCATACGTCCGTTCGGCATTCTGATCACAATAGGCATACATCAACACGAAATCGACCTTTACTGCAATTGGTAAACGGTCCATTTTAACACGGGTAATGTATCACGAAGCAAATAGCGTCCGCACTGGTGGAATGTTACGTGATACCACGTACTTACACGTTCGTGACTATTACAGTGACATCTATCACAAAGTGAAAAAAGTGGTCCAACTAAAACATTCATATTTCTTTACGTACTACACGAATATGTAATAAAAATGGGGGTTCCTATTTTTAAAAAAAACGCAGTTGATATCCGTTTGACCTAGGGCAGCGCCACCTAGCGGGCCAACCATAGCGCCATCTGATTTCCCCCTTTAGGTTAGACGAGTTTCGTTCTTTGCAGTTTTTTCGTTTGATGCTTATTTCGTGAGATATTTGGCCCTGTCACTATCAATGGAGCAGCCTGTATAATACTGTACGTATAAATTTCTTTGAACAAATGGCATGAATAAGATAAAACTCTTAGTATTTTTCTGCATGGAACGGATTATCATTTTTTACATTAATTTATATGGGGTATATTGTTTAGCGTAACGAGTGTTCCGCACTACGAGTAAGATTCCAGAACGAATTATGCATACTATGGTAGGTTACACGGTAAAAAGCAGCGAAAAAAACTAGAATATACAGCAAATAATGGATAAACAGAAGAGACTGAAAAGTTCACTATGTGTCTGCAGTAATTTGAAAAAGAATAGGTGCTGTGAACCAAGCGTAGAGGCTTTGCACGTGTTGGATTCGCGAATCAGGGGACTACTTTGTATTTTATTTGCTATCTCTGGAAAATAGTCAGATAAACTGGGTTAGGATGGGTTAGGATGCAAGCTAAAATTTTATAATTACTGTTAAGTAAAGTGACTGGTCTTAACCTTTCAACTGAGCTACTCCCTTTGTTTTTCGGAACAGTAACGACTTACCCTCGTCTTATGACAGAGTGAGGAATTGTAACGTTTGGATTCATTTAATCGTTGTAAATCGACGTTAGTTTATTCTTCATTTCATGCCTGAGTGTTGGTATACGTCAACACAGATGTCGTCACGTCCGGGAGTTTTTTTGTTCTTTTTTTCTTTTTTTTTTTTCTTTCGAGTATAACATTTTCCAGTTCATCTTCGTCGATATCTTCTGTAAGGCGATACCCGTACTCCTGGTTAAGTGTCCTTGTCTGGTTGGACTTAATTTCTTCCAGCACACCCTCATCTATCACTTTGCTGGCCATCATCTTAGCGAGTGCCTGTGGATCCTTTTGCTGATGTTTTTCTCAGTCTTCAGTTCTGTTCCATCATGCAACTTACATCCTCTCAATCTTTTCCTACTTGTTCTTTTCCTTTTACGTATTAGTTGATATGCATACGTTTCTTCACTGTGTGCTGCTTCTGTGGTTCGCTGACGTATCTATCATTTCTGCATCTGCTTTCTTCTGCTGCTGCAGCTCTGTTGGTAAACTGCAGGTTCTTGTGTGTATTATTAGATCCTGTTGCCTGTGCCCATAGTTCTTTATGGTTATTACTCTTCTCAAATATCCTATTAGGTGACTCTTAGTTTATTGCTATTGAGTTCGAATCCCTCTCTTCAGTTTCCGTATTCTCTGGTTGCTCTACGTTCAGTTTGCCGCCAATTTCTGTTTCAGGGACGGCACAGCCTCCTGTGTCCCTCACGGGTGAATGACTGACCCTTATTATTCCTCTCTGGTGTTGAGTATGCGCAGGGTACCTCGCAGCGAACTGGCTTGCGAGACTTGGAGAACCAGACCCCGGGTCGAATCCAGAGGGAGGGTTAACATGCTTGGGCTAGTACACCGGTCAGTCTGAATGTCGCTTTGAGACTGTTTCCCAAGCTTGTTTGGGTAGATACTGGGCTAGTCTCCAAATTCCGGCTCGAGAAACTTTTACAATACGGTCTCCAGAGTAAAATTTCCCTCTACAGCGGAGTGTGCGCTCATTTGTAAAGATGACGTACGTGTAGCGTTGTTACTGTGAAGGCGTGTCGTCAGTCGCTCACACCACGTTCTCGTTTTTCAATGATTTTACGTTTCATTTCTAAGGTCATTTTCTATCTCTCACGGTCGTCTTCTTGGACCTATATTTTCAGCTTTTTTTATAACTGCAGTCTTGTTTCAGTATAAGTGGTAGTAACCTCTTCTCGCAGTATTTTATACCTACTACCTGAAAAATTTCAAATAGTACGAGGGTCAGTCAAAAAGTAATGCCTCCTATTTTTTTTCTACGTTTAATTGTCAGGAAATTTAAATGCAATTACATAGGTTGAAAACCACAACATTGAGGATCATTTTGTCATTTTTCAATGTAATCTCCGCCCATCTCTACAGTTTTGGTCCATCTTTGAACAAGGGCATGTATCCCAGCACGGTAAAAATCACAGCTCTGCTTCCTAAGCCAATGACGCACGGATGTTTTGACGGCCTCCTCATCTTCAAAATGAATCCCACGATGAGTTTCTTTTAGTGGCCCGAACAGATGGAAGTCTGATGGTGCCAGATCAGGGCTATATGGGGGATGAGGCAAAACTTCCCATCCAATTTTGACAATCTCGTCAGAGGTGTGACGACTGGTGTGTGGTCTTGCATTGTCATGCAAAAGAAGAACATCTGCCATTGATTTTGTTGGGCGAACTCGCTGAAGACGTGCTTTAAGTTTTTTGAGGGTTGTGACGTATTGAACAGAATTTATTGTGCATCCCTGCTCCAAAAAATCAACCAGAATCACACCCTCTGTATCCCAGAAAACTGTTGCCATAACTTTCCCTGCCGATCGCACAGTTTTGAATTTTTTCTTCCTCGGCGAGCTTGTGTGACGCCACTCCATTGACTGCCTCTTTGATTCGGGTTCAAAAAAATGCACCCATGTTTCGTCCCCGGTCACAATTTTTTTCAGAAACTCATCTCCCTCCAAACGGAAGCGCTGCAAGTGTTGGGAGGCTATTGTTTTCCTTGCCTCTTTATTCTGATCGGTTAACATTCTTGGAACCCACCGTGCACAAACTTTTGAGTACCCCAATTGTTTAATAATCGTGATCACACTGCCTTCACTAAGAGAAATAATGCGACACACTTCATCTGCAGTCACCCGACGGTCACCACGAATGATGTCATCAACTTGCTGAATGTTGTGTGGAGTCACTGCACTCACCGGCCTGCCGCTCCACTTTTTGTCAGTCAACGGTGTTTGCCCTTCAGCTTCCTTACAACGACGAACCCATCGTCTAACAGTGCTGACATCCACTGTCACAACACCATACACCTTCTTCAGTCTTTCATTAATGCGTATGGGCGTTTCACCTTCTGCATTCAAGAATTCAATCACACAACGCTGTCTCAAACGAACATCGATGTCGGCCATCTTACAAACTTCTGCTGTGCTGCAACCTGCTGACACAGAAAGTTACTACTGCAGTGGATTGCAGAAGAAGGTTTGAGGAATGGCGCCAAATTCAAATTTTTCACTTAACTTAATTTTTTTAAGTAGAAAAAAAATGGAAGGCATTACTTTTTGACCGACCCTCGTATATTCCAGTCAACACTGTCAAAAGCGTTCTGTAAATTTACATATGCTATAGCCGTAGGTTTGCCTTTATTTAACCTATATTCTCAGATAAGTCACGGAGTGAGTGTTGTCTTTCGTGTTCCTACATTTCTCCAGAACCCAAATTGATATTGCCCAAGGTCGAATTTTACCGTTTTTCCATTCTTACGTAAATATTTCATATCAGTATTTTGCAAGCATGACTTATTAAACTGAAGGTTAGGCAGTATTGATACTTGTCAGCAACTGCCTTCTTTTCAGCTGCAGTTATTACGTTATTCGTGAAGCTGGGGGCATTTCGCCTCTCTCATATACTTTGCAATTGATTACTTGCCCAAAGAGTTACTCCATAACACTGTAACTCTCTACGCTGTTAGAACAAGAAGAATTATATTGTTTCCCTTGATAGTTCAGTAATATTCTTCTGTGTAAAGAGCACAACGCGATTCTACCGCGAGGAACATCAGAAACTGACTACTGCAGGAAACGGTTCGTATTATGGAAATAAGAAGTTTTATGGAGGAAATATCAACAGAAAAGATCAACTTTTCAATATACCTTTGCACCTTTGCCGAAATCTCAGCAATTGAATTCTCTATCGAACGTTGTTGTTGTTGTGGTCTTCAGTCCTGAGACTTCCTGATGCAGCTCTCCATGCTACTCTATGCGGTACAAGCTCTTTCATCTCCCAATACGTACTGCAGCCTACATCCTTCTGAATCTGCTTAGTGTTTTCATCTATTGGTCTCCCTCTACGATTTTTACCCTCCACGCTGCCCTCCAGTACAAAATTTGTGATCCCTTGATGCCTCAGAACATGTCCTACCAAGCGATCCCTTCTTCTAGTCAAGTTGTGCCATGAACTCCTCTGCTCCCCAATTCTATTCAATACCTCCTCATTAGTTATGTGATCTACCCATTTAATCTTCAGCATTCTTCTGTAGAACCACATTTCTAAGGTCTCTACTCTCTTCTTGTTCAAGGTATTTATCGTCCATGTTTCACTTCCATACATGGCTTTCAGAAATGACTTCCTGACACTTAAATCTATACTCGATGTTAACAAATTTCTCTTCTTCAGAAACGCTTTCCTTGCCATTGCCATTCTACATTTCATATCCTCTCTACTTCGACCATCCTCAGTTATTTTGGTCCCCAAATAGCAAAACACCTTTACTACTTTAAGTGTCTCATTTCCTAATCTAATTCCCTCAGCATCATTCGAGTTAACTTGACTACATTCCATTATCCTCGTTTTGCTTTTGTTGATATTCATCTTATATCCTCCTTTCAAGACACTGTCAATTCCGTTCAACTGCCCTTCCAAGTCTCTTGCTGTCTGTGACAGAATTACAATGTCATCGGCGAATCTTAAAGTTTTTATTTCTTCTCCGTGGATTTTAGTACTTACTCCGAATTTTTCTTTTGTTTCCTTTACTACTTGCTCAGTATACAGATTGAATAACATCGGGGAGAGGCTACAACCCTGTCTCACTCCCTTCCCAACCACTGATTCCCTTTCATGCCCCTCGACTCTTATAACTGCCATCTGGTTTCTGTACTAATTGTAAATAGCCTTTCGTTCCCTGTATTTTACCCCTGTCACCTTCAGAATTTGAAAGAGAATATTCCAGTCAACATTGTCAAAAGCTTTCTCTAAGTCTACAATTGCTAGAAACGTAGGTTTGCCTTTCCTTAATCTTTCTTCTAAGATAAGTCGTAGGGTCAGTATTGCCTCACGTGTTTCAATATTTCTACGGAATTCAAACTGATCTTCCCCGAGGTTGCCTTCTACCAGCATTTCCATACGTCTGTAAAGAATTCGCGTTAGTGTTTTGCAGCTGTGACTTATTAGACTGATAGTTCGGTAATTTTCACATCTGTCAACACCTGCTTTCTTTGGGATAGGAATTATTATATTCTTCTTGAAGTCTGAGGGTATTGCGCCTGTCTCATAGATTTTGCTCGCCAAATGGTAGAGTTTTGTCAGGATTGGCGCTCCCAAGGCTGTCAGTAGTTCTAATGGAGTGTTGTCTACTCCCGTTGCCTTGCTTCGACTTAGGTCTTTCAGTGCTCTGTCAAACTCTTCACGCAGTATCATATCTCCCATTTCATCTTCATCTGCATCCTCTTCAATTTCCATAAAATTGTCCTCAAGTACATCACCCTTATATAGACCCTCTATATACTCCTTCCACCTTTGCTTTTCCTTCTTTGCTTAGAACTGGATTTCCATCTGAGCTCATGATATTCATTCAAGTGATTCTCTTTTCTCCAAAGGTCTCTATATTTTTCCTGTAGGCAGTATCTATCTTACCCCTAGTGAGATAAGCCTCTACATCCTTACATTTGTCCTCTAGCCATCCCTGCTTAGCCATTTTGCACTTCCTGCCGATCTCATTTGTGAGACGTTTGTATTCCTTTTCGCCTGCTTCATTTACTGCATTTTTATATTTTCTCCTTTCACCAATTAAATTCCATATTTCTTCTGTTTGCCAAGAAGTTCCACTAGCCGTCGTCTTTTTACCTACTTGATCCTCTCCTGCCTTCACTTCTTCATCCCTCAAAGCTGCCCATTCTTCTTCTACTTCTTTCCCCCATTCTTGTCAATTGTTCCCGTATGCTCTCCCTGAAACTCTCTACAACCTCTGGTTTAGTCAGTTTATGCATGTCCTATCTCCTTAAATTGCCACTTTTTTGCAGTTTCTTCAGTTTTAATCTACAGTTCATAACCAATAGATTGTGGTCAGAGTCCACATCTGCCCCTGGAAATGTCTTACAATTTAAAACCTGGTTCCTAAATCTCTGTCTTATCACTATATAATCTATCTGATACCTTATAGTACCTCCAGGCTTCTTCCATGTATACAATCTTCTTTCATGATTCTTTAACCAAGTGTTAGCTGTGATTAAGTTATGCTCTGTGCAAAATTCTACCAGGCTCTTTCATTTCTTACCCCTAATCCATATTCACCTACTACATTTCCTTCTCTTCCTTTTCCTACTTTCGAATTCTAGTCACCCATGACTATTAAATTTTCGTCTCCCTTCACTATCTTAATAATGTCTTTTATCTCACCATACATTTCTTCAATTTCTTCGTCATCTGCAGAGCTAGTTGGCATATAAACTTGTACTACTGTGGTAGACGAGGGCTTCGTGTCTATCTTATCCACAAAAAGGCGTTCACTATGCTGTCTGTAGTAGCTTACCCGCACTCCTATTTTTTTATTCATTATTAAACCCACTCCTGCATTACCCCTATTTGATTTTGTATTTATAACCCTGTATTCACCTGACCAAAAGTCTTGTTACTCCTACCAACGAACTTCGCTAATTCCCACTATATCTAACTTTAACATATTCATTTCCCTTTTTAAATTTTCTAACCTATCTGCTCGATTAAGGGATCTGACATTCCTCGCTCCTATCCGTAGAACGCCAGTTTTCTTTCTCCTGATAACGACTAACGCTTACCAAATTGAGAGGCACTGTTTAAAATACACGCCACTTCATCCTCAATAATCTTTTCTGCTACGTATATTAACCACTATAGGCGAATGAAACGTCTTTTCCTTCAATAAAACCCACTTCCGATTTCCTCCTCCTTCTCTTTGTTCACTTGATGAGCTTCGTCAGGTCCTGAGACTAACTTCAGAGAACGAAGTATTCGCTGAGTCGGCTGTGTGTGGAGGAAGCGAGCAGGCTAGCGGACGAGCCGCGCTGCACCTCTAACAAACAAGAAGCCGAGTCTATCAAGTCTATTTTGCCAGCAGCTATTCTTGTGGTGGACCCATTCTCAGGCGGCAGACAATTCACGAACGTGGCCCCGCACTTCGCACGCGGCCTGCCAGGGATTTTCAACGCGTCGCTCCCCCTTCGACAACGTGCTGTACATATCCTACGTCTTCGTGAAATATTTTGTTGGTTTATCACCTACTGATACTGCTTCTGCAGTTTCAAACTTTTTTCGAACAATCTAATAGAATTTTATTCGAGAGTAGGAGAGTTCAAATCGTGTTTAGGGGATGCAAATTTAATTTTTCCTCTATTTACGAAAAGCGCCTCAGACAAATGATGGCTCTGTTTGCTCAAGGAAGCTATGACAGCATATCTCCCAGATTCATGTACAAATCAACTTGTCTTTAACGCCTTGGTGCCGTCGTGAACTGAACTGTTAACCTTTGTTTCCTAGAACCTCGTATACTTTCCAGAGCGAAATTTTCACACTGCAGCACAGTGGGTACTGATATGAAACTTCGTGGGAAGTTAAATCTCTGTGTCATACTGTCACTCGAACTCGGGAATTTGCCTTTAGCGGGCAAGTGTTCTACCGACTGAGCTACACCACTGTCCTCACTTACCACACAGTTTTCTTATTTCTCTGACGATGATATAGACTGATATTCTTGCAAGGAGAGGACAAAACATTATCAACACAAAAATACCTTTGTATAACGGGCAGTTAGATGAAAACGAGATTACACTACTGGCCATTAAAATTGCTACACCAAGAAGAAATGCAAATGATAAACGGGTATTCATGGGACAAATATATTTTACTAGAACTGACATGTGATTACATTTTCACGCAATTTGGGTGCAAAGAACCTGAGAAATCAGTACCCAGAACAACACCTCTAACCGTAATAACGGCCTTGATACGCTTGGGCATTGAGTCAAACAGAGCTTGGATGGCGTGTACAGGTACAGCTGCCCATGCAGCTTCAACACGATACCACAGTTTATCAAGAGTAGTGACTGGCATATTGTGACGAGCCAGTTGCTCGGCCACTATTGACCAGACGTTTTCAGTTGGTGAGAGATCTGGAGAATGTGTTGGCCAGGTCAACAGTCGAACATTTTCTGTATCCAGGATGGCCCGTACAGGACCTGCAACATGCGGTTGTGCATTGTCCTCCTGAAATGTTTCCAATGTGCGTTCACCACGATGTCGCCAAACACGGATGCAACCATCATGATGCTGTAAACAGAACCTGGTGTCATTCGAAAAAATGACATTTTGCCATTCGTGCACGCAAGTTCGACGTTGAGTACACCATCCTAGGCGCTCCTGTCTGTGATGCAGCGTCAAGGGTAACCGCAGCCACGGCCTCCGAGCTGATAGTCCATGCTGCTGCAAACGTCGTCGAACTGTTCGTGCAGATGGTTGTTGTCTTGCAGACGTCCCCGTCTGTTGAATCAGGGATCGAGACGTGGCTGCACGATCCGTTACAGCCATGCGGATAAGATGCCTGTCATCTCGACTGCTAGTGATACGAGGCCGTTGGGGTCCAGCAAGGCGTTCCGTATTACCCTCCTGAATCCACCGATTCCATATTCTGCTAACAGTCATTGGATATCGACGAACGCGAGCAGTAAGGTCGCGATACGATAAACCACAATTGCGATAGGCTACCATCCGACCTTTATCAAAGTCGGAAACCTGATGGTACGTATTTCTCCTCCTTACACGAGGATCGCAACAACATTTCTTCAGGCAACGCCGGTCAACTGCTGTTTGTGTATGAGAAATAGGTTGGAAAGTTTCCTCATGTCAGCACGTTGTAGGGGTCGCCACCGGCGCCAACCTTGTGTGAATGCTCTGAAAAGCTAATCATTTACATATCACAGCATCTTCTTCCTGTCGGTTAAATTTCGCGTACGTAGCACATCTTCGTGGTGTAGCAATTTTAATGGCCAGTAGCGTATTTCAAAAGTGATTGTACCCAGCTGTGCACCTCCTCGTCCGTAGCAAATCTACGGCCACAAATGTCTTTTTTCAAGCCTCCAAAAATATGGAAATCGTATGGGGAGAGATCGGGACTGTGCAGAGAGTCTGTAACAGCTTTCCAGCGAAACTTCTGCAGCGTAGTTGAAACAATAAGCACAGCAGCTGCGGAGAGGTTATTATGACCTTTTTCTTTTACTGGGCCGGCCGCGGTGGCCTAGCGGTTCTAGGCGCTTCGTCCGGAACCGCGCTGCTGCTACGGTCGTTGGTTCGAATCTTGCCTTGGGCATATATGTGTGTGATGACCTTAGGTTAGTTAGGTTTAAGTAGTTCTAAGTCTAGGGGACTGATGACCTCAGATGTTGAGTCCCATAGTGCTCGGAGCCATTTGAACCATTTTTCTTTGACTGGTAAGGATCCGCTGCTCAATGACTTTCTGGAGCATGGCACTATAATTAGCTCACAGCGACTAGTGGACACTTCGCAGAAATTGGAGCCTGCTGTCAAGTCCAAACGCAAAGGGATGTTGACTGACGGTATAATGCCCGCCAACATGTCGCCGAGGTTGTTTAGACTATGCTGCAGAAGTTTCGAAGGGAAGCCCTTACCTACCCTTTATACAGCTCCGACCTCTCCCCATACGATTTCCTTATTATTAAAGTCCTGAGAAACGCATTCGTGGCCGTCGATTTGCTTTGGACGTAGAGGTGCACGCCTGTCTAAAATCATGTTTCCGTAGGCAACCGTAAACGTTTTCCTACGAAGGCAATGGCGGGCTTGCCTCACAGTGGAATAAATGTATTAACAGTTAGGGCGATTACTTTTGAAATAATAAACTGTTTACTTACTTTTTCTATCTGTATTTTATGTAAGTTGAAGCCGAATGGGGGGGGGGGGGGGGAAGTAAAGGAAAGGGAAGGAACTACTGATGCCAGCTGCATCGGCACTTTACGTGGAATCAGCTACCCCTCTCTCTGCCCATCTCCTTCTGTCCCTTACTCTGTCCATCCGCTTTTCTCCAGTCTCTGTCCATCTGCTCCTCCCCTCCCCCCCCCCGTGTCCATCTGATTCTCCCCTTCTGTCCAACTGATCCTTCCCCCTCCATCCATCTCTCCTCCACCCCCTGTATGTCTATCCCCTGATCCCCTCTCTCTCTGTTTATCTCCTTCTCCCCCTCTCTGTCCATCCACTCATCACCCTTTCTCCATCCATCTCCTCCTCCTCCTCCTCCTCCTCTTCCACACAATCTCCTCACCATTTCCACTGTTAATCTCCTTTTCACTTCTCTCTGTGTCCTCCTCTTCTTTTTCTGTTCATCACTTCTCTTCCCCTTCCTTAACATCTCCACCTCCTCTCTCTCTGCCCATTTGCTTCTATCCTCCCCCCCCCCTTTTCAGACAAACTACTCCACTCTCCTTTCTCTACCCATCTCCCCATCTCCTCTTTCGTTTCTCTGTCTACTTACCCTTTCCTTTTTCTCTGTCTGTACCCTACTCACCCACCTATCAGAATCCATCTCCTCCAAGTTATCACCTGCACCACAATAGTAAGTTGCTGGTTCCTACCCCTACATTATTTCTTTCCAGATACTAAGTAATATGTGTACCATATGGGGTTGAAATAGGTACAGGGGTTTGGCAAGAGTTTTGTACCTATGGCTTTGTCCATGTACACATATGTCGTGTACTATTTCACACATGAATGTACATATATCTCACCTGTACCTGTTTCGAATTTTGCTCTGCAGATTCGTTTCCACGCAACTCAGTATTTATAACGTCATATCTCACTAACTCTGAGTTGTACAATAATATAATTTTGCAGGTACATTCAGTGGTATATTGTGATATTCCCTACTAAATGTGTTGCGAATAGAATAGTCAGTAAAGAAATAATGAATTAAAGCTTCATGTATGATACCTCAGTTATTTACTCATCTCAGAGTTTATGAAGTAATGTCTACTGAACTATGTGTCATACAATGATATTTAAATGTACTGCAATGCTCTTTTTTTGCGTTAACTTAGCTCGTTGTTGTTATTATAGTCTCTGATTTCTGTGAAAGTCATTAAATCATCAACTATGTTTCATAAACTATGACATCATTAATTTTAGATGTTGTCCGTTCATAAATAGATATCTGAGTGGCAATTTAATTACGTTTGTTATTGTATCATTAGGTGATTCCATATCTTGTTCCTTCAGTAGTCCATTATGTGTACACAATTAATTCTTGCAAGGAGAGGACAAAACATTATCAACACAAAAATACCTTTGTATAACGGGCCGTCAAACGAAAACGATATAGATGGAAAAAAGTAAGTAAATAGTTTATTATTTCAAAAGTGGTCACCGTTATTGTTAATACATTTATCCGGCTGGTCACGGCGGAGGTTCGAGTCCTCCCTCAGACATGGGTGTGTGTGTTTGTCCTTAGGATAATTTAGGTTAAGTAGTGTGTATGTAAGCTTAGGGACTGATGACCTTAGCAGTTAAGTCCCATAAGATTTCACACGCATTTGAACATTTTTTTGAATACATTTATCCCGCTGTGAGACAAGACGATCTGTGCCTTCTTGGAAAAAATGTTTGCTGTTGCCTACGAGACCATGGTTGTTCCCATCCGTGTACCTCCTCTTCGAGTATCAGTAGATCACTGAGTTCACTAGAATCCTTTGTCTCCACATTTATGGTCTTATTTCGAACATCTGTATAATACGACACATTTTGTTGTTTCATTGAGTACACTATGCTAGATTGTGAAGATGGAAACTGTTATAGAAAACACTTGTAAACAACAAATAAATAAATTACAAGGCTTATCCCAGCTTATGTTTTTCCATAGCATGGAGTTATGAAATGGATCCGACAGATCATTAAGTCATGATGTTGAGTTCTTTCTCTTTTTCCTTGGGCCTCTAGCTATCTCTAAGCAACGGAAGCATATCTCAAGAAAGAAAAGGAGTCTTTATTCACAATTATTACATATATATTTTTGTACACCTGCATTTATTCTAGTGTCCTAATCCTGTGATTAAACCCAGGCTGTATGGTTGTGTTTGATCTGATGTGTATTTCTGTAGCTTGTTACTACAGCTTTGCCATTGTAGGCTGAAAGGTATAAAGGTTTAACTGTGTCAGCAGGACAGGTTGTTGGTCAGGCATATAAAGTTAGGTTGGCGACGGGCTGTTGAGCTTTTCTGTGCAGTTTTCCCTCCACGTTTTTCAAAGAAAGACCTCTAGTCAGTGTCCTTTGTCCAGCACTCTTTCAGCGGAACTGGGTAAACACAGACGTGTTTTGGTAGACACACTGTCATAGTAAGGCTACAGGTGTTGGAATGTTTTATAAATGAACTATGATTGTGTTTAATAATATAGTTTCAGCTTTTGGATGTTAGTGGAAATCATGATAGTTATTTTGAGTGTAATTTTATGTGTGAATAAATAATTACGATTTCTGTGGGAAGTATTTTGCCTGTAGATCCAATTGCTACCACGTGTCGTAGTTTTACAAGGAAACCATGCTTTTGTTTAGTGATTAACAATGTTAATTCACTGCCGACGTACAGTATGAAGTAAATTCCGGGGAAGTATATACGCTTAACGTAATACTAAGTTCCTTATTTTTAATCATTTTTGCGACCATGCCTTTGTTCTGCCACACGCTTACATGTCCAGTGCTACCGTGGAGCCTTACGTATTGTTTCCGAATTAAAGTATCCTTTGTACCGAATTAAACAGGTTTCTCTTATCTACGCGATTGCTATGGACATCCACGTGCCTCTCCAGTGTAGAGTGGCTAGTATTCTCATCTATTAATGAAAATTACTCAGTTTTCTGCAATACCAGTGCACTAATTTTATCTGTTTTCTAAATTTTCAATTTAAAATATTACTACACCATAGAAACGCCAATTACCAAACACTTTATAATCTTTATATACATTGTCCCAAAATGTAAACTAAATAGTAAAAATATATACATATTCCAGGCCTCTGAAGATGTCTTGCAAAGAATACAGGCGAAACGTGCGTGGCGCGAAAATTGTGTTTCATTGAGTTGTCATTAAACAGACCAAAACTAAAATGTATCAACATCCCGTAATATTATGCGCACCTGAGAACGACAGATCTATAGAAATTGAAGATACTCTAACCCACTTCTGCAGCCTGGTACACTCAAATGCCAATCATTAGATAGTAAAAAAATGGTTCAAATGGCTCTGGGCACTATTGGACTCAACTGCTGTGGTCATCAGTCCCCTAGAACTTTGAACTACTTAAACCTAACTAACCTAAGAACATCACACACACCCGTGCCCGAGGCAGGATTCGAACCTGCGACCGTAGCAACAGCGCGGTTCCGGACTGGGGCGCCCAGAACCGCTAGACCACCGCGGCCGACATTAGATAGTAACGGTCACGTGGTAGACAATAATCCATTTTGTAATATAAATTTATATCAACTGACATCACTTATGATATCCAGAAAAACCCTCAGTTCATTAACATGCATAGCACTCTCTTCATAATCACCTGTCTGTAAAAGGATCAATTGCGAAAAGTAAAACATCTGTGACCCAATGAGACAAGTATCCCACTAATAGCCTGTCCACACAAGGCATAAATGCTCTAAAGATAACACAAATCCTCATGTGATGATTACAATAATCGTATCACTCGAAACTATAAGCTTACCCTCTCTTTTTCTCTAGTAATTCTCTCAAAGGCGGTAATACATTACCTTGTGTGTGTGTGTATTCTGTATTGAACTGTGGACCTAGAAATGACGGAGAGGCTTCGTCCCGCTGTAGTCCTCAGTGTTTCACAACCCCCACAACAGGCCACAGTAGTCTACCCAACCCACTGCCGCCCCACAATGAACCCAGGGTTTTTGTGCGGTACGGCCCCCAGTGGATTCTCCCCCACCCCCCTACCCGGGGGAACGTCTCATACCAGAGGGGTGTAACCCCAAATGTTTTTTTTTTTGCGTTAGTAGAGTAATTATGGTGTACGAGTACGTGGAGACAGTGTTTGTGCAACAATTGCCGACATAGTGTAACTGAGGCGGAATAAGGGAAACCAGCCTAAAACCGCCTAAAAATCGTCCACAGGCTGGCCGGCACACCGGACCTCGACACTAGTCGGCCAGGTACATTCGCACCGGAGACCGGCACGCCTTCCCGCTCGGGAAGCAGCGCTTAGGCCGCGCTGCCAGCCGGGCGGGCATACTGTACCTTACTTTTGCCCTTATACTGATTGTAAAGAAAGATTCGGAGTAGGTATTAAAATCCATGGAGAAGACAAAAAAACTTTGAGGTTCGTCGATGACATTGTACTTCTGTCAGAAGACATCAAAGGACGTGGAAGAGCAGTTTGACAGAATGAACAGTGTCTTGAAAGGAGGATATAAGATGAACATCAACAAAAACAATACGAGAATAATGGAATGTAGTCGAATTAAATCGGATGATGCTGTGGGAATTAGATTAGGAAATGAGACACTTAAATTAGTAAAGGAGTTTTGCTATTTGGGGAGCAAAATAACTGATGATGGTCGAAGTAGAGAGTATATAAAATGTAGACTGGCAATGGCAAGGAAAGCGTTTCTGAAGAAGGGAAATTTGTTAATATCGAGTAAAGATTTAAGAGTCAGGAAGCCGTTTCTGAAAGTATTTGTATGGAGTGGAGCCATGTATGGAAGAGAACGTGGACGATAAATAGTTAAGACAAGAAGAGAATAGAAGCTTTCGAAATGTGGTGCTACAGAAGAATGCTGAAGATTAGATGGGAAGATCACATTACTAATGAGGAGGTATAGAATATAACTGAGGAGAAAAGGAGTTTGTGGCACAACTTGACAAGAAGAAGGGACCGGTTGGTAGGACATGTTCTGAGGCATCAAGGGATCACCAATTTAGTATTTGAGGACAGTTTGGAGGGTAAAAATCGTAGAGGGAGACAAAGAGATGAATACACTAAGCAGATTCAGAAGGATGTAGGTTGCAGTACGTACTGGGAGATGAAGAAGCTTGCACAGGATAGAGTAGCACGGAGAGCTGCTTTAAACCAGTCTCAGGACTGAAGACCACAACAACAACAACAACAATGATTGTTACTTCCATGAAATTCCACTCTAACCCGTCCACATATCTCTTTCTTCAGTTTATAGCACGAGCTACTCATATACTCAATATGATTGTAGCTTACCAAAGGCTTAAACAGATCTGTCCCTGATACAAAGTAATCAAAATGCACAAGCAGTTACAGAATCTTAACTAATATATGCAAAGAATGGTCTAAAACAAACAAATAGAAGTTCAACTGTTATACACGAGGATCAAACAGAAAACACAGCATACATCACAAAATAAATTCTTACTTAAAATTACACTCACCACACACTAATTTATCACTGTTTACCAAAATCTTTGTTCCTTTTGTCTCGTTCTCAGACCGTAGCACTCCATCCAAATTTACGTGTGAGATACGTAGCTGTCTTTGCGTTTTTCGCGTCCGTAAGTCTCCACCTCAATGGCGTTGGGATGTGGAGTTCGACGTAACCGGATACAGCCAAATGAAAATTAAAAATCTTGTAAATGTGTTACGTTTGCTGCATAATCAGTAGGATTGTACAAGTGCCTTCCATGCTAAGTGGAAAACAATTCCACACTACGGTCTCCTTAATCCTGACAGGCTCCTCGTTATTCTTTAACATCAGGACAGGAGGTAGTCAACTCAATTCGTTCAGCAACAGGTTTAGAACATTCTGAAATGATTTGAAGTGTACGTTTTCTGTAACAGTAAAGCCAACTAAGTGTGCCCAGCTCCTTCATCGCTGTATCTGCTGGGATAGAGGAGGGGTGATACAAGGAGATGAATATTGGCTAGAGTTTAAGCCTTTGAATTATTTGTAGCCAATATTTTGACCTACACTGCGGCCTGTTGTCTGAAATCGCTCTGTTCACTGATCCTAGCTCATGTAAAAATATTTTAAAAAAGTAGCAGTATCCGTCTTCCCTTCAGCTTTGTGCAGAAACTGTGTATGTCTATGGGGGTGAACTGAACAAATCTACTGTAATCGAAGTAACATGGATTTGACAGAATTATAGAGTAGATAGGAGCAGATTAAGACACCATAGGTGACTTTGCCTTCAGGCAAATCTTAAACATTGCCATCACCTGACGTATGTCCTTTAACATATTGTAAAAGCTGGTCGCTTCTCACAGCTTATATAAGCATTTACATACTCTAAAATATGCGTGGCTTAGGTAAACATACCATATTAATTTGTTAACTAAGTTATCTAGAAATACTAGTAGCAATCGACAGTGATCCAGATCCTGATGCTTGAACAATATATTGTCCTTGACTAAATAATATTGTCTCCCGCATGCTACTTGGTTTTAACTTCTTGAGGATCTTTGTTCTGCTCCTGTGCAATTTGCTCAAGTGACACAGTCAGAGAATTTTCTAAGGCCACATTTTTAATACAAAGCGAACTAAACTCATAGTCTTAGCATTTCCTTTCGGAAGAACGTGGTGATCTGTCAGGTTCCCGCAGTAGTGCATTGACCACTATGTTGTAGTTACCAATGGTAAACTTGTATTATTGGAGACAGACTGCTGAATGAACTTGGCTTTTATGTGTGAATATAGCAGATATGAGGAACTGCAAAGTGTGACAGTCAGTAAATATTTTTGTTCTCTGTCGAAACAACAAATAAATAAATTATATAAATATCTGTACAATAGATGGAGTCTTCAATACAGTGACAGACAAGGTGGCCACCTGGAAACTGGATTTTTATAATTTTTGATATATATGGTATGTGATGTTAATAGCTCAAATATCAATTCCCCAAAGCTGTTCGATGACGCTCACAGAAGTTCTTCAGAGAATCAACTTTGAGGTTATCTGAGGATTTAACTTACTAAAATTAAGGCATGATAACTGTGTGGTTAACTCTGTAGCATTGGAGAACGGTGATTTGGTTGTCAGTGGGACACTGGTTCAAATCTCATTATAGTCTCCTTCTTCGTTTTATTTGTTTTTTGTTCAGTTCGAATACCTATGTAATTTAAATATAAAATTCATCAAATACATGCTAATAACATGGATCCAATCATCAACTTGTACAAATAAGTCACATCTTCTTGTTTCTAAATACGTACCCCATGCAAAGTTCCTCTTTTCGCTACATATACTGTATAAATTCTTAAATACTGATATTTTATAAATGATTGTTAATAAATTTGTAATCTTTTTTTAAAATTTTGACCATCTTTTATGAAATATCGATAACAGAGGATCTATAATTGCAGTTTGTTTGCTATGCAATCGGAAACAATAAGATGTGCTTTCTCATAATAAGTGATGATTACATATGTGTTGATTATCATATATCTGATGAATTTTATATTTAAGTAATGTAGGTATTCGAATTAAACGCAAAAATGAAATGAAAGAAAGACGATTGCTGAGAGAGAATGTTTTAATGTAAACATGACAGAAGCAGTGGTTCACAGAAAAAAATATAGAGCTTACAAAGTGCACATCACTTACCATAAGAGAGAAATTTCATGGTTATGGTGGGTGAGATGTGGGGTCAAAGTGGTCCCGACAAACACTGTTGACAACGAACAACCTCTTTTTTAGCTTCAGTGCATATTGCTCTGTGGCCCAGTGAGGGAAACAAATCCCTTCTCATTGACGCAGGCTGACAGAGGTACGATATGTCGGGCGTCTATGTCCACCCCCGGCCCCCAGAGTAGACAACATTCCATTAGAACTACTGACAGCCTTGGGAGAGCCAGTCCTGACAAAACTCTACCATCTGGTGAGCAAGATGTATGGGACAGGCGAAATACCCTCAGACTTCAAGAAGAATATAATGATTCCAATCCCAAAGAAAGCAGGAGTTGACTCATGTGAAAATTACCGCACTATCAGTTTAATAAGTCACGGCTGCAAAATACTAACGCGAATTCTTTACAGACGAATGTAAAAAACTAGTAGAAGCCGACCTCGGGGAAGATCAGTTTGGATTCCGTAGAAATGTTGGAACACGTGAGGCAGTACTGACCCTACGACTAATCTTAGAAGAAAGATTAAGGAAAGGCAAACATACGTTTCTAGCATTTGTAGAGTTAAAGAAAGCTTTTGACAATGTTGATTGGAATAGTGTCGGAAGTTCCATGCGGCTTTTCGCGGATGATGCTGTAGTATACAGAGAAGTTGCAGCATTAGAAAATTCCAGCGAAATGCAGGAAGATCTGCAGAGGATAGGCACTTGCTGCAGGGAGTGGCAACTGACCCTTAACATAAACAAATGTAATGTTTTGCGAATACATAGAAAGAAGGAAACTTTATTGTATGATTATATGACAGCAGAACAAACACTGGTAGCTGTTACTTCTGTAAAATATCTGGGAGTATGCGTACGGAACGATTTGACGTCCAATGATCATATAAAATTAATTGTTGGTAAGGAGGGTGCCAGGTTAAGATTCATTGGGAGAGTCCTTAGAAAATGTAGTCCATCAACAAGGGAGGTGGCTTACAAAACACTCGTTCGACCTATACTTGAGTATTGCTCATCAGTGTGGGATCCGTACCAGATCGGGTTGACGGTGGAGATAGAGAAGATCCAAAGAAGAGCGGCGCGTTTCGTCAGAGGGATATTTGGTAACCGTGATAGCGTTACGGAGATGTTTAGCAAACTCAAGTCGCAGACTCTGCAAGAGAGGCGCTCTGCATCGCGGTGTAGCTTGCTCGCCAGGTTTCGAGAGGGCGCGTTTCTGGATGAGGTATCGAATATACTGCTTCCCCCTACTTATACCTCCCGTGGAGATCACGAATGTAAAATTAGAGAGATTCGAGCGCTCACGGAGGCTTTCAGACAGTCGTTCTTACCGCGAACCATACGCGACTGGAACAGAAAAGGGAGGTAATGACAGTGGCACGTAAAGTGCCCTCCGCCACACACCAGTGGGTGGCTTGCGGAGTATGAATGTAGATGTAGATGTAGATTCTCTTTCAAATTCTGAAGATGGCAGGGGTAAAATACAAAGAGCGAAAGGCGATTTACAATTTTTACAGGAACCAGATGGCAGTTATAAGAGTCGAGGGACATTAAAGGGAAGCAGTGGTTGGGAAGAGAGTGAAACAGGGTTGTAGCCTCTACCCGATGTTATTCAATCTGTATATTGAGCAAGCAATAAAGGAAACAAAAGAAAAAATTGGAGTAGGTATTAAAATCCATGGAGAAGAAATAAAAACTTTGAGGTTCGTCGATGACATTGTAATTCTGTCATGAAAGGAGGATATAAGATGAACATCAACAAAAGCAAAACGAGGATAATGGAATGTAGTCGAATTAAATCGGGTGATGCTGAGGGAATTAGATTAGGAAATGAGACACTTAAAGTAGTAAATGAGTTTTGGTATTTGGGGAGCAAAATAACTGATGATGGTCGAAGTAGAGAGGATATAAAATGTAGACTGGCAATGGCAAGGAAAGTGTTCCTGAAGAAGAAAAATTTGTTAACATCGAGTATAGCTGCAAATGTCAGGAAATCGTTTCTGAAAGTATTTGTATGGTGTGTAGCCAAGTATGGAAGTGAAACGTGGGCGATAAATAATTTAGACAAGAAGAGAATAGAAGCTTTCGAAATGTGATGCTACAGAAGAATGCTGAAGATTAGATGGGTAGATCACATAACTAATGAGGAGGTATTGAATAGAATTGGGGAGAAGAGGAGCTTGTGGCACAACTTGACGAGAAGAAGGGATCGGTTGGTAGGACATGTTCTGGGACATCGAGGTATCACCAATTTAGTATTAGAGGGCAGCGTCGAGGGTAAAAATCATATAGGGAGACCAAGAGATGAATACACTAAGCAGATTCAGAAGGATGTAGGTACTGGGAGATGAAGAAGCTTGCACAGGATAGAGCAGCATGGAGAGCTGCATCAAACCAGTCTCAGGACTGAAGACCACAATAACAACAACATGTCCACCCCGAATGCTGTTTCGGCGTGTCGGCTCCCAGTGATGCTGATGGAAGACCTGTGGACAGCTGGTAGCCTACCAGGCCATGGCTGTGATGACGCAGTGCACTGCTTCTCTTGGCGATGGAGGTGGTCCCTCTGGACGATCTGCTCTGGCCTACACGCGTTCATCTACTGCCCATGAGTCCAAACAGCAGGCGGTTAGCGGCTGCCTGGCGGCATTGGGGTGCTAAGTCGCACCAGGAACTTAGCGCTGAAGCCTGCTGGTGTAGCCTGGACTTGAATCCATGGCTGCTGCTGTTTGTAGTCCATTGTCCTGTGGTTTGGCACATTGTGGTGGTGCTGCAGAACTTGGTTGCGGTATGGAGAGGATGACAGGATGATGAGTCAATGAGAATTTCCCATACCTCAAATACAGCACTATTTATACCAATCTTTAGCACATCTGTTTTTCCAAAACTTGGCATTAGTCATGGCGTTCATAACAGAGACCAGCCCTGGAGTAGTGATATTACCTTTCCATTGCTTTGGCTATTGCTGCAGTATGCTGTTTTTTTCTGTGGTCGCCTGGTGTCACTATGGAGTTCAAATGTATGTGAAATCTTGTGGGACTTAACTGCTAACGTCATCTGTCCCTAAGCTTACACACTACTTAACCTAAATTATCCTTAGGACAAACACACACACCCATGCCCGAGAGAGGACTCGAACCTCCGTCGGGACCAGCCGCACAGTCCACGACTGCAGCGCCTAAGACCGCTCGGCTAATTCCGCTCGTCACTATGGAACGCACTTGTCCGTCAGTTTATGCTGTCCCACATGTCTCCACATGTGGCAACCTCCAGCCTGTGGTGGCTAATAGGTATTCGAGCTGAACGAGAAAAAAAAAAGACCTTAATGAGATTCAAACCAGTGATCCACTGATCACCGGACTGTCAAAATACTGAATTTTTTTATTTGTTATAATTTATTGCATTTATCACTATTACTAGAAATAAAACTTATAATAAAGTTCAATAACTAATCTGGAAAACCAGATCATCTATATAAAAGTTTAAAACGGCAAGCAACACGCTATTGACAGAATATAATGTTGCTGCTATACAAACAACCATATAAACTCCTGCCAACAATGGTTCCAAATTTCTAATAAGTAAATTTGTCTCCTATCATTGTCTTAATGAGGACATAGATATAACACACATTACAAAAAATGAAATAAGCATATAGCAATGTTGGCCAGGAGGCCCCATCAGGGGAAGTTCGGACGCCGAGTGGAAGTCTTATAGCAGTCGACGCCACATTGAGCGACCTGCGTGCCGGTTCTGAGGATGAAATAATGAGGAGGACAACACAACACCCAGTCCACGAGTGAAGAAAGTTCCCAACCAGGCGGGGAATCGAACCCGGGCCCGCTGCACGGAAGGCAAGCACTTTACCACATTTTTTTTTATTATTTTGTTCGCCTACTCGGTGTGGACGTCGTAAGACATCCGTTTAGGTTCGTTGTTGATCGGTTAACTCCGTTTTTTTTTTATTACAGAGGGCTGCTAACCCTCTGACCGAACACGCTGAGCTACCGTGCCAGCTACCACCCAGCTAAGCAGGCGGACACATGCTTTGCATTAACTACCAGATTAGTTTACTTACCATATATCTACTATTATATGATCGGACATACCTACACACACTACTAAATGACACACAGTGTCTCGGATTAGTCCCCTTAAGGAGGCTAAAAGCATTTCTAACATGCTGACACTAGTCTTTAGTTTTGTAATTAACACTGATTATAATCAATTACATGGTATGCTGTTGCCCAGATACGTTCTTTGAAGCTCAGTTTGTGACAGAAAACGGTCCACCAACACAGTAACACAAACAGTAAACATATTGTAACTGGTATTTCGATATTATACCATGAATAATTATATAGACTTGAAGGTAAATACTGTTATCTATTAATTGCTCAAAGATCGTCATTTAATGTAAAAATGACATAAGCAGTGGCTCAAGAAATCAAATTTAGAGCTTAGAAAGTGTGCAGCTACTTGTCAGAACTGATGACACATCATGGGAGAGAGATTCAGCATGCTTCCTGATAGATATTTTATATTTAAATTATTTAGCTATTCGAAGTGAACGAGAAAACTAAAACGAAAAAGAAGGCTGTAGTGAGATTCAAACCAATGAATCTGTGAACCGCCATGAAAGTAGTGCTATCTTCAGTGCATTATACTTTCTAGGAAATCTTCAAAGTGGATTTTCTAGAATTGTTGAGAGTTTGGAGGTTTGATATTTGAATTCTCAACTTAACGCACAATAAATATTAAAAATTATAAAAATCCAATAAATGCGTGTACCCCTTATGAGTAATTCTGTACGCACCTGGTAGGGATGTGACTCACACATGACGCTATTTACCATGACAGTCGTTTGTTCTCTTTTGTCTCTAGAAGCAAAACAGCACCAAGTCACACCCCTGAGCTATCTGTCGGAACACAAAAGGTTTTACTTAGGTCCAGATGTGCTAAGATACGTGCATTTACTAATGCATTTTTAAGAATGTCAAATCCACATTGTGGTTCTTGGTCCGAAATCCAGGCCTTGTTTTTCTCTGTCAGTGTACATAATTGTGACATGATTGGCATCTTTGAATAATAAACCTTTCAAAAAAGACACCAATCATAAGAACACTTTCAGTAACTTCTTACTGATGAGGGTAGCATACTCCTTAAAAACTTTTATTTCATATGGGTCAATCTGGATCCAATCGCCAAAATAATATTTCCCAGGCATTTAATGCTTTGTTTTCCAAATTGTTGTTTCCAAATTTAGAGTTACTCTAGCTCGCTTGAAAACGTGCAGTAATGGATCTAAAAGTCTATTTTGCCTGGCGACGATTCTCTCCAATCAAAATGTCATCAACATACAATGTCACCCGTGCCCTTAACTCATCTGGGAGGATTGTTATTGAATAAACACGGCCAACGATACATCCAATCTGAAAAGAAGCTGACTGAATTGGTATCATGTACCGAAACATAAATATGCTGTATATTGGCAGCACACACGTTGCAGCATTATCTGCCAATAAGTAATGCAAAAGTCATTGGGGCACAGTATTATCACACCATAAAACTCCTATAGCAGTTCTTTAAGCTTTCTGGCCCTTCCGTTTCTAGAAGAATTATCATGTTAACCTGTGGAACTCAGAACCAGGCTAACTGTACTGTTTACGTACTACTAAGTACGACACAGAGGGACTGTTATAACAGCTCACCACCACTCGATTAAACTTTGCTCCAACACTTCCTGAAATTAATTTTCCACTTTAGCCTTGTATGCTAAAGGAATAGGATAAGGCTTTACAAAAACTTTCTGATGCTTTTCCGCTCTGATCTCATATACAAAATCCAGGTGACTGAGATGATATTTTTACTGTGCGTCTGCAAGAACTCACACAATTTTAATTAACATGCATCTGATGAACATCCAACACAACCTACATTTTTCTTCACAGGACTCGGAATATAACCATACCACCACCACCATTCAGACAGTAAAATATTTTCTTCATACACACTGTTTCCGATTCTCTCAGAATCCGTTTGCAATTCTGATTCAGCGAAAAGCCTTAGGCAACTCATGTCTATTTCCTCTTTAAAATCGCTGTCTTCAAACTTTAACTTCTCTATTATCCCTTTTACATTCAATATCACCTCTCTTCCATCCACATCGAACTTCGTGTGCTGGGATTCAAAACACCCAATATCAGTTCCACATTCATTGATGGCACAATGAACCAATTTTCTTCTGACTCCAACCTTGACACACAAACACTATTCGAGTTTATCTTTTAACCTCCACACTTTTTCCAAAAGTTGCTGTCTCAACTCTGGCTCCTCATAAGGCAAGACCAGCCAGGTCTTCACTTCACATTTCTGAAAGGCGATCTTGCTAATAACTGAAAACGAAGTGCTTGCCCTGAAAACACATAACAAGATTAGCGATCTAATACTGGAGGAAAAAACACTTGACACATTTGCATCAGAACTGTAATGGGTCCTAGCAAGACTAGATATACTTCTGGAGGAGGTCGCACGGATATTACACCACGTGAGAGAATTAAATCACTTTATTAAAACTTAAGCAATCTGAAATATTTGACTTGGAAACCATCCATGTCAACAGGAATGTGTATACATTTGTTACTGTCGCTGAACACTATAACTTATCAACTGATAAAATACGTGTACAATTGACTGTCAAATTCGATATACAGTTCTGACTAATAGATCTGTAGATCGCAGCCAACTCTGACTATCACATTGATGTCTTCATAAACAATGAAAGCAGAGTGCTGCACTCTGATGTACATACTCCTCGAGCAGTCACGCCATATGGAACCCCTTGATGGTGTGTCTAAGCCGATGTCTCTCATTCGTTGCAGTTTCTGGCAGTGACTGCATTTACTTATGGTTCTGTCAAGAGGTAGTAACGTTGACATGGGATCTTGTTTTCCAATCTTTCCTACGACACTACATTCGTTCCCCCCACCCCCCTCCACCCCAGACCACTGCACAGTTGTCATGTGAGCTGTGTGACGTGAGGATGGTGGGGAGGATTTGGCCCGAATGCGGATGTAGATGAGAAGAAAAGGAGTGTAATGACAGGCGATGCCAGCACCCTGTCTGTAGGAAAGGAAATTTACTGCACATGAGTACCAACCAAAGCCACCATTTATTCCAGAAAGGACCTGCGAAATCAGTACGGATGCACTGCCTCAGTCTGATGGACATGGCGCTGAAAAAAGCGTTGCTGTGGAGCGAACTGATGCTCTACACAAACATGACAATGAGAGGTTATTTGCTGAATCTGGCTGTACATGCAAAAAGTAGCGTCACGCCGTTGGGTAGGGGAATTTCTTTCAAACTCTGTAGCCACCCAAGGGGCACATATTGCAAAACTACCTGAAGAACTTTATTGGGAGCAGTAGCTCCAGCAATAAAATGAAAATCTAGACGAAAGTTTTGAAGAATTTCAAAATCCTGAGTGTTGAGTTGACAACATGAATCAAATGCTGAGTTTTCAGATGATAACTTGACTCAAATGGTTTATCGGTACTGAACAGTAACCAAGACAACAGGTTGATGTTCGAATGTTGTGCAGTGGGCTTGTACAACAAGTCTTAGTGATAATTAGAAACTAACAGAGCCCAACAACACCATTTTTGTGCTGTCTGTGATGAGACAGTATTACAGTGATTGAACAAAGCTGTTAAAGACTGATGCTCTGTAATGAACTTCTAACCGTGCAAATATTGGTGGAACTCTGTAAAACCATAAATAATGATAAGCACTTCTTTTTTAAGTTGCCTATAATTGCAATGCACATTGTTAAGAGTTTTAAAGGCAAAATCAGAGCGTGTATGAATTGAACCAGTTCCATGAGTTGGTTGGGTTGGTTGTTTTGGGCAAGGAGTTCAGACAGCGAGGTCATCGATCTCATCGGATTAGGGAAGGATGGGGAAAGAAATCGGCCTTTCCCTTTCAAAGGAACCATCCCGGCATTTGCCTGGAGCGATATAGGGAAATCACGGAAAACCTAAATCAGGATGGTCGGAAGCGGGATTGAACCGTCGTCCTCCCGAATGCGAGTCCAATGTGTTCCATGGGACAGCACAGCTACAGACCCTTAAGAATATGCATCCTCAGCTAGCACAACATGTTTAACTGGCTCAAAATGAATTATTCAATTACAGCTTAACAGTGCGTCCTTTAACTGCTGAAATGGGTCCTGAGATTCTTGGGACCACACAAAGGGAACATCTATCTGGCCCTGCCTGTTTAGTGGAGCAGCAATTTACACCACAGTTACGACAAACTTAATGTGATCTGTGAGCTTCCCAAAGAGAGCCTGTAGCTTCTTGATGTTAATGGGGCGCAGGCAAATCTTTAATTGCGGACACGTGCGAACAAGAAGGATAGTACCCTATGCATTTACGACATGTCCTAAATATTCAGTTTTTTTGTGGAAGAAGGAACACTGTTCCTTGTTACGCTTTAAGCCAGCTCCAGCAAGAACTGTAACCAAACATTCTAAATTTGCCAAATGTTCAGCAGGCTCACGACCAATGAGAACAATATCGTCCAGATACATTTTACATGAAGGGACTTGTGCCATTAACCGTTCCAGGAAATGTGGAAAAACGGCAGAAGGAGAAATAGTTTCGAACGGTAGTATTTGAAACTGGAGCGTATCCAGGTGAGTGTTGTTGACAAAATAGTGCTTGGACTATTCTTTCAGAAGTAACCGTGAGTATGCATGACATAAATCAATCTTGGAAAAGAATCTGCTCTGTTCCAACCTGCCAATTAGTTCCTCCAGCCATGGGACAGGAAATGAATCTACTAGAGTTTGCGGACTTATTGTGGCTTTGAGATCAGCATACAGACATAAACCTCCCGATATCTTTTTGAGAAGGCCAACGGGTAAGCCCACAGACTTGCAGATATAGGTTATATTACAACCTTGTCTCTCTATCATTGCAGTTCCTGAGAAACGTGCTTAAGTATAGAATGGGGGAGAGGCTGAGTGCGGTAAAATTGTGCTTGCACAGTAGTAGGCACATCAAAATCCTTAGATCTTCCTAACGCTGGTCAAAAATTATTACACAAGTGAAAACATTGGTATGAGGCAATGAGACACTGATTTGTAAGACATTGTCTTGTACGCAACTGTTGAACAAATCAAACGAGTCTAAACCAAAAATATTTACACTGTTTCTAGTTCACAGTACATGAAATGGAATACATTTCTTAATGTTACAAAAAGTTGCTGGCAAAGTGCAAATACCAAGTACTGGTACTGCATGTCTGCTGTATGCCGACAAGGCAGAAGTAAGTTTCTGTAGCCGTGGGCTACCGATGATTAATGAGGAAAACAAATGCCCATATGTCTAACTGAAATTTGATTGTCTTTTGAGCCGCTATTAATCGAATCACCAAAAGGCGTGTTCTTCTGTCTGTGGATGACAGCAGAAGGTTTCCGCGAAGCAGAAATGCGAGTCTTCGTTAGCGCGGGCTGTAATGTTTGAACCGACATGACATTCACTTTCTGGGCAGAAGACCGATGACTGCCGTCGCTACCTTGTAAGTAGACCCTTCGGATATGACATTGTTTACCACAGTTAGAGCATTTTGCCTCACAATACTTTGAGATTCTATAATAGCGTCTGTTTGTAAGATCCAGATCTGGCAGTGTTAAAATAGCAGTGAGGTTGTGTTCATCTACACATTTTGTATAATGGCATCACATAACGTATCCACTTGAACCTATAATATCTCGTTAGTCCTTTAAGTTCAGCAATTCACTGTTTTAATGAACGCAAGGGATGCTTCTTAAGTCGAAAAAATTTAAATCTCTCCACAGTGCCACGAAGCTGAAATTCATAAGTCCATCGACTTTGTGAACGAGTGCTTCATTAGCAATATCTTCCGGACAAGTCAGGACACAATTTAGCCCACAGTCTGTACATGTTAGCTTCGACCCTCTGTAACAAGAAAGCAATGTTGTATGCAGTGTAGAGTGCCTTTAGTTGGACGCGATGTGAAGACCAATGCCCTTCTTTACCGTTAAAATGCAGGAAACTGGGAGCAGCAGCCGGTTGTGGCAACGATCTCCATCGCTACTTTAGTGTCGAACGAAAAAAGACGTATTTGCGACAGCACTGTGGAAGGTCCTGTCAAGCTTAGAGTTACTGCTGGAGGAACTCGAATCGGTACTAAAGCGCACACAGTATATTAGATTAATTTATTAAAAGTTGAACAATTTGAAATATTTAACTTGTGAACAAACCAGGTCGAAAGGAATGTCTATATACACTACAGGCCATTAAAATTGCTACACCAAGAAGAAATGCAGATGATAAACGGGTATTCATTGGACAAATATATTATACTAGAACTGACATGTGATTACATTTTCACGCAATTTGGGTGCAAAGAACCTGAGAAATCAGTACCCAGAGCAACCACCTCTGGCCGTAATAACGGCCTTGATACGCCTGGGCATTGAGTCAAACAGAGCTTGGATGGCGTGTACAGGTACAGCTGCCCATGCAGCTTCAACACAATACCACAGTTCATCAAGAGTAGTGACTGGCGTATTGTGACGAGCCAGTTGCTCGACCGCCATTGACCAGACGTTACGTTTTCAGTTGGTGAGAGATCTGGAGAATGTGCTGGCCACGGCAGTAGTTGAACATTTTCTGTATCCAGAAAGGCCGTACAGGACCTGCAACATACGGTCGTGCATTATCCTGCTGAAATGTAGGGTTTTGCAGGGATCGAATGAAGGGTAGAGCCACGGGTCGTAACACATATGAAATGTAACGTCAACTGTTCAAAGTGCCTTCAATGCAAACAAGTGGTGACCGAGACGTGTAATTAATGGCACCCCATACCATCACGCAGGGTGATACGCCAGTATGGCGATGACGAATACAAGCTTCCAATGTGCGTTCACCGCGATGTCGCCAAACATGGATGCGACCATCGTGATGCTGTAAACAGAACCTGGATTCATCCGAAAAAATTTCGTGCACCCAGGTCCGTCGTTGAGTACACCAAAGCAGGCACTCCTGTCTGTGATGCAGTGTCAAGGGTAACCGCAACCATGGTCTCTGAGCTGATAGTCGATGCTGCTGCAATCGTCGTCGAACTGTTCGTGCAGATGGTGGTTGTCTTGCAAACGTCACCATCTGTTGACTCAGGGATCGAGACGAGGCTGCACGATCCGTTACAGCCATACGGATAAGATGCATGTCATCTCGACTGGTAGTGATACGAGGCCGTTGGGATCCAGCACGGCGTTCCGTATTACCCTCCTGAACCCACCGATTCCATATTCGGCTAGCAGTCATTGGATCTCGACCAACGCGAGCAGCAATGTCGCGATACGATAAACCGCAATTGCGATAGGTTACAATTCGCCCCTTATCAAAGTCGGAAACGTGATGGTACACATTTCTCCTCCTTACACGAGACATCACAGCAACGTGTCACCAGGCAACGCCGGTCAACTGCTGCTTGTTTATGAGAAATCGGTTGGAAACTTTCCTCATGTCAGCACGTTGTAGGTGTCGTCACCGTTGCCAGCCTTGTGCGAATGCTCTGGAAAGCTAATCATTTGCATATCACAGCATCTACTTCCTGTCGGTCAAATTTCGCGTCTGTAGCACGTCATCTGCGTTTTGTAGCAATTTTAATGGCCAGTAGTGTATTTTTTCAACTCGCGAAGTTTCATTTAATGTTCTCCTCTTTTTCGTGCTTCAGTTTTTTTGTCAGGCAGTGTATTAGCCGCGGCACATTAGAGGGAAATTGTTTTTCAGCCTGGAACTGTACCCTCAGGCTGTGATCATTTCATGAAAATCTATTATGTCAGTGGCTGAAGACGACCAGTTTAGTACACACGTGTTCTTGTCCCACGCGGTAGGCAGAATCGATGGACATCCGGCGTATCCTCGCACACACTTCGAAATGTTTTAAGCCTCAAGAAGAGCGAATGCAGAGCGCAAAAACACATTTGTAATACTACGTTCATTCGCTGTCTCTAAGTTGACAGATTTTTCGTAGAGTAAGCACATAGTTCAAGGTCGAAAATCAATCTCGGCTTATTTGTCATGACAGTAGGTTGTTAATGCTAGCAATCGCTTTTGTTTTGAGCCAGACATCGTATGTGAGAAGCACACAACATATCGGATGAACAGCTCTTTGGTTTCCATCCGGCTGGTAGTCCTGAGATACTGCAACCTTTTGTCGAAGTAGTTTTCATTAGTAATACAAGCAGAGAAAGTTTACATTCACTCCACCCATCACGTCCTCAGAAAGTGTCTCAATGCAAAACCGATGTCGGAAAGACACAAATAAAATCTTGACGTAACAGTGTCTCACGTGCACATGGAAGTTTCTCAAACCATGGAATAATTTTTAGTAAGCTATTTTAAATGAAGTCCGCTGCTCGTGGTCTGTCGGTAGCGTTCTCACTTCCCGAGCACGGGGTCACAGTTTCAGTTCCCGGGCCGCGCGGGATTAGCCGAGCGGTCTGAGGCGCTGCAGTCGTGGTCTGTGCGGCTTGCCCCGGCGGAGGTTCGAGTCCTCCCTTGGGCATGGGTGTGTGTGTTTGTCCTTCGGATAATTTATGTTAATAGTGTGTAAGCTTAGGGACTGATGACCTTAGCAGTTAAGCCCCATAAGATCTCACACACATTTGAAAATTTTCAGTTCCTGGCGGAGTCTGGGATGTTTCCTGCCTCGAGATGACTGGGTGTTGTGTCGTCTTCATCATCATCATTCATCCCCATTACGGTCGGAGGAAGGCAATGGCAATCCACCTGCGATTGGCCCTTGCCTAGTACGGCGGTGCGAGTCTCCCGCATCGTTCCCCTACGTTTTGTCAAGGAGTATGGGACTTCATCATCATTTCAAATAAAATACTTTATCTCTGCACTAAAGTTTACGTTATCTATTTCTGTGGTGGAACGTATAATATCAATTTCAGACGATAGCTGCCAACAAAAAAAAGTGCGCGTTGCATAATATTTACAAGAATCACGCTTGCCGACCTTATACCGCGTAATATTTCCAACTAATCCTTAGAAATTTACAAGACTTATCATTGAGGTTTTTTTTGCTTTCTTTTATAACAGTTGTAGAGTCTTTTCCTTGGCAATCGTAGACAGTTAGATAAAGGAAAACTTAAATGAAAAATTCTATCGATTATCTTAAAAATATTAATTGCGAAATGCAGCTTCATCGAGAGGACGTGAAGTATTGCAGAAAAACTTCACTGCGACGCCAACGGAGGAGAAAAGGTGTAGTTTTGGACGGTGTGCTGCTTCTTCGCACATGAAAGTTCACCAGAGAAAATATTAGTCACCTGCTTAAAAGCGCTCTCTGCTCGCTTTTGAACGCTGTAAAACTACAGCCGAGCGCTCGTGTCATCCTCTATCGCTGACCTTAAGTGGTTCAAATGGCTCTGAGCACTGTGGGATTTAACATCTGTGGTCATCAGTCCCCTAGAACTTAGAACTAATTAAACCTAACTAACCTAAGGACATCACACACACCTATGCCCGAGGCAGGATTCGACCTTCCGACCGAAGCAGTCGCGCCGTTCCGGACTGAGCGCCTGAACCGCTAGACCACCGCGGCCGGCGCTGACCTTTAAGTCACGGGAGCGGACGCGCAATAAGATGGATGGACGGGAAGACGTGACAGGATGACAAAAACGAAAACGAGCTTCCGTGTTTGGTAGTGCCCGTGACCACAGCGCGGGCTGTATAAGTAGTGGCATTAAACTCACAGCCATCTAATAACGTGTGAGAACAGCCTTCGCAAGAACAACTTGATCAGCGAGGAGCAAAGACAGTTATGACGCCTTGTGAATGTCAGTCGATGTAAGCCTGATAGGAATTGGTACTGTCAGTTAATACAGGTACACTCAGTCGCAAAAGTATTCGGACAGCACATAACGGCGCATAATTTTGCAGTTTGCCGCATGAACAAATACAGAAATTGCACTTTGTAATATATTTGGGACTCTGGGTACGATGTCGCAACGTGAAACACGCGTCAAATACGAAGAATTGTTGTTGGACATGTGTCTGTTACATAATATTTCCTGAACACGGCATGGGAAGGTGCAACAAAAGTATTCGGACAAAGGCGGACAACGTGAGAGAATAGTTCATTCCGAGACGCACAGAGGGTGAAGCGACTGCAGTGTGTCCGGCATTTCCTCGAGACGATAGCGAAGATTAGTGAACACGTATCGCGAGCCTGTGCAGGTCGACGATGGGACGCAGAGGGAAGTGTTCTACGTTCGAGCAAAGGCAACTTGTCGTTTATCATCGCGCGAAGGGGAAAACCTGCAGGGAAATTGCCGCAATAGTGAACATGAAGAAAAGTACAGTTCACGACATTATTAAAAGGTTCGAGAAAGAAGACCGATTGGAATTCCGTTGCAGTACAGGACGGTCACGTACATTTTCACAGAGAGATGAACGTCTGATTGTGCGAAAGGTACAAAAGAATCCGAAAATATCTGCCACACGAATTGCAAGTGAGGTGGAGGGAGACCTTGGTATGAAAGTTCATCCCGAAACCGTGCGGAGAGTACTACGACGTTCGCAGTACCACGGTCGAGTCGCACGGCGAAAGCCATTCATAAATGCAGTGAACCAGAAGAAACGTATGCGGTTTGCGAGGGAATACGCCGAATACGATCAGGCTTGGTGGAATCGGGTGATATTTTGCGACGAATGTAAATTTACATTATGGCAAAGCGACGGAAAGGCAAACGTGTGGCGAAAGACCAATGAAGAGCTGAATCCCAGGAACCTCAAAGTTTGGAGGTGGGATCATAATGGTGTGGGGATGCATGTCCGGCAGTGGTGTGAGTGATTTAGTGTTCATTGAAGATACGATGAACAAGGAAGCGTATTTGAATATACTGCGAGGACATTTGAAGCAGAGTGCACGACATCTAGGTATTGCGAACAACTTTCATTTTTATCAGGATAATGATCTCAAGCACACCGCGCATATTGTACAAATGTGGTTGCTCTTCAATTGCCCGAAAGTATTGCACATACGGTTCACATCCACGCTGTCGCGGCATGCTACTAGTGTTAAAGACTGCGATGGAGCTCCGTATGCCACGGCAAACTGGCTGACACTGACGGTGGCGGTGCACAAATGCTGCGCAGCTAGCGCCATTCGACGGCCAACACCGCGGTTCCTGGTGTGTCCGCTGTGCCGTGCGTGTGATCATTGCTTGTACAGCCCTCTCGCAGTGTCCGGAGCAAGTGTGGTGGATCTGACACACCGGTGTCAATGTGTTCTTTTTTCCATTTCCAGGAGTGTATAATACAGAGTTAAAGATTAATATTTCTATTATTTAGCCCATTCCCTTAACTGGCTCAAAACGCATATACTATATTTATAGATATACATTTATTTATTCCTATTGAAACACTCATCTATGGTGTAGAAGGAGTTCTCAGGGAGATATGATTTCAATTTACTTTTGAAGCTATTACTGCTGTCTGTCAGACACCTTATTTCATCTGGTAATTTGCCGAAAATTTTTATAGCAGCATATTTTACCCCTTTCTGTGCCAAAGATAGGTTGAGCAAAGGATAGTGTAAGTCTTTCTTTTTCTGGTATTATAATCATGAATATCACTATTGTTTTTAAACTGGTCCATGTTGTTGAGAACAAATTTCATTAGTGAGTGGATGTATTGCGACGCTGTTTTAATAATTCCAAATCTTTTAAAAAGATGCTTACAAGATGTGCGATTATGAACCCCACACATTATTCTAACCACTTTCTTTTGAGCAGTGAATACTTTTTGTCTAAATGTTGAGTTACCCCAAAATATTATTCCGTATGACATCAAAGAGTGAAAGTATGCAAAGTATGTTAGCTTACTACTTTCCATATCCTCAAAATTGGCAATGATTCTGATCGCAGAAGTTGCTGAACCTAGTCGCTTTAGGAGATTCAAAATATGAGTTTTCCAATTAAGATTCTCATCTACACCCAAAAACTTAGTGTGATCTACCCTGTCTACTGACTTCTGTTGCTGTGTTATATTTATTAAAGGAACTGTACTTTTTGCAGCATAAAATTGGATGTACTGAATTTTTTCAAAGTTTAGAGCAATCCCATCTGCAGAAAACCAATTAATGACTTTTCCAAAACCTTATTTGTATAATTTTCAATTGGACTTTCTTTTATTGGATTAATAATCATGCTTGTATCATCAGCAAACAGTGTCAGTTGAGATTCCTGTTTCAGATAGGAAGGGAGATCGTTCACATAATCGAACCCTGTGGAACACCTAATGTAATTTCACCCCAGTTAGATAAAGTGGCAAACTTATTTAAATCACTTGAGTCATATAAGGAAACTTTTTACTTCCTGTTCTGTAGGTATAACTTAAACCACTCATATGCTATTCCAATTATACCAAAGAATTGTAATTTCTGTAACATAATGTCATGGTTCACACAATCAAATGCTTTGGACAAGTCACAGAAAATTTCTATTGGTGACATTTCACTATTTAAAGACTCCATTACGTGGACAGTGCAATTTTATATTACTGCCTCAGTGGAACAGCATTTTTGAAATTTGAACTGTGATTTACTAAGTACCCCATTACTGTTGAGATGGTTAACCACTCTTGAGTACATTACTTTCTCGAAGGAGGTGTTTATGGTGTACAGTGAACTGAGCCCTCTCATTTAAGTTACCGTGAAAATGAACATTTATATATTCTCGGTAAGGGAGTATTGCCCATTCGTCTGAATCTTCGAGATGAATATCTCATCTTCCAAGATGACAACAGGGGTGCACGCATACGTTCTTGCTTTGACGAACACTTAGGCACCTTATCGCATCTCGAGTGGTCCTCTTAAGTAAGCCTACCTCAGTCCCATAGAAAATGCCCGGGACCTTTTGAAACAGCAGGTGGAAGATAGCACTTGACATCTCCGTAATTTGATAATTCTAAGACACCTATTTATGACTGAGGGTGTTCAGTTGGATATGGTGCACACGAAGATACTTGTGGACTCTCTTCCTTAGCGAACTGAGGTTATTATCAAAACGAGGCCGCACCACATTATGACTGTGATGCCTCCGAGGTTGTGACCAGTGCTAGTCTACAGGCAAGCTCTTTTGCAGTTGAAGTTAGTCCATAGCATGAGGAAGGAATTACATTGCGATGAACTGGCACATTATTTACCTCTCATAAATGGCAATCAACCTTACGCAATACCAACCGAATGCAAAACAGGAGTCTGTGTTTCAACCGACGGAGCTTTTTAATTTGTCTTTGCCTTTGCTAGACGGTCATTAAATTTTATTACTGTGAACTTGCAGCGTACTTTGCATATAGAGTTACGCAGAGCAATATACTTATATAACAGTATATTTTAAATGTCAAGTTTATACAGTAGTCTCGACGGCGATGATTATGTTTATTTCCCTTGAAGACTCTTAGTAACCTGCGAGGCGTGATTTTTAAGTAAGTACCGTTTTGAAATTAAAAAAAAGACGTGCTAAAATATCTCAATAACTTTATTTTTACATGAAAGCCTGTACCTTAATCTACTCACTGACGCAAAAAAAAAAGTTCAAATGTGTGTGAAATCTTATGGGACGTAACTGCTAAGGTCATCAGTCCATAAGCTTACACACTGCTTAACTTATCCTAAGGACAAACACACACACACTAATGCCCGAGGGAGGACTCGAACCTCCGCCGGAATGAGCCGCACAGTCCACGACTGCAGCGCCTCAGACTGCTTGGCTAATCCCGCGAGACACTGACGCCATTACAGTCTGATTCTTCCTTGTTTACGTTGTGTACTCAGTGTTTAAGATGCCTCCGATAATCGTGATTCCCGCCGACTGTGAAAAATGGTTCAAATGGCTCTGAGCACTATGGGACTTAACATCTTAGGTCATCAGTCCCCTAGAACTTAGAACTACTTAAACCTAACTAACCTAAGGACACCAAACAACACCCAGCCATCACGAGGCAGAGAAAATCCCTAACCCCGCCGGGAATCGAACCCGGGAACCTGGGCGTGGGAAGCGAGAACGCTACCGCACGACCACGAGATGCGGGCGCCGACTGTGAAGTACGGGCTGTTATAAGATTTCTTAGTGCTAAAGGCCTAAAAGCGATCGATATTCATCGTGAGATCTGTGCAGTTTACGGAGAAAACATTATGAGTGATGGAATGGTAAGAAAGTGGGTGAGAGCATTTAAAGATGGCCGCACAAATGTGCATGATGAACAACGGAGTGGGCGTCCTTCGGTCGTTAATGAAAGTTTGGTGCAGGAAGTGGACAATAAGGTGAGAGAAAACAGGCGCTTTACGATTTCCTCCTTGCGGGATGACTTTCCTAATGTTTCTCGTAGTGTTTTGTATGGCATTGTGACCGAGCACTTGAATTACCGAAAATTGTGCGCACGTTGGTTACCGAAAATGTTGACGGATGTGCACAAAACCAAAGATTTAGACAGTGCATTGAATTTCCTTGAGCGGTATCTCAATGACGGTGATGATTTCTTAAGCCAAATTGTTACGGGCGATGAAACATGGGTGGCCTACGTCACACCAGAATCAAAGCAACAGACCATGGAAGTTGAGTAAGGGCATCGTTTTGCTACAAAACAATGCCCGTCCGCATGTGGCGAATCGGACCAAACATCTCATCACATCTTTTCGATGGGAAACTCTAGATCATCCTCCGTACAGCCCCGATCTTGCACCCAGTGACTACCATCTGTTCCTGCACTTGAAGAAACACCTAGGCGGTCAGCGTCTTCAAGACGATGACGAAGTCAAAACAGTGGTGATGCAGTGGTTAACAAGTAAGGCGGCAGACTTCTATGAGGAGAGTATTGAAAACTGGTACAACGTTATGACAAGTGCCTTAATATTGACGGAAATTATGTAGAAAAGTAGATTAAGGTACAGGCTTTCATGTAAAAATAAAATTATTGAAATATCTTAGCGAGTCTTTTTTTTAATTTCTAAACGGTTCCTACTTTAAAAAAATCACGCCTCGTATATGCATGGTGTTACAAAAATGTACGGCCGTACTTTCTGGAAACATTCCTCACACACAAATAAAGAAAACATGTTATGTGGACATTTGTCCGAAAACGCTTAATTTCCATATTAGAGCTCGTTTCAGTTTCGTCAGTATGTTCTTCCACCTACGCTCAATGGAGCACGTTATCAAGATTTTATACGGGATACTGTACCTGTGCTGATAGAACATGTGCCTTTACAAGTACGACACAACATGTGGTTCATGCACGATGGGGCTCCTGCACATTTCAGTCGAAGTGTTCGTACGCTTCTCAACAACAGATTCGGTGGCCGATGAATTGGCAGAGGCGGACCAATTCCATGGCCTCCACGCTCTCCTGACCTCAACCCTCTTGACTTTCATTTATGAGGGCATTTGAAAGCTCTTGTCTACGCAACCCCGGTACCAAATGTAGAGACTCTTCGTGCTCGTATTGTGGACAGCTGTGAAACAATACGCCATTCTCCAGGGCTGCATCAGCGCATCAGGGATTCCATGCGACGGAGGGTGGATGCATGTATCCTCGCTAACGGAGGACATTTTGAACATGTCCTGTAACAAAGTGTTTGAAGTTGCGCTGGTACGTTCTGTTGCTGTGTGTTTCCATTCCATGATTAATGTGATTTGAAGAGAAGTAATAAAATGAGCTCTAACATGGAAAGTAAGCGTTTCCGGACACATGTCCACATAACATATTTTCTTTCTTTGCGTGTGAGGAATGTTTCCTGAAAGTTTGGCCGTACCTTTTTTGTAACACCCTGTATAGGTATGTATAACTAAACGATCAAGTAAGTTGCTAGCGTTGCCTTATTTTACTCCAGTGCTATAAGAATAAGTATAGCTGGGAAATGTAATGATCTAGCATGGAAACCAATAATATAAAATCAGAAAGTTCCTGCTGTCCTATTTATAGTCAATAAACGTTGTGTAGACAACTTAAAAAGTAATATTTCCTTTGTTCAACAGATGAAATATCGACCTACATAAAACATGTACAGATCGCTGTGCAGGGTTATGACTCGAGGCTGCCGATGTTGCCACACGCAGTGAACTTTTTATACATGACCTATGCCACTTTATATGCGAAAGCGATACCAAGTAGAAACAGTGCGCTTGTGCTGGTAATGTTACCCAGGGGCCTACTTAGTCCCCGCTGCGGCTAAATCAGGGCCTCTTTACACAGCACCTGACTACGCTCCGCACTTCCTGTTGAATGTCTGCGAGTATTTTTAGCCGCAGGACGGGACTGACAGCTTTTGCGCTACGCCTGTCTCCCCGCGTTAACATACTTGATGTTTGGTGTACATGACAGTAAACGAGAGTGTACCAACTGTGCCGGGCGCTTTAACTCATCAGCGATGAAAGAGCAGCTCATGGCGCGCTTGTCAAAGCTGGCAATCTGGCGGCCGAGGTCAACAATACGGCGGCGTTTTGCGCTTCATCTTGCGAGCGCTTCCAACTTTCAGCTGGTACGAAAATTTAAGCAGTCAGCAACGCCATAGACTATACAACCTAACTTACGTCATTTCTGCATATATACGCTGAAACGAGCGACTAAACGATACTACTTATGACTGCCTCCATCCTTCTACATAAAGCATAACAACGCTTAAAGCTATTAATTTCAGGCACATAAATTTGCAGCTACTTTATATGAATTTGGATAGTGTTTGAGAGAAGCGATACAAAACAGAGAGCTGCATAAAAAGTATGAATACGATGTTGCGTCTTTTACAGGGTGTTTCAAAAATGACCGGTATATTTGAAACGGCAATAAAAACTAAACGAGCAGCGATAGAAATACACCGTTTGTTGCAATAGGCTTGGGACAACAGTACATTTTCAGGCGGCCAAACTTTCGAAATTACAGTAGTTACAATTTTCAACAACACATGGCGCTGCTAGTGATATGAAAGATATAGAAGACAACGCAGTCTGTGGGTGCGCAATTCTGTACGTCGTCTTTCTGCTGTAGGCGTGTGCTGTTCACAACGTGCAAGTGTGCTGTGGACAACATGGTTTATTCCTTAGAACAGAGGATTTTTCTGGTGTTGGAATTCCACCGCCTAGAACACAGTGTTGTTGCAACAAGACGAAGTTTTCAACGGAGGTTTAATGTAACCAAAGGACCGAAAAGCGATACAATGAAGGATCTGTTTGAAAAATTTCAACGGACTGGGAACGTGATGGATGAACGTGCTGGAAAGGTAGGGCGACCGCATACGGCAACCGCAGAGGGCAACGCGCAGCTAGTGCAGCAGGTGATCCAACAGCGGCCTCGGGTTACCGTTCGCCGTGTTGCAGCTGCGGTCCAAATGAAGTCAACGTCCACGTATCGTCTCATGCGCCAGAGTTTACACCTCTATCCATACAAAATTCAAACGCGGCAACCCCTCAGCGCCACTACCATTGCTGCATGAGAGACATTCGCTAACGATATAGTGCACAGGATTGATAACTGCGATATGCATGTGGGCAGCATTTGGTTTACTGACGAAGCTTATTTTTACCTGGACGGCTTCGTCAATAAACAGAACTGGCGCATATGGGGAACCGAAAAGTCCCATGTTGCAGTCCCATCGTCCCTGCATCCTCAAAAAGTACTGGTCTGGGCCGCCATTTCTTCCAAAGGAATCATTGGCCCATTTTTCAGATCCGAAACGATTACTGCATCACGCTATCTGGACATTCTTCGTGAATTTGTAGCGGTACAAACTGCCTTAGACGACACTGCGAACACCTCGTGGTTTATGCAAGATGGTGCCCGGCCACATCGCACGGCCGACGTCTTTAATTTCCTGAATGAATATTTCGATGATCGTGTGACTGCTTTGGGCTATCCGAAACATACAGGGGGCGGCGTGGATTAGCCTCCCTATTCGCCAGACATGAACCCCTGTGACTTCTTTCTGTGGGGACACTTGAAAGACCAGGTGTACCGCCAGAATCCAGAAACTATTGAACAGCTGAAGCAGTACATCTCACGTGCATGTGAAGCCATTCCGCCAGACACGTTGTCAAAGGTTTCGGGTAATTTCATTCAGAGACTACGCCATATTATTGCTACGCATGTTGGATATGTGGAAAATATCGTACTATAGAGTTTCCCAGACCGCAGCGCCATCTGTTGTTGACAATTGTAACTACTGTAATTTTGAAAGTTTGTCTGCCTGAAAATGTACTGTTGTCCCAAGCATATTGCAACAAACGGTGTATTTCTATCGCTGCTCGTTTATTTTGTATTGCCGTTTCAAATATACCGGTCATTTTTGAAACACCCTGTAGGTGCTTTATTATTATTTATTTATTCGTTTCGCCCTCTAAGGAGCATGCGGAATCATTAGTTAGCACTGGTCTTCTTAGCTTTCTTGTTCTTCTTTTCTTCCGAAAACTTCCTCATCCTTTTACTATCGGCCAGCTTTCTTTCTTGTGTCCATCCGTTTTTCAATTTCAGATTTTTTTCCGTCGGGCTTTTGGTTGTGAACTTATGAGAATTGATTTTCTGTCTGTACGCATTCCGTGTAGTTCCTAGTGGGTCATTACTGAGTTCCGTGAGGTCAAATGGTTCCAATGGATCTGAGCACTATGGGAATTAACAGCTGAGGTCATCAGCCTCCTAGAACTCAGAACTACTTAAACCTAACTAACCTAAGGACATCACACACATCAATGCCAGAGGCAGGAATGGAACCTGCGACCGTAGCAGTCGCGCGGTACCGAACTGAACGCCTAGAACCGCTCAGCCACCACGGCCGGCCCGTGAGGTCATTTTGGGTTTGTGTTAGCCATCGTGCCCTTGTTTGGTGAGTTCATTTGATGATAAGTAAGATTTTCTTGGTCATTCTAGAGGCGTCCATTGTTGCTAAATGTCCGTAGAGTTTCAGTCGTCTTTTGCGTGCAACTGGCGTGATACGTTCAGACCTTGAGTACAGTTCATCAGAACTTTTGCGCTTCCAGATACCATCTTGAATCTCGGGTCCAAATATTTTCCTGCGTATTTGCCTTTCCATTTTTCAATGTCTTTGATGTTGAGGGTTAATGATAATATTTCAGTTGCGTAGAGTGCTTCTGGAAGAGTGACTGTATGATAGTGGTGAAGTTTGGCTTGGGTGGATAGCGATTTCTTATTGTATGTGTTCCAGGTCATGATTTTTCTGCTCGTGTTTTGTGGGCTACCTTTTAGTTGCCAATGATGCTGATCGTTTCATCCAACGAACCGTGCGACTGCTACGGTCGCAGGTTCGAATCCTGCCTCGGGCATGGATGTGTGTGATGTCCTTAGGTTAGTTAGGTTTAAGTAATTCTAAGTTCTAGGGGACTGATGACCACAGCAGTTGAGTCCCATAGTGCTCAGAGCCAACCCATTTCATCCAAGTACTTGAAGTACTTAACTTATTTGATGTCACCATATTTTGTTGCAAGTGGTTTCAGATTTGAACTTTTGGTGATGAATTGTGTTTTCTCGTACGAAATTTGGAGTCCGGTTTTGATGGCAACCTCATGAAGTTTCTCGATAGCATGTTTGGCTTCCTCGGGTGACCGCGTAATTATTGCTAGGTCATCAGCAAAAGCAAGGCATTATATGTTAATTCGTTTGTTCTTTGGCGCGTATTTATTCCAGGTATTTCTTTTTTCTATGTCTTGATAATCTTGTCCCGTACCAGGTTAAAGAGAAGTGAATTGAACGGACTGGTGCGATGAATCGAGTCGTATGCTTTCTTGGAAACTACAAAGCTGACTGCTATGCAGTTCGACTGACGGTGTTTCAGTATCATCTTCAAGTTCCAGATCTGTTCTGCGCAGGATCGGTGTGGACGGAAGCCTGCCTGATATTCACCGATCATATGTTCTGTCTGTTGTTCTAATCTTGTGAAAAGAGCACGTGAGAGCACTTTGTAAGCGACTGGTAGGAGTGAAATGCCTCGATAGTTGTTGGGATCGGTCTTGTCGCCCTTTTTATGTAGAGGGTGAATCAAAGCAGTTTTCCAGTCTGCTGATATGACTCCACTTTCCAATATAATTGCAATGATAGTTTTTAGTTTTTCAATCAAGAGTTCACCTCCAATCTTCGGCATTTCGGAAATTACGCCGTCTTCCCCTGGTGCTTTGTTGTTTTTCAGATGTGATACAACGTTTCGTATCTCCTCATGTGTAGTTGGAGTTGAATCCTGTTTTGGGGTCGCAACATGAAAGTCAAGTTTGTCTGCTGGTGATTCACAGTTGTGTAACTTCTCGAAATGCTGTTTCAGGATTTCACAGTTGGCCTCTGTGTTCGTCTCAAGTGATCCATCAGGGCGCCGAAAATAAAGAGCGGCTGGCTTGAAGGTTGCTAGTTCTTCCCTAAATGTCCTATAAAAGTTTCTCGTGTTGTTTCTTTTAACATCATTAACAATTTCCTCTAATCGTTTGTGATGGTAAGTGCATTTAATTTGTCTGATGGTTTTGGATGTTTTCTTCTGTGTTTCCAAAAAAGTTATGCCAATTCTCCGGTGTTTGAAGGCTATGCCAAATCTTCCAGCCTGGAATACGTGATTCAGGTGCTCTGTCGCAGTCAGTTGTCCACGACCTGTGTTTCCTTTTCCGTGGTGGCTGACCGAGTTTTCTTGAGGACTGTTGGATGGTTCCAAGACGCTCCTCCCATGTCTCCGTGTTAGTATCTAGTGATTGTGTGAATTCGTCTGCAAGTTCTTTTAGGTATTCTGGATCAATGCGCAGCAGTTTACATTTTCGTCACTATTTCGATTAGGTATGAAGTGGATTTTGATTTGTGAGAACCAGCCGTTGTGACCGAGCGTTTCTAGGCGCTTCAGTCTGGAACTGCCCGACTGCTTTGGTCGCAGGTTCGAATCCTGGGGACTGATGACCACATATGTTAAGTCCCATAGTGCTCAGAGCCATTATAATCATTTTTTTGAAAACACCGCGACAAATGCACGCTTGAACAAAAATTCAGATACTAGCCAAGCTTGTAGGCGGAGCTGTGCGATGCCTTCACTACGTTGGAAGGTCAGTCGTGGTCAGTACATTGATCTGTGTAGTTGTGAGTGTTTTATATTGAAGCTAAGTGAATTCAAACGTGGGCAAACTGATCGAGTTCGTATGGTGGGTGCTTTCGTAACTAAGGTACCCGATGCGTTTGTTGTGTCAAGAGTCTCCGTATGGTATATTTATACCGCATACGGGATAAGCGGGAAAATATCGCGTCTGTAGCACGTGATCTGCGTGGTGTAGCAATTTTAATGGCCAGTAGTGTAAGAGGACGAGCACTGCAAAAGTCACGGCAGAACTGAATGTTCCACTAGCGAACTCTGTCAGCACCAAAACAATATGGAGGGAGCACCGTAAGATGGGATTTGTAGGGCGAACTGCAATTTCAAAACTCATCAGTGATTCAAATGGCCGTAACAGGAAAACATGGGGTCATAGCCATAAAACCTAGACTATGAAGAAACGGCAAAAAAAAATTTGGTCGGATAAGTACTGTTTCACACGGTTTCCAAATTCTGGCCGACTTTACATCTGGTGTACGACGTCCCAATTGTACGATGCAGACTCCTTACTGCCAACAGTGGAACACGGTGGGGTTCGGTGATTTGGGAAGTCATATCTTTGTCTGCCATGGGCTCCATGTTTACTCTGCAAGGTGGCATTCCTGCTAAGAGTCATTTTGTCTGATCATGTACGTCACATAGTACTATATGTGTATAGTCCAGGGCTGGTTTTGTCAGCACAAGGACAAATTGTTGCATCTCCCCTGATCAGCACAGTCAACAAATCTCAATAACATTGAGCATTTGTGATTTACTTTGGAGAAAAGAGTGCTGATCGCTATCCGCCTCCATCATCATTACCAGATCTTGCCACTATTTTGCAGGAAGACTGGTATAAAATCCCTTTAAAACGAACCCTGTATTTATTCATTTCGAAACGACTGAAAGGTGTTCTGAATACCACAGTTATTCCTACAGCGTACTGGGCATGGTAATGTGTTGGGTTTCCGGTGTTTCCATATTTCTGTCCACCTCCTGTATAGGACATTAACACATATTTAGTGCCTCACTCATTTGGCTGCCGTATTGTACAAAAGTTTCTAGAATATACCAGAAAATATGCAAAAGTCTTAGAAAATGTACAATACTGGTCATTAAAATTGCTACACCACGAAGATGACGTGCTACAGACGCGAAATTTAACCGACAGGAAGAAGATGCTGTGATATGCAAATGATTAGCTTCTAAGAGCATTCACACTAGGTTGGCGGTGGTGGCGACACCTACAACGTGCTGATATGAGGAAAGTTTCCAACCGATTCCTCATACGCAAACAGCAGTTGACCGGCGTTGCCAGGTGAAACGTTGTTGTGATGCTTCGTGTAAGGAGGAGAAATGCGTACCATCACGTTTCCGACTTTGATAAAGGTCGGATTTTAGCCTCTCGCGATTGCGGTTTATCGTATCGCGACATTACTGCTTGCGTTGGTCGAGAGCCAATGACTGTTAGCAGAATATGGAATCGGTGGGTTCAGGAGGGTAGTACAGAACGCCGAGCTGGATTCCAACGGCCTCGTATCACTGGCAGTCGAGATGACAGGCATCTTATCCGCATGGCTGTAACAGATCGTGCAGCCACGTCTCGATCCCTGAGTCAACAGATGGGGACGTTTGCAAGATAACAACCATCTGCACGAACCGTTCGACGACGTTTGCAGCAGCATGGACTATCAGCTGGGAGACCATGGCTGCGATTACCCTTGACGTTGCATCACAGACACGAGCTCCTGCGATTGTGTACACAACGACGAACCTGGGTGCACGAATGGCAAAACGTCATTTTTTCGGATTAATACAGGTTCTGTTTATAGCATCATGATGGTCGCATCCGTGTTTGGCGACATCACAGTGAACGCACATTGGAAGCGTGTATTCGTCATCGCTATAGTGGCGTATCACCCGGCGTGATGGTACGGGGTGCCATTGATTACACGTCACGGTCACCTCTTGTTCGCATTGACGGCACTTTGAACAGTGGACGTTACATTTGAGATGTGTTACGAGCCGTGGCTCTACCCTTCACTCGATCCTTGCGAAACCTTACATTTCTCCAGGATAATACACGACCGCATGTTACAGGTTCTGCACGGGCCTTTCTAGATACAGGAAATGTTCGACTGCTGCCCTGGTCAGCACATTCTCCAGATCTCTCACCAATTGAAAACGTCTGGTTAATGGTGGCCGAGCAACTGGTTCGTCACAATACGCCAGTCACTACTCTTGATGAACTGTGGTATCCTGTTGAAGCTGCATGGGCGGCTGTACCTGTACACGCCATCCAAGCTCTATTTGACCCAGTGCCCAGACGTATCATGGCCGTTATTACGGCCAGAGGTGGCTGTTCTGGGTACTGATTTCTGAGGATCTATGCACCCAAATTCTTACAATCACAGGTAATGTTTCCTTTCTTATGATTAGATGGTGGGTACTTAAATACCCAGAGCAAAAGCCTTTTCCTTTTAAAAAAATTCGCGTCAATTTCAGAAAAAAATGATGATTCGAGCAGGAAACTACGGGTTTACTCTATGTAACCTGTTCTACGGTTGGTGACATCATACACTGGGAATGAAGGAATGGAAGAACTGAAGGAAGGATGATTGGGTCTAACCGTCCCTCGAAGATGTGGTTATTAGGTGAAAGGTCACATCGTCACGATGAAAGACAGTAGCGATTCCCCCTCAGGTTGGTAAAAGTCGTATATGATTATCAATTTGCATTTATTGCCATTCTGTAGATCGCAGTAGTAGATGTATGTTAACTGAAACGTAATAAAATGGTGCTCCTGCGATCTTAAGACTGGAAGAAAGAATTCTTTCAAACTCATCAGAAACGGAGCACACATTCGAACTGGATGGGGCAGGAAACAGGCGGAGGTCTACAAAAAAAGTCGTTTAGACATTTCCATTAGGTAATCTGAAGAAAGCAAAACAATGAACGGATGATTGTACTGGGTTTTCAAACTTACTTTTCTCAAATGCGAGTCTGTTGTCTCAGAAAGTGCGCCTCGTCCTTTGACAAAGGATAACTGAATTACTGGAGCAAAGCCACTAGCGTTGGGAGCCTACTGAAAGAGAAAGGCATCTCTTCGTGTGTAATATGACGGGAAAAACATGCTTGAACGCGCTTGAGATGAGAGTTGAATTTTTTGAAGCACTGAGAGTTAGGAGAATACTGCGCAGCTTAGACTACAACTTCAGAAAGAGGCATTATATAAGTGAAATGAACCGTAGGAAATGGTTGAATTTCCCAAAAGGCGATGTTAGCATAAACTCTGAATGGGAGGAATATGATGTATTTGAAGGGATAAAGTAAATTTAACGTGTGCAATTCAGATTTTAGGTGGTATGTTTGGTGTAAGGCAAACGAGGCTGTCCGAGGACAAAACCGCAACAACACAGTTTTACAACTGGAGCAGTATGTATACCTTCGACTAAAGTAGGTGGTCTCAACATGACTGAAAATAATGCCACTATATACCGTTACTTCATTTTTATAAGATAGTGCTTACAGAAACATACTGAACACTGGAAAAAGCGTCAACATATCAATTCTACTGGCATTAAGAAATACAAGGTGTCCCATTTACCTTGACCATACCAAATAATTTTCTCCAAGAGCAAAATAAAAACAAAACATATCAAGCAAATGTTGTTTAGCTACCAGAAGGATATAAACCAACATGCTTGTCTTTCATGTACTTCGTCCGTTTCGAAGTTATGAAAAGCTGTACGTATTTTTGAAATGTCACTCTGTATTATTTTATACAGTAATCTACTACACTTAAAGTAGTAAAGGAGTTTTGCTATTTGGGGAGCAAAATAACTGATGATGGTCGAAGTAGAGAGGATATAAAATGTAGACTGGCAATGGCAAGAAAAGCGTTTCTGAAGAAGAAAAATTTGTTAACATCGAGTGTAGATTTAAATGTCAGGAAGTCGTTTCTGAAAATATTTGTATGGAGTGTAGCCATGTATGGAAGTGAAACGTGGACGATAAATAGTTTAGAAAGGGACAGAATAGAATCTTTCGAAATGTGGTGCTACAGAAGAATGCTGAAGATTAGATGGGTAGATCACATAACAAATGAGGAGGTACTGAATAGAATTGGGGAGAAGAGGAGCTTGTGGCACAACTTGACTAGAAGAAGGGATCGGTTGGTAGACATGTTCTGAGACATCGAGGGATCACCAATTTAGTCTGGAGGGCAGCGTGTAGGGTAAAAATCGTAAAAATCGTAGAGGGGTACCAAGAGATGAATACACTAAGCAGATTCAGAAGGATGTAGGCTGCTGTAAATACTTGTAGATGAAGCTTGCACAGGATAGAGTAGCATGGAGAGCTGCATCAAACCAGTCTCAGGACTGAAGACCGCAACAACAACAATCTACTTCCTCTTCACAAGCCATGTTCGATAAATTGTCACAGTGTAACATTCACGTAAAAATGAGAATATTAAAAAGGTAAAACAAGATCGACTGACTCCTGTGTATTAGCCGCGCTAATCTATCTCATTCACGTACTGGAGCTCACGTTAAACAACTGGAAACACGAGGAAAGGCACATCCGTCATGCAGTCAACTGCCTTCAGTTGAAGAAAAGGGATGTTGCAGTTCTTAATCAAGGACTAGCTATACTGTAACACCATATCGTTTAAAAGTACTATAGTACTATACTACGCCGGCCGGTGTGGCCGTGCGGTTGTAGGAGCTTCAGTCTGGAACCGCGTGACCGCTACGGTCGCAGGTTTTAATCCTGCCTCGGGCATGAATGTGTGTGATGTCCTTAGGTTACCTAGGTTTAAGTAGTTCTAAGTTCTAGGGGACTGATGGCCACAGATGTTAAGTCCCGTGGTGCTCAGAGCCATTTACTATACTACATGTACCCGTGTTGTAAATAAGGAAACTGTCTTCAATTGAAGGCTTGTGTGAGGACACTCTAGACTAACGAAGAGAAGGTAGAAATGTAGGTCAGCAGAACAATAACTACAATAATGTATTCTTATTTACAATACGGTATAGTACTGTAGCACTTTTCAACGATATGTTGTTACAGTAAAGGCAGTCCTTGATTAAGAACGGCATCATCATCACCATCACCATCAACATCATCACGTTTTTTCAACTGAAGACAATTGACTGAATGTCGGGTGCGTTTTTTCCTCGTGTTTCCTTTTGTTTGTTGTCAGTTTCAGTAAATGGATGAGTGACGTGCACTGTATGCTAGTACACGAGAGACAGTGAATTTTGAATCATGTTTTTTGTTGTTGTCATGTTTATATGACTGGTACTGTGATAAGTTTTCGAACAGGTCTTGAGGAGAGAAAGTGGATTACCGGATGAAAAATATTGGGGGCCATTTAAAAAAGACGTACTGCTGTTCATAACATCGAAATGAACAAAGTTACAATAAAGACAATCATACTAGTTAATGTGCCCCTGGTAGCTCAACACTTCCTCAATATATCTCTTTTTTTTTAATTTTGTGTTTGGACAAAACCGCAATTGGGATGGTCAATATGAATATGACACACTGTACAACGTCGGATACACACACTGAGCCTGAGGACACTTCAAAACTCAGTATAGTTACTAGAACACACAGTTTTCAGTACCCAGAACAACCACCTCTGGTCGTAATAACTGCCTTAATACGCCTGGCCACTGGGTCAAATAGAGCTTGGATGGCGTGTACAGGTACAGCCGCCCATGCAGCTTCAACACGACACCACAATTCATCAAGCGTAGTGACTGGCGTATTGTGACGAGCCAGTCGCTCGGCCATCATTGACCAGACGTTTTCAATTGGTGAGAGGTCTGGAGAATGTGCTGGCCAGGACAGCAGTCGAACATTTTCTGTATCCAGAAAGGCCCGTACAGGACCTGCAACATGCGGTCGTGCATTATCCTGCTGAAATGTAGGGTTTCGCAGGGATCGAATAAAAGGGGAAGAGCCACGGGCCGTAACACATCTGAAATGTAGCGTCCACTGTTCAAAGTGCCGTCAATGCGAACAAGAGGTGTCCGAGACGTGTAACCAATGGCACCCCATACCATCACGCCGGGTGATACGCCAGTATGGAGATGGCGAATACACGCTTCCAATGTGCGTTCACCGCGATGTCAACACGCATGCGACGATCGTGATGCTGTAAACAGAACCTGGATTCATCCGAAAAAAATGACGTTTTGCCATTCGTGCACCCAGGTTCGTCGTTAGGTTCACCATCGCAGGAGCTCCTGTCTGTGATGCAGTGTCAAGGGTAACCGCAGCCGTGGTCTCCGAGCTGATAGTCCATGCTGCTGCAAACGTCGTCGAACTGTTCGTGCAGATGGTCGTTGTCTCGCAAATGCCCCTATGTGTTGACTCAGGGATCGAGATGTGGCTGCACGATCCGTTACAGCCGTGCAGATAAGATGCCTGTCATCTCGACTGGTAGTGATACGAGGCCGTTAGGATCCAGCACGACGTTCCGTATTCCCCTCCTGAACCCACCGATTCCATATTCTGCTAACATTAATTGGATCTCGACCAACGCGAGCAGCAATGTCGCGATACGATATACCGGAATTGCGATAGGCTACAATCCGACCTTTATCATAGTCGGAAACGTGATGGTAAGCATTTCTCCTCCTTATACGAGGCATCACAGCAACGTTTCACCAGGCAACACCGGTCAACTGCTGTTTGTGGATGAGAAATGAGTAATCGGTTGGAAACTTTCCTTGTGTCAGCACGTTGTAGCTGTCGCCACCGGCGCCAACCTTGTGTGACTGCTCGGAAAAGCTAATCATTTGCATATCACATCATCTTCTTCCTGTCGGTAAAATTCGCTTGTGTGGCACGTCATCTTCGTGGTATAGCAATTTTAATGGCCAGTAGTGTATGTTTGCTGCAGCCACAGTTTAAAATCGGCGCATATGATAATTGAATATTGCAAGACGATTCCTTGTTTATAACAGCATCGTGTATGAAACCTTGGCTTGAGTGCTGTATGACAGCAAGGGCCTCGAATCAATGAACGTTTTGAAAACATTGATGATTAATAAGGAATCTGATAAATCAGTTTTAAAAGTAGCTTTGATACTTTCAGATAATTGAGTTCTTGGCGCTTTTTGGCGACAAATTTCGTGACAAAAAAAAAAATAGAAATTTTTCAACGCGGAATGTGATAAATCCTTTGATGTTGGATAAAGGTAAATAGCATCCAGCTAAGGAATTTCAGGCTCCTTGTATTGGGCAAAACGGTAATTTCGTTATTATTTGCAATAAATAATTGCTGATTATGTACGTCTGATCTTGTCTTAATCAACTTATGCATTTATAATTTTGGTTTTAGGAACATCTTTCGATGACCTGTCATCGAAAACAAGCAAGGGCCTATTCTCGCGCTTGAAGAATGACGAAAATTGTACTCTAGAAAATGTGTCTTTGTGAAGATGAAGTGATCCTGTTTCGAAGATAAAGGGTTGTTTCACCTCTGGAGGCGGAAAATGACACAAGAGAAAGATCTGTAGAACTGAGGCATGATTTTCATATATTGATTGCCGCCGAGGGGGAGCAGGAACCATGTGTTCTACCTTAGATGCCACAGCACAGGAAGCTCTATCTGGATTGGAAAACAGCCATTTCAAAAAAGAAAGCATCCGAAATAATTTTGTATTTTTGCTTGATTCTAATAAAGGTGAGATTATTATTCTCATGTTAAGGCTTGTTAACCTATTTAACTAACCCATTACAACTTAGTCGTCAGTTCATAGCAGGATAAAGATACAAATTTCCATTCAAAACTTTTCACTTGAATCGACATGGGTTCACATCTTAATGAGAAGCTGAAATTCTATGTGCTTTAATGGACAAATATACTTTAAATATTTATATACAGGATGATTCTGTGATGGTGTTACAAACTTTCAGCGATGATGGAAAAGAGTAACTGCATTAATTTGATATAAGAGACCCTGGTCCGGGAAAGATCAAGTCGAAAGTTGTAAGCCAAAATCATTTTGGTACCTCTAACAGTGGACTTCTTCTACTACACGCTAGCCGGCCGGTGTGGCCGAGCTGTCCTAGTGTGTGGAACACTACCGGTCCCATGATTTGTTTAAAACGAAGGCCACAGAGTACGCCGATGTCCACGGCAAGCGCCAGCCCTGAGGACATCGGTTGTGCAATTCCACTAGCGAGGGCGCTTCCCTCTGTGTATTGTGAACAGTCCGTTGACACGATCTTAACGCATGCGCCAAGTACACATAGGCGCCAATAATTGCGGGACAGAAGAAGTTTTTCTTTTAGAGCTCAGTGGCTCGCCTGAAAGTGGCTGGTAGGTAGTCAGTTGAAATGTGGAGAGTACTAAACGATGACCAGCTGCAAGCCTGGAATTTTCTTAAATAAACATTTTATTCTTTTTTGGAAGGAAAACTGCGATAAATAGGGTGACTACTGCACCAAACTACGATTACATGAATAGCCTCACAGAAAGGGCGTCTTTACATGGTACTTGCACGCGAACGTGGATCGCATCTGATTGTTTAAGACATCCTAAAGTGCTCTTTCACATTTAATAGAATTTCAGACTTGAAACGAAGGCTAAATCACGTCGAATTTTCGCCTAATGGTAACAAAAAGTAAACCAATACAATGCAAGATTGCTCCCTGGGTCTGAGGCCATATTGGAACACCTCTTTCTAAAGTTGAAGTGCATCTACATCTATATCTACATGGATAAAATTAAAAAAAAAAAATAAGCTGTCCTAGGCGCTTCAGTCTGGAACCGCGCGACCGTTACGGTCGCAGGTTCCAATCCTGCCTCGGGCATGGATGTGTGTGATGTCATTAGGTTAGTTAGGTTTAAGTAGTTCTAAGTTCTAGGGGACAGATGACCTCAGATGTTAAGTCCCATAGTGCTCAGAGTCTTTTGAACCATTTTTACTAGACGCTCCATGCTTTCCATATTTTGGGAGGAAGCAGTATGGGCCAAACCAAGAAACAATTGTGTAGTGAACATGGGGCCTAAAGTACCTACGGTAATGGCTGTGAGCGCTTGTTCAGTTTAAGAGATGTGTTTCACCGTAGCAATGATGAACAAGTGCTCATGGCTCGTAAGGTTAGGGCCCTTGTTTATGAGACATTTTATTCTTGTTTTGGTGCATACTTTTTCCTCCTAAGAAATGGAAAGCAAACAGCTTGCAGTAGAAGAAGCCCACTGTCAAGGTTTCAGAGCTAGTTCGCTTATAACATCGCCTCGGTAGTTCCGGATTAGGGTCTCCTACTTCAAATTAATACATTCACACTTCTCCATCATCTCTTAAAGTTTAGAGCATCATGACCGAATTTACCGGTACAGAGATGGTATGCGTTATATATTTCAACTTCACCCCATGTAAAGAAACTGTGGCATCGAGTCTCAATTATGATATTATAATATACTCAACGAGCTGAAAGACTAATTTGAATGACCGTGATTTACCTAAGTATGAGGAAATTAGCCGATTAATGATTCCTGAGTTTAAGGACGAGATCTAGTAAGCAAACACTGAAAATATAGTTTAACGTTTATGTACATCCCTATGGCCACTGCTTTATACTTACACACTGGGCTAAAGTGCGTCTCGTTTCAGAAACTGTTTTGCCGCAGAAAAACACAATACAGTTCCTCCTTTCAGTCATCGTACGAACTTCGAAATGGGAGATACTTAGATAACCGATTGCCGAGCAGAAAACTACAATTGCTTAGTAGTGGAAATGCAACAGGCTCAGATGAGATACCAGTAAGATTCTACACTACTGGCCATTAAAATTGCTACACCACGAAGAAATCCAGATGATAAACGGGTATTCATTGGACAAATATATTATACTATAACTGACATGTGATTACATTTTCGCGCAATTTGGGTGCATAGATCCTGACAAATCAGTACCCAGAACAACCACCTCTGGCCGTAATAACGCCTCGTTACGCCTGGGCTTTGAGTCAAACAGAGCTTGGATGGCGTGTACAGGTACAGCAGCCCATGCAGCTTCAATACGATACCACAGTTCATCAAGATTAGTGACTGGCGTATTGTGACGAGCCAGTTGCTCGGCCACCATTGGCCAAACTATTTCAATTGGTGAGAGATCTGGAGAATATGCTGGCCAGGGCAGCAGTCGAACATTTTCTGTATCCAGAAAGGCCCATATAGCACCTGCAACATGCAGTCGTCCGTTATCCTGCTGAAATGTAGGGTTTCGGTTCTAGGCGCTTCAGTCTGGAACCGCGTGACCGCTACGGTCGCAGGTTCGAATCCTGGTCCGGGCATGGATGTGTGTGATGTCCTTAGGTTAGTTAGGTTTAAGTAGTTCTAAGTTCTAGGGGACTGATGACCACAGATGTTAAGTCCCATAGTGCTCAGAGCTATTTTGTAGGATTTCGCAGAGATCTAATGAAGGGTAGAGCCACGGGTCGTCACACATCTGAAATGTAACATCCACTGTTCAAAGTGCCATCAATGCGAACAAGAGGTGACCGAGACGTGTAACCAATAGCGTCCCATACCATCACGCCGGGTGATAAGCCAGTATGGCGTTGACGAATACACGCTTCCATTGTCCGTTCACTGCGACGTCGCCAAATACGGATGCAACCATCATGATGCTGTAAACAGATCCTGGATTGAGTTCACCACCGCAGGCGCTCCTGTCTGTGATGCAGTGTCAAGGGTAACCGTAGCCATGGTCTCCTAGCTGATAGTCCATGCTGCTGCAAACGTCGTCGAACTATTCGTGCAGATGGTTGTTGTCTTGCAAACGTCCCCATCTGTTGACTCAGGGATCGAGACGTGGCTGCACGATCCGTTACAGCGATGCAGATACGATGCCTGTCATCTCGACTGCCAGTGATACGAGGCCGTTGGGATGCAGCACGACGTTCCATATTACCCTCCTGAACCCACCGATTCCATATTCTGCTAACAGTCATTGGATCTCGACCAACGCGAGCAGCAATGTCGCGATACGATAAACTGCGATTTCGATAGGCTACAATCCGATTTTTATCAAAGTCGGAAACGTGATGGTACGTATTTCTCCTCCTTATACGAGGCATCACAACAACGTTTCACCAGGCAACACCGGTCAACTGCTGCTTGTGTATGAGAAATCGGTTGGAAATTTTCCTCATGTCAGCACGTTGTAGGTGTCGCCACCGGCGCCATCCTTGTGTGAATGCTCTGAAAAGTTATCATTTGCATATCACAGCATCTTCTTCCTGTTGGTTAAATTTCGCGTCTGTAGCACGTAATCGTCGTGGTGTGGCAATTTTAATGGCCAGTAGTGTATAAAGATTATGCGAAGGAACTACCTCTCCTTGTAACAGCAGTTTATCGCAGTTTGCTGTATCAACGAAGTGCACATAGCGTCTGGACAAATCCTCTGTTCATTCTCGTTCTCAAGAGTTGAAGGACAGATGCAAGTAATTACAGGCCTATATGGTTGACTTCAACCTTTTTTAGAATTTGGAACGTATTTTATACCCATGAATTATGACTTTTTGGTAAACGAAAATCTTCTCTATAAAAGTGCACATGGACTGCGCAAACAGAGATCTTGTGAATCTCAGCTCACTCTGTTCCTCCGTGAGATCCACAGCTCTGTAGACGACGGTGCCCAGATTGATGCCGCGTTCCTTGACTTCGGGAAGGCATTTGACACTGCCATCTCTGCCGTTAATGGAAAAAAATATATACAAGCTAACCGAGTATTGGAACAGATTTTCGGCTGGATTCAAGACTCAAGTGCAGATAGAACTCAACACGACGCCCATAACGGAAGAAAATCGACAGATTTAATGGTAATTTCCGGAATATCTCAAGGAAGTCTGACAGTACCATTACAGTTTACAGTGTATATAAACGATGTAGCAGAAAGCGCCGGAAGCTCTTTAAGACTGTTCGCAGATGGTAAGGTTGATTGTAAGAAAGCAGCAACGAAAGAAGACAGTATCGATTTGTTGAATGATCTTCAGAGGATTTATGACTGATGCAGTCTCTGGCAGTTGATCCTGAACGTAAATAAATGTAACATATTGCGGATACATAGGAAAATAAATCCACTGCTGTACAACTACTCTTGCTGGAAACAGTATCTACTGTAAAATATATAAAGGTAACTATCCAAAGAGACATTAAGATGAATGACCGCAAAAATAAATAGTAGGAAAAGCCGATGCCAGACTGAGATTCAAATAAAGAATCTTAAGGAAACGTAACTCGTACACGAAATAAGTGGCTCACAAGGCGAGATCCTTGAGTACTGTTCATCAATCTGGGACCTTCCCAGGCAGGACCGATAGAAGAAAGAAAGAAAGGAGAGATAGATAGATAGATAGATAGATAGATAGAGAGAGAGAGACAGACAGACAGACAGATTTGCAGTAGCTTTTTGGAACATATACTGTGTTCGAACATTATGAAGTACCACGAAGAAGACGATTTATTGACACATAATCAGCACGGTTTCAGAACATATCGTTCTTGTGAAACACAACTAGCTCTTTATACTCATGGTGTAATAAGTGCTATCGACAGCGGATGTCAAATTGATTCCATATTTTTAGTTTTCCAGAAGGGTTTCGACACCGTTCGTCACAAGCGTCTTCTAACCAAACTGCGTGGCTACGGAGTATCGCCTCAGTTGTGCGACTGGATTCGTGATTTCCTGTCAGAAAGGTCACAGTTCGTAGTAATAGACGGAAAGTCATAGAGTAAAACAGAACTAATATCGGGCGTTCCCCAAGGAAGTGTCATAGGTCCTGTATTGTTTCTGATCTATATTAATGACATAGGAGACAATCTGAGTAGCCGCCTAAGATTGTTTGCAGATGATGCTGTCATTTACCGTCTTCCAAAGTATTTCCTGACATTGATATTCTTATGTTTGCTGGTTGAAATGTTTTTTTTTCAGTCATAAATGTGTATTCTGGCAATACAATCTCTCCTCACATTCATTAAACATCTGTTACCCTCTGTGATTATACACTGGTGAGCAAAAGCTGAGGGCGAAAGTAACTGTTGCACCGATAGAGGTACTCAGGGTGCCTTCCGACGCACACCGTCGGGTGGCTTGCGGAGTGTGGATGTAGATGTAGATGTGTCACTGTTAAGTAACATTACACGATGAATCTTGTACCATGCGTTGAAAGAACTACTACAGTATAGTTCGGAAGAAATACTTAATGAGACGAACAGAAATGACATCTACATCTACATCTATATTCCGCAAGCCACCTGGCGGTGTGTGGCGGAGGGTAGCTTGAGAACCTCTATCGGTTCTCCCTTCTGTTCCAGTCTCATATTGTTCGTGGAAAGATAGATTGTCGGTACGCCTCTGTGTAGGCTCTAATCTCTCTGATTTTATCCTCATGGTCTCTTCGCGAGATATACGTAGGAGGGAGCAATATACTCCTTGACTCCTCGGTGAAGGTATTTTCTCGAAACTTCAACAAAAGCCCGTACCGAGCTACTGAGTGTCTCTCCTGTAGAGTCTTCCACTGGAGCTTTTCTATCATCTCCGTAACGCTTTCGAGATAACTGAACTATCCTGTAACGAAGCGTACTGCTCCCCGTTGGATCTTCTCTATCTCTTGTATCTGCCCTATCTTGTACGGATCCCACACTGGCGAGCAATATTCAAGCAGTGGGCGAACAAGTGTACTGTAACCTACTTCCCTTGTTTTCGGATTGAATTTCCTTAGGATTCTTCCAATGAATCTCAGTCTGGCATCTGCTTTACCGACGATCAACTTCATATGATCATTCCATTTTAAATCACTCCTAATGCCTACTCCCAGAGTAATCAACTGCTTCCAGTTGCTGACCTGCTGTATTGTAGCTAAATGATAAAGGATCTTTCTTTCCATGTATTCACAGCACATTACACTTGTCTACATTGAGATTCAATTGCCATTCCCTGCACCATGCATCAATTCGTTGCAGATCCTCCTGCATTTCAGTACAATTTTCCATTGCTACAACATCTCGATATACCACAGCACCATCCGCAAAAAGCCTCAGTGAACTTTCGATGTCACCCACAAGGTCATTTATGCATATTGTGAATAGCAAAGGTCCTACGACACTCCCCTGCGGCACACCTGAAGACTTCTCTCCATTGAGAATGACATGCTCTTATCTAGGAACTCTTCAATCCAATCACACAATTGGTCTGATAGCCCATAAGCTCTACCTGGGAACCCGTGTCTGTGGTCCTCTGAGTCTCGTGGACGAATAGCGCGAGCTGGGTTTCACACGATCGTCTTTTTCGAAACCCATGATGATTTCTCCAGAGTAGAGTTCTAGTCTCCAGAAAAGTCATTATACTCGAACATAATACGTGTTCCAAAATTCTACAACTGATCGACGTTAGAGATATAAGTCTATAGTTCTGCACATCTGTTCGACGTCCCTTCTTGAAAACGGGGATGACCTCTGCCCTTTTCCAATCTTTATTCAGAGACAATAAATACACTGAAGTCAGAGCTATTCATACTGGACCCCTGGATATTAGAAAAGACGAGATTTGGTTTTTAACATGATGTATAAACACCAAGGACGGCAATGTATACGCTCCAACGAGCTCCCTTCCTGGTCACTGGGTTGGTAAGGAGTACTTGTGGTAGAGCGTTCCGTCCCTCCAGCAGCGCTGGATGGTCGCTGGTGCATGTAGACGAGCTGAAATAGGTCTCCCCAACGCATCTCACATGTGCTCGTTCGAATGGAACTCGGTGGAACAGGCAGGCCAATCCATTCATCGTATATCCTGTCGTGCCAAGGGCCTCTCTACCTGCACTGTTCTACATCTACATCTACGTGATTACTCTGCTATTCACAATAAAGTGCCTGGCAGAGTGTTCAATGAACCACCTTCAAGCTGTCTCTCTACCGTTCCCCTCTCGAACGGCACGCGGCAAAAACGAGCATTTAATGTTTTCTGTGCAAGCCCTTATTTCTCTTATTTTATCGTGATGACCATTCCTCCCTATGTAGGTGGGTGCCAACAGAATGTTTTCGCAATCGCAGGAGAAAACTGGTGATTGAAATTTCATGAGAAGATCCCGTCGCAACGAAAAACGCCTTCGTTTTAATGATTGCCACTCCAATTCACGTATCATGTCTGTGGCAGTATCTCCCCTACTTCGCGATAATACAAAGTGAGCTGCCCTTCTTTGTACTTTTTCGATGTTATCTGTCAGTCCCACCTGATGCGCATCCCACACCGCACAGCAATACTCCAGAATAGGGGGGATAAGTGTAGTGTAAGCAGTCTCTTTTGGTAGACCTTTTGCACCTTCTAAGTGTTCTGCCAATGAATCGCAATATTATCTATGTGATCGTTCCAATTTAGGTTATCTGCAATTGTAATCCGTAAGTATTTAGTTGAATTTACAGCCCTCAGATTTGTATCGCGTAATTAGCTGATTTCTTACAGTACTCATATGAATAACTTCACATTTTTCTTTACTCAGGGTCATTGCCACTTTTCGCACCATACAGATATCTTATCTAAATCATTTTGCAAGTCGTTTTGATCACCTGATGACTTTACAAGACGGTAAATGACAGCATCATCTGCAAACAATCTAAGACGGCTACTCAGATTGTCTCCTATGTCGTTAATTGAATCAGGAACCACAGAGGGCCTATAACACTTCGCCGGCCGGATTAACCGATCGGTTCTAGGCCCTTCAGTCTGTCCTTTGGTTAGTTAGGTTTAAGTAGTTGTAAGTTCTAGGGCACTGATGGCCTCAGATGTTAAGTCCCATAGTGCTGAGAGCCATTTGAACCATGTAACACTTCCTTGGGGAACGCCGGATATTACTTCTGTTTTACTCGATGACTTTCCGTGTATTACTATGAATTGTGACCTTTCTGACAGGAAATCACTAATCCAGTCGCACAATTGAGTGAATACTCCATACTCGATGCGGTCAAATACTGTGTCGTCCATAAAAATGAAGCAAGGTCCGAAAGCACCCCTGAAAAGACTCACATGAGAAAGGGGTACAGTGTCACAATGACGTTGACCGGTGAATGTTCTCTGTTCGACGATTTAAGACCAATTCGCCCATGCAACACAAAGTCGCCCTACGCCTTGACCACCAGATGATCAATTCGACCAATTTCCTTGGAGCATAACGTGTTCCCTCTCCTCGCCATATGATCCACACAGGAAAATTGTCAGACTTTATCACTTTGGTGGTGCAGGCGCTATAGTATGGAAAAGTATAAAATTGCATTGGGGTAATGAACATGGGTCTTTGAACACGGTACAATCACCTGTCACCGGTATTGTGAGACTGTACGCCTTTTTTATGTGTGTCTTTTCAGGGATGCACGCTGTCCTAGCTCCTACATCTACATCTGCATGGGTACTCTGCAAATCACGTTTAAGTGCCAGCCAGAGGCTTCATCGAACCACCTTCACAATTCTCTATTATTCCAATCTCGTATAGCGCGCGGAAAGATTGAACACCTATGTCTTTCCGTACGAACTCTGGTTTCCATTATTTTGTCGTGGTGATCGTTTCTCCCTATGAAGTTCGTTGTCAACAAAATATTTTCGCATTCGGAGGAAGAAGTTGGTGATTGGAATTCCGTGAGAAGATACCGTCGTAATGAAAAATGCCTTTCTCTTAATGATTTCCAGCCCAAATCCTGTGTCATTTCTAAGACACACTCTCTCATACTTCGCGATAATACAAAACGTGCTGCCTTTCTTTGAACTTTTTGGATGTACTCCGTCAGTCCTATCTGGTAAGGATCCCACACCGCGCAGCAGTATTCTAAAAGAGGACGGACAACCGTAGTGCAGGCAGTCTCCTCAGTAGGTCTGTTACATTTTCTAAGTGTCCTGCCAATAAAACGCAGCCTTTGGTTAGCCTTCCACACAACATTTTCTATGTGTTCTTTCCAATTTAAGTTGATCGTAATTGTAATACCTAGGTATTTAGTTGAATTTACGGCTTTTAGATTAGACTGATTTATCGTGTAACCGAAGTTTAACGAGTTCCTTTTAGCACTCATGTGGATGACCTCACACTTTTCGTTATTTAGGGTCAACTGCCACTTTTCACACCATTCAGATATTTTTTGTAAATCGTTTTGCAGTTTCTGTTGATCTTCTGATGACGTTATTAGTCGATAAACGACAGCGTCATCTGCAAACAACCGAAGATGGCTACTCAGATTGTCTCCGAAATCGTTTATACAGATAAGGAACAGCAAAGGGTCTATAACACTACCTTGGGGAACGCCTGAAGTCACTTCTGTTTTACTCGATGACTTTCCGTCATTTACTACGCACTGTGACCTCTCTGACAGGAATTCGCAAATCCAATCACATAACTGAGACGATATTCCATAAGCACGCAATTTCACTACGAGCCGCTTGTGTGGTACAGTGTCAAAAGCCTTCCGGAAATCTAGGAATACGGAATCGATCTGAAATCCCTTGTCAATAGCACTCAGCACTTCATGTGAATAAAGAGCTAGTTGTCTTTCACATGAAAGATGTTTTCTAAACCCATGTTGACTGTGTGTCAATAGACCGTTTCCTTCCAGCTAATTCATAATGTTCGAACACAATATATGTTATAAAATCCTGCTGCATATCGACGTTAACGATATGGGCCTGTAATTTAATGGATTATTCCTACTACCTTTCTTGAGTATTGATGTGACCTGTGCAACTTTCCAGTCTTTGGGTACGGATCTTTTGTCGAGCGAACGGTTCTATATGATTGTTAAGTATGGAGCTAATGCACCACCTGCACTTCGTTTTTAAGCATGACAACGTTAGACCTCATCGAAGAGCACAGGTGGATGGACCCTTGGAACTAGAGGATATTCGGGCAGTGGGCTGTCCTATCCGTTCCCACGACGTAAATCTCATCTAGCACACGTGGGATGCTTTGTGGACACGTATCGTAGTATGCTGACGTGCACCAACGGCTATCCAGCAGTAGAGAAAAGGAACGCCCTACCACAGGAACTCCTTACCAACCTATTGGCCAACATGGGGGCAAATTGGCTGTGTATACACCGCCGTCCGTGGTGATTAATTACCTTCTGTAATGTCTGGGGGCCATCATAAACCGCGGTGACTTACGGGGACCACACCGTGGTTCAGGTCGAAAAAAACTGATTTTCGGTTTTTATCATATTTCGGTAGATTAAGGTTTTATTTAAGTACTCTGACAAGGATTTCGCTGAAAAAATTTTTTTTCGAGCATTTAAAGAGCATTTTCCTACCATGTGTGTTTATGTGCCACTCCCACTTTTCTGTATCCACTGTCAACCCACCCACTGTCAACTCTAAGCCATATGGAGATGTCATTATTAGCAAAACAGAATGTGTAGGCCATATTAAAAAACGTTTGGGAACAAGGCTGAGAAAACTAACTTTGATATGAGAGGAAAAAAATTAGAAGATGGAAAATTGTTGACCGGACTGGGTCGGTTAACTAAAACTGAAAGGAGAAATAAAGAAAATTAGGAGAATTAAAGAAAATCTGGAGGTAATGAAGAGAGATGTTTGGGCCATATTCTTCCATAAGTTCTCTACTGATGATAAGCTATGTCATGGGTTTTGTCCATCAGGAGAAAATTCGTGGTGCAAATAAAATAGGGCTCAGGCAACTGGAGAATCGTATTCTCACCAGCATTCCCTTCCTCCTGCTGTTATTACAGCAGTTAAACCTATTTGCAGAGACTTGGCTCGTCCTGACCTAAGAAATGTCTGCATGGGCAGACACAGAACCCAAATGCATGTTTCAACAGCATAATTTGGAGCCGCACTCCTAAAACTGTATTTGTGGACAAAACTAGGAGTTCATGATGCTGTTATTACATTCAATTAGAGTACTATTGGAAGGTGTTGCGTACTGAAAAAGCTGGGAATTAATCCTAGTGAAAATATGAATGGGTTGCAACATTGCGATAAAATGAGGATGGCCGATAGAGACAGGTCTGCATGTAATATGATCAAGGAAGCAAAACAAACATCTAGGAAGGTGAAAAAGAAGCTGGAAGAACTGCTAGAGGCCAAAGAAGGGCCATCATATGCAGCAGGACAGTTTCAATTGACTGTAAGCAGCAAATTTCAAAAGTTTTTATTTAAACTCAATTTACCTCATACGAAAATTTTCAGTACATATGCCCCATTATATCAGAAACTATCGTAGAAAAATGAATGAAATTTTCAGAGGCTCTGCATAACATAAAAAGCCACCACTGATACTACATTCATTAATACTCCCCCATTAGGAGGCTCACAAAAAATATTCTCTGCAGAAAAAACTGAATATTTTTTGTTAATAAATTTAGAAAAGTATTTCTTAAAAACTATAAAATGGATAAAGTAGATTTTAGTACAGTTGACTCTATTAGCATCATGTAACATACAGTAAACGTATTACGGTCCTGTATCAAATAGTTTTACAGAAATGGGTCAAATACTTGCCTAAATTAACATGGGACAGACAGCAGGGTGTGGTCCCCTCAAGTGTAATTATTCTCCTTGAATAAAAGTGTCGTTTCTGTTCGTCTCACTGCGTATTTCTTTGTGTTACTTTGTCAACTATACTGTAGCAGTTCTTTCTATATTGTGTCTAATTTCATCTAGCTCTGTTACTTGGCTGAAACACATAATGTCAAAGTTACTTTCGACCTTGAGTGTCGCATACCGTCGTACTACAGAGATAACATAGCAGTTTCACATGATGAATTCTGACGTTAACAATTTTTTATTTGTTTTAGAATCATCCATAGTTTTCCGTATTACCATGACTTTGTTCAATTTTAATCTCCATAATTTAAGAGTGTCTGATAGGAAATATGTGGTAAGGTCTTATGGGACCAAACTGCTGAGGTCATCGGTCTCTAAGCGTACACACTATTTTATCTAATTTAAACTAACTTACGTTAAGGACGACACACACACCCATGCCCGAGGGAGCACTCGAACCTCGGACGGGGGGAGCTGCGCGGACCGTGACAAGACGCCTGAGACCGCGCATCTACCCCGCGCTGCTCTAATAGGACTTGCAGCATTCTCGTCATTTCTTTTTCGGAGTCTGCAACTATTACAATGTCATCAGCATATCTGATACAGTGTATTCTTTCACCGTTGACCTTTATTGCCTTGGTCTTTGACCAGTTTCCTCAGTGAACATATTAAATAAATGTAGTGATAGGGGACATCCTTGTCTGGTCTCTTCATCTACCTTAATCATGCTTCTTTTTGTACTTCGGTTTTCATGTAGTTCATTAATCATCCTTCTGTCCTTCCAGTCCAGTCCTATTGTCTTTATAGCTCTAAAGAGTATTTTCCAATTCACATTTTCGAAAGCTCTCTTTAAGTCGATGAAGCTAAGGTAAGTCAATCGTTTCATGTCCGTCCAGCTCCTTAATAGAATGTGCATGGCGAAAATGGCTTATCTTGTTCCTCTGCCTTCTGAAAATTCAGATTGATATTATCCAGTTCACTTATCTGCCTTTTCTTTTATCCATCTTTTAACTATGTTAATAAGTATTTTCGGTACACGTGATCACATTGATAGTGTTTACTGTTGCAGTCAACTGCCTTTCCTGTTTTTGGTAGGTCAACAGTTCTGCTGTGTGTGAAGTCTTCTGGTACGATTCATGCTTCTTAACAATCATTTTTTACTCTAAATAATTGGTCTTTCATGTTGTTACTTAAATTTTTGGGGAATTCTGCGGCGATGTCATCAACATCGGTCGCTTTTTCTTCTTTCAGTCCCCGAAGGGCATATACAAAATCGTGTCTCATGATTGAATGGTCTTGCGTTTGTCCTTCATACTCATTGATGTTTTCAATTAAATTATTTTCATTCTTGAAGTCTTTATGATCGTACAGTTCTATACATTCTTTAAAATTCGCACATAACTCATCAATGCCTGTCAGGAACTTCCCGTCTTAATTTTTTACTACTAGAGATTTTGTTGAAGGTTTGTATAGAAGTGCTCCGATTTTCTTTCAAACTTTATCCTGTTTTTACTTTTTCTGATCTTCCTCTGTCCCTTCACGAATGATTTGGCTCCATTCCTCTTTTTCTTTTCTGCATTTGGTTGTGATGTGATTTCTAAGTATTTTGTAGGCATCTACATTGTTTTCCTGCTTGAGCTTATTCCTTTCCTGAAATAGGTATAGTATTTCTTCTGCCATCGAAGGTTTTCTGAGCTCCCGTTTCTTTTCTTCTAAAATCTCATGTATTACTTCAATTATCTACATATTTATTTTGCTCCTCTGCATTGGCTCATTACTTGAATTAGCTACTATACTGGTCCTTTTTATCAAAAGTTGTCTTTGTTGCTTCTTCTTTCAAGCCTTCTGATTTGCATTTCTGTTATCACATCGCTTTGGTATATTTAATCTATTGTTGCACTTGACTAACACAAGTGTACTGTCACAGTCTATATCTGGACCTGGATAGTTGTGTCATGATTTTATCTGATTCCTGTACCTTTGGTTCGTTAATATATAATCTAACCGAAATAATCTTTTCTCTGTGTTTTTTTTATAACCTAATGGAAATTACTTTCCGGATAGCCCTCGTATAGCCTGCACTCCTGGATATTCCATCCACGTGAAACCTCTCACTATACAGATCATAGTTCTACTATCTAACATCTAGAGCTACCCTCAGCAAAAAAAAAAAAAAAAAAAAAAAAAAAAATGGCTCTGAGCACTACGGGACTTAACATCTATGGTCATCAGTCCCCTAGAACTTAGAACTACTTAAACCTAACTAACCTATGGACACCACACAACACCCAGTCATCACGAATGCAGTACTCTCTGACAGTAACTATAATCTACGTGACAGAGGACTTTCTTTTTCTAGTGTGTCATGTATTAACATTCCTTCCCACAGAGTAGGAAGACTGCTTGCCAGTGTCACGTTTTCGCTGTAGGTTGCGGTTTTCGAGTTATTCAAGTAAAACGTACAAAAGTGATAATAAATGTGTTCTATCGTGGAAACCATTCGGAATAGGGGATACGTCCATATGAAGTGTTTTGTTCAGAATCACTAATACTATCACCACTCAAAGCACGTACCTTTCCTCCTGACTCACCCTGTATATGTGTGTGTTTGCTATGCAATCTGTTGTCAACAATATTTAATTTGACAGAATTATTTTTCCCCTTGAAACAGAAATTCGTGTTGTGTTCAAATGTGTGTGAATACACAAACTGCTGAGGTCATCGGTCCCTAGACTTACACACTACTTAAACTAACTTATGCTAAGAGCAACACAGACACCCATGCCCGAGAGAGGGCTCGAACCTCCGGCGGGAGGGGCAGCGCAGTCCGTGACATGGCGCCTCTAACCGCGCGGCCATTCCGCGCGGCTAATTCGTGCGGTTTGTTTTCTTTATCTTCATTCTAAGTTTATACTGTGTATTAAATCTCGTCATCATCAAGGTCGTTGGTGATGGAGTACAAACTTTCTGAAGAGATTTGGGTAAAGTAGACAATTGATATGTTTTTAAGGAGTCATCCCGGCATTTTCTCAGCGTATCGTAGATAACAACGAGAAATCTAAATGACGATGGCTAACGGTGATTTAGAGCGTGCTTCTCGCAAGTAGATGCCCCGCGCGTCAAACATCGCGGCATCTAACTCCTTACTTGCAACTACCATACAGATCAAATTTCCGAAGTCTAGCCCTGGGTCTACGGTTATACATTATTGCTCCTCGGTGCACTGACTATACGTGTAGAACGGCGGGGAATCAGCGTTGAGCGGACGGCTCACATGTGCAGCGGAATGCCCTTCATTACAGCCACGTGTGGTTGGCCTCTATCCCAGCACTGCAGCCAAATATTTGCACCGAAGGAGCGACTCACGCTTCGTTAACGTAGTCTCCTATTAATGCTCAGCCCAGTAAATTACGTTGAGAAACACCAGAATCTGGATGTTCCCTGTATCCGTCGTTTGGGTGAGCGACGTCTGGAAGCTATGAAGCTACTCCAGTCGCATTCAGGAGGAGCAGGAGACTTGTCCGCGTCCACACAGTCACATTAAATTCCCCTGCTTTTCCTGAATCACGTAAGGCGAGTACTAGGATTGTTTCTTAGAAAAGATTAAGGCCAAGTTCCTGTCCCATCCTTGTGACACACCCTCATGTTTAGTTTCTCAAAGCCGGCCGGAGTGGCCGAGCGGTTCTAGGGGCTACAGTCTGGAACCACGCGACCGCTGTGGTCGCAGGTTCGAATACTGCCTCGGGCATGGATGTGTGTGATGTCCTTAGGTTAATTAGGTTTAAGTAGTTCTACGTTCTAGGGGACTGATGGCCTCAGATGTTAAGTCCCATAGTGCTCACAGTCATTTAGTTTCTCAAAAGACCTCAGCGTTGACAGGATACTAAATTTTAATATTCATTTTGGATATGTGCTCTGCGACCTGAGCTACAGAATGCATTGAAAACAAGTTGATACATTTTCAGGGCAGATTCTGCACAACAAAATGTAAAACAAAATCTCATGTAAACTTATATCTCGAAATGATTTCTCATTCGATTATTATTGCAAGAATATTAAAGTGAGATGTTCCTAATTATCAGCTTATATCAGTTTCTAAATTCGGTGAAATTTTTCAAAAATGGTTCAAATGGCTCTGAGCACTATGGGACTTAACTGCTGTGGTCATCAGTTCCCTAGAACTAACCTAAGGACATCACACACATCCATGCCCGAGGCAGGATTCGAACCTGCGACCGTAGCGGTCGCGCGGTTCCAAACTGAAGCGCCTAGAACCGCCCGCTAAAGGGGACCACATCTTGCCTATCTAATCCATGTTAATTTAGACAAGTATTTGACCCATTTTTGAAAAAAAAACTATTTGATGCAGGACCTTAGTATTTTTATTGTATGTTGCATGATGCTAATAGAGTCAACTGTACTAAAATCAAATTTACCCATTTTATAGTTTTTAAGAAATACTTTTTTAAATTTATTACCAGAAAATATTAAGTTTTTTCTGCAGAAAATATTTTTTGTGAACTTTCTAATGGGTGAATATTATTGAATGTAGTACCAGAGATGGCTTTTTATGTTATGCAGAATCTCTGAAAATTTCATTCATTTATCTATGATAGTTTCTGATATGATGGGGCATATGTACTGAAAATTTTAGTTTGCAGGAAATTGACTTTAAAGAAAAAACTTTTGATATTTGTTACTTAGAGTTAATTAAAACTGTCCTGCTGCATATGATGGCCCTTCTTTGGCCTCTAGCAGGTCCTTCAGCTTCTTTCTCACCTTCCTGGATGTTTCTCTTGCTTTCTTGGCGATATTAGATGCAGACCTGTCTGCATCGGCTATCCTCATTCGGAATGTTGCAGCCCAGTGATCATATTTTCACCAGGAGTAATTCCCAGGTTTTTCAGTACCCAACCCAATATTACCACAATTGAATGTAATAACAGCAGCATGAACTCCTAGTTTCATTGTATGCATGCCTACAAATACAGTTTTAGGAAAGCGGTTCCAAATTATGCTGTTGAAACATTCATTTGGGTTCTGTGTCTGCCTATGCAGACAATTCCTTAGAAGGTCAGTATGAGCCAAGCCTCTGAAAATAGGTTTAATTGCTGCAGCAGGAAGAGAATGCCGTTGAGAATAAGATTCTCCAGTTGCCTGAGCCCTATTGTATTTGCACCACGAATTTCTCCTGCTGGACAAAATCCATGACATGGCTTATCATCAGTAGAGGACTTCTGGAAGAATATGGCCAAACATCTCTCTTCATTGCCTCCAGATTTTCTTTATTTCTCCTAACTGCCTGCCCATAGTGTACCTGCCAGTTTTCTACAGCAACTACTCGCAATTACACTTAAACAGAACTAACCGCGTGTTTGAAAGCGTGTTGTTTACAAACAACAACAAAATGGTTCAAATGGCTCTGAGCACTATGGGACTCAGCATCTGTGGTCATCAGTCCCCTAGAACTTTGAACTACTTAAACCTAACTAACCTAAGGACATCACACACATCCATGCCCGAGGCCGGATTCGAATCTGCGACCGTAGCGGTCACGCGGTTCCAGGTTGAAGCGCCTAGAACCGCACGGCCACAACGGCCGGCACTACAAACAGCAGAAACAAAAGAATACCGACCGTTTCATTCCAAGGATAGCCAGCACACTCGGGAGTAAAAACAAAATCCCTAACGTGCAATGCAGGGGATATAAAGATCTAAAATATATGCAGAAAAGTGGGTGACAGAAAAGTGGGCGTGGCATGTAAACACACGTGGTAGGGAAATTTTTTTAAATGCTCCGAAAAAATTTTTTCCAGCAAAATCCTTTTCAGAGTACTTAAATAAAACTTTAATTTATCGAAATATGATGAAAACCGAAAATCGATTTTTTTCGACCTGAACTACTGTGTGGTCGCATTAAAAGGGAAACTCCACATCAAAACCCTATCAGATTGATGGTAACAGGGCACAGTGGACAGCCAGTCAAAAACTGAACACAAATCAAGCATGGAAACAGGAATAATATGTAATGAGATGTGAAGAAATAGCAAAATAGAAAAGTGAACGGTCTAAGGACAACAAGTGCAATATAGAGCATCTTGAAAGTCCAACGGCGTCGTGGTTATGTGGTCACGGTATCGGACTGCCAAGCGGGCAAATTCGTGTTCCTCGCTGAACGAGAAGACAGCCTAGACATCCCACCGTCTGGGTGCGGTGGACACTCCCGAAAGAAACTTCAAACAAAATACGTATGTATGTATACGGAGTGTTACAAAAAAGTACGGCCAAACTTTCAGGAATCATTCCTCACACACAAAGAGAGAAATGTTTTATGTGGACATGTGTCCGGAAACGCTTACTTTCCATGTTAGAGCTCATTTTATTACTTATCTTCAAATCACATTAATCATGGAATGGAAACACACAGCAACAGAACGTACCAGCGTCACTTCAAACACTTTGTTACAGGAAATGTTCAAAATGTCCTCCGTTAGCGAGGATACATGCCTCCACCCTCCGTCGCATGGAATCCCTGATGCGCTGGTGCAGCCCTGGAGAACGGCGTATTGTATCAGAGCCGTCCACAATAGGAGCACGAAGAGTCTCTACATTTGGTACCGGGGGTTGCGTAGACAAGAGCTTTCAAATGCCCTCATAAATGAAAGTCAAGAGGATTGAAGTCAGGAGAGCGTGGAGGCCATGGAATTGGTCCATCTCTACCAATCCATCGGTCACCGAATCTGTTGTTGAGAAGCGTACGAACACTTCGACTGAAATGTGCAGGAGCTCCATCGTGCATGAACCACATGTTGTGTCGTACTTGTAAAGGCACATGTTCTAGGAGCACAGGTAGAGTATCCCGTATGAAATCATGATATCGTGCTCCGTTGAGCGTAGGTGGAAAAACGTGGGGCCCAATCAAGACATCACCAACAATGCCTGCCGAAACGTTCACAGAAATTCTGTGCTGATGACGTGATTGCACAATCGCGTGCGGGTTCACGTCAGCCCACACATGTTGATTGTGAAAAGTTTGGACGTACCTTTATGTAACACCCTGTATATATATCCTTTCCTTTATCCCTTCCTTTTTTTAATAAAACCATCAGAGGTTTATTTAATTTTTGTTTGTGAGCGGAGCCTGAAGTGATGGAAAACAACCGTGATAGTTAGTTTATAGGTTGAAAGTGGCCGTGGCACTAACTTTGTTTTTGTTTTTAGGTTAGATAGGTTTTTGTTGGTGGTATGGGTGTTGGGGGCTAACGCCTAAAGTGGAAGCGGTCTAGGATAACAAAGAAAGACATAAAAGAATATTAAAAAAGGAGATAGGAAAGAAAATTCCCCACTGCCACATTCTTCCCGTTGTTCGCTGTTTTCAAATTTGTGTCTGTGTCGTGTTGTAACGTTCGTTTGCAAAGCGAGGAGTATGGAAGGGAACTATAATGGCCACTGATTCGGCACATCTACTGTAGTACCAGCCGAAAGAAAGTAGCTTTCGAATGGGAACCGCAAACGTTTGATGACGAGATTACAAGTCAATCGCACCCTCCAACAGAAAACACGGCATTAGTGACAGTACGTGTGTCATATGATAGGAATCTCTTACCTACGCACCTAATTTGTACGCCTGGTAAGTGAGTGGGATATACCTCCTTGCCCGATTTAGGTGCTCGTATGAACGTGAACGCGATCACTCCCAAGGAAATGACGAAAACACAATAATTTGTCACATAAGCTGTACAAATAAACACAACAGTTTCACAATGACGCAGTTGCTCTGTGCTCTGTCAAAAGATACGTTTTTAACGTTTTTGAAGTTTCGTTCCGTTTAGAAAGTTTTGACTCTTGAATTCCTTTGTTGTAACATAGTTCACACCCGTTTATTTGTTTTTTTTTTTTCATTTCTGTGAGATGTCTATATGTTATCTCACGTGCTCTCACTGTTCATCACGTTTATTTGCAACGGTAACATATTCTTACCACATGACTTATTCTATAACCAGCGTACAGTATGACCACAGAAAGAGAACGAACATTTTAATGACGGGACGGACGGCCAGTTCATAACCTGTGAAAAAAAAGTAGAGGGCACGAGGAAGGTTTGAACACGACTTACCCACATGGCAGCCCAACAGAGTGACCATTTTTTTTTATTTTTTAGAACGGAGGTAGAACACGCCGCTTCCATTAAGGGTGACAGAATTCCCAGTCATCTGGAAGACAAAGGACACAGTGCAACAAACGACACTGTTTCCTGCCGGCCGTTGTGGCCGAAGGGTTCTAGGCGCTTCAGTCCGGAACCGCGCTGCTGCTAGGGTCGCAGGTTCGAATCCTGCGTCGGGCATGGATGTGTGTGATGTCCTTATGTTAGTTAGGTTTAAGTAGTTCTAAGTCTGGGGGACTGATGACCTCAGATGTTATGTCCCATAGTGCTCAGAGCCACTTGAACCATTTTTGAACACTGTTTCCTCCAAACGACAACACTTATATAGAGTCCTTGTACCACAGTCTACCGTATTTTCGTAATATTTAATTTTAATCCAGTTACAGTCTGTTAAAGAAAATCCTGGAAGTAGCTCTAGGGCCGCACACTGAGTCAACTTCTCTTATTATTTAATATAAAACTGGAGGTCATTCGGTCTCTGTTGCAACAACTGAATTCAAGTTTTAAATATAATATTTATGTGCGTAATATCTATTCTTTCGGACATGTCCAAGATAACAGACACCTCGCGGAATCCACAGCTTCGATGTGTATTATGTAAATTGAAGGAGGAAGAGGGAAAGGTTTCGTTCAAATGGCTCTGAGCACTATGGGACTTAACATCTATGGTCATCAGTCCCATAGAACTTAGAACTACTTAAACCTAACTAACCTAAGGACATCACACAACACCCAGCCATCACGAGGCAGAGAAAATCCCTGACCCCGCCGGGAATCGAACCCGGGAGCCCGGGCGCGGGAAGCGAGAACGCTGCCGCACGACCACGAGCTGCGGACAAAGGGGGAAAGGGAAGAGACTATTAATAATAGCTGCATCATGACTTTGTGCGGCATCAGCATCGACGAGTGAAAATTAGTACCGGACTGGGATTCGAACCCTGGATCTTCTGCTTAATTTTTTTTAATTTTTAGTTTTTTCTTCCTTTTGCCTTTTTTACAAAGAAAATAAAAATCTCTGGTGTTCTAAAATAAATGACGGCCTTTTGCATAAAATATTTCTTGAAAATGTAAACAAGTATACTTTTTCGGTATCAGGTTTTTTTCAGATCATATGTCACACTAATTTATTTATTTATTTATTTTTATATATTTGTTTCGATTCCCTGCCACGTGTACCATGGAACCACGGTGCCGTTCTCTTTAGAGCTGCTCTATATTCCACTTGCTATTTTTAGACAGTTCACCGTCTCTTTTTTCCTCTTTTTTCACTTTCTTCCTGTTTTCATGCTTGACCTGTGTTCAGTTTTGAGGAGCTTTCCACTGGACCATCTTACCACTAAATCTGAAGGGGGTGTGATGGGGGGGGGGGGTTTCCTTTGTTAGGAAACACTATATTACGCGGGAAAGGGATTGTTAGAGGTCTGTTTGATGATTTTGTTTCAAGGATTTTAAGCTCACGACAGAAAATCTAAAACTGATGAGGATCTACTCCCGCCCACCTCTCTCGATTTTGAATTTATCCAGTGTGTACCTGTCATGTTATGCAGTTCGGGCTTACAAATTAGCGATTTTACGAAATTTGGCACCTAAGATTTAATTATTCTTGTAAATGTGTAATCCGTTTTAGAGACTGCCCATACGAAGTAGCAAACTAGCAGTCCTTCTAGACTGAGCTGTGATTTTGAAGCAACTCTTCCAAGTAGCATCTAGTAAATCATGTACCTGCAGTATTCCAAGAAGATTATTAATAAACCATTCCCAAGCACATACAGGCGTTCACATTATTTTGCCTATCCCCTGTGTATGAATGACTGTGGGTCTTCTCAAGTCGACGGTTGTGCAGGTGGGTTAGAAAAAAGGAAGAGGATGGTAACCTGAGCAAATGGCCTTATTCTGTTTCTCGCCACATAACAATAGAAGCTCAGGATCGGCGGATATTTCGTTTCTGGGAAAGCCTCGCTGTTAGCAGTAAGTTAGTCATTTTTCGTCTATGGGGAGGTGCACTGAGCGCAAGAAATACTGCTGCTACGTCTCATATCTGTTTCTCACATAGAGACTCACCTTGCTTTTGTTGTTGCAAATGTCGTCAGAACTTTCCAGTTTTAGAGACGAGTGATTTTCACTGACAAATTAATTTTCTGTGCGGCATCGACAGGGAAAGTATTTGTTTACCGGCCAAAATGTGTTAGAAACGACTCAAAATACACTCCTGGAAATTGAAATAAGAACACCGTGAATTCATTGTCCAAGGAAGGGGAAACTTTATTGACACATTCCTGGGGTCAGATACATCACACGATCACACTGACAGAACCACAGGCACATAGACACAGGCAACAGAGCATGCACAATGTCGGCACTAGTACAGTGTATATCCACCTTTCGCAGCAATGCAGGCTGCTATTCTCCCATGGAGACGATCATAGAGATGCTGGATGTAGTCCTGTGGAACGGCTTGCCATGCCATTTCCACCTGGCGCCTCAGTTGGACCAGCGTTCGTGCTGGACGTGCAGACCGCGTGAGACGACGCTTCATCCAGTCCCAAACATGCTCAATGGGGGACAGATCCGGAGATCTTGCTGGCCAGGGTAGTTGACTTACACCTTCTAGAGCACGTTGGGTGGCACGGGATACATGCGGACGTGCATTGTCCTGTTGGAACAGCAAGTTCCCTTGCCGGTCTAGGAATGGAAGAACGATGGGTTCGATGACGGTTTGGATGTACCGTGCACTATTCAGTGTCCCCTCGACGATCACCAGAGGTGTACGGCAAGTGTAGGAGATCGCTCCCCACACCATGATGCCGGGTGTTGGCCCTGTATGCCTCGGTCGTATGCAGTCCTGATTGTGGCGCTCACCTGCACGGCGCCAAACACGCATACGCCCATCATTGGCACCAAGGCAGAAGCGACTCTCATCGCTGAAGACGACACGTCTCCATTCGTCCCTCCATTCACGCCTGTCGCGACACCACTGGAGGCGGGCTGCACGATGTTGGGGCGTGAGCGGAAGACGGCCTAACGGTGTGCGGGACCGTAGCCCAGCTTCATGGAGACGGTTGCGAATGGTTCTCGCCGATACCCCAGGAGCAACAGTGTCCCTAATTTGCTGGGAAGTGGCGGTGCGGTCCCCTACGACACTGCGTAGGATCCTACGGTCTTGGCGTGCATCCGTGCGTCGCTGCGGTCCGGTCCCAGGTCGACGGGCACGTGCACCTTCCGCCGACCACTGGCGACAACATCGATGTAATGTGGAGACCTCACGCCCCACGTGTTGAGCAATTCGGCGGTACGTCCACCCGGCCTCCCGCATGCCCACTATACGCCCTCGCTCAAAGTCCGTCAACTGCACATACGGTTCACGGCCACGCTGTCGTGGCATGCTACCAGTGTTAAAGACTGCGATGGAGCTCCGTATGCCACGGCAAACTGGCTGACACTGACGGTGGCGGTGCACAAATGCTGCGCAGCTAGCGCCATTTGACGGCCAACACCGCGGTTCCTGGTGTGCCCGCTGTGCCGTGCGTGTGATCATTGCTTGTACAGCCCTCTCGCAGTGTCCGGAGCAAGTATGGTGGGCCTGACACACCGGTGTCAATGTGTTCTTTTTTCCACTTCCAGGAGTGTATATTAAGAGTTGCCGAACAAGTGGCAGGGAATCGGTAAGGGTACGGGCATGGACGTCGTCCGATGGACGTTGGCTCCTGTGGGAAATGGAAATAAAACTTGCGGTGAGCAGTTACGTTTCAGATTTGGAGAACATGATGTTGACTTCTGTGAGAGCGAGAGGTCGCGATGATTATGTCACGTTCCAGCACTTCTGCTCGCCCATTTAGAACTCAACTGTTGTTCAAAGATGGCTCGACGAGCGCAGAAATTTTACTGTGTTGGAATGGCAACCTAAAGGAGCTGACATAAATCCGACTGAAAATATTGGTCGAAATCGTCGCAATAATAAAGGAAAAGCGACACTGAGTGTCTACTCGCCGCATGCTTCCTGATGCCTTTCCTGACGTTTGGACTGTTCAGGTTGTGTGGCTAGAGTTGTACGCCGTTGTACAAGGTGAAGGCGATTAAAAACAGCGTTAGTAGAGGTGTTTCCTTTGTTTTCCTGAGGGTTTAGTTTGTGACACTTACGTACTGCTGCTCTATAAGACGCAGTGTTTCTCTGCCATAGCCAAAACAGCAACCATGTCGAAGCTTCTTGAGAGATGTTCTCTTTAAGTGCCACGACTAGTCTACAAGAAAATGACAAGGTTTTACTTTACTTCATTAAAACCGTTTCCATTGTCATACTGCACATGTTTTGACATTCTGATCTATAGTTTCATTTTATTATTGCGTGCTTTTTTATCAGTGAAACAGTTTAACATCACGTTTCACGATAAAAGGAACAAATGGATTTTTTTATTTAGTTTCTTTTCAACAGTTCACATTTTAAACAAAATTTGAAGTAGTCTTAGTACAGCTGAAGAAGCAAATCGAAAAAAGCATTACGGAAAGAGCAAGCTGGTCTGTAGAGGGTGATGAAGGTCGTAACAAAATTTAAAAGTTAGTTAAGGGTATTGTTGATGGTGAGAAGCCATATTGATTTAGCACTCTTCTTTAAATCTTCGTTTCTGTGAAATTTTTGTCAATTCTAGGGCTGAAACTGATACCATATTATGTATAAAGAATATACACTACTGCCCATTAAAATTGCTACACCACGAAGATAACGTGCTACAGACGCGAAATTTAACCAACAGGAAGAAGATGCCGTCATATGCAAATGATTAGCTTTTCAGGACATTCTCACAAGGTTGGCGCTGTCGGCGACATCTACAACGTACTGACACGATGAAAGTTTCCAACCGATTTCTCATACACAAACAGCAGTTGACCGGCGTTGACTGGTGAAACGTTGTTGTGATGATTCGTGTAAGAAGGAGAAATGCGTACCATCACGTTTCCGACTTTGATAAACGTCGGACTGTAGCCTATCACGATTGCGGTTTATCGTATTGCGACATTGCTGATCGCGTTGGTCGAGATCCAGTGACTGTTAGCAGAATATGGAATCGGTGGGTCCAGGAGGGTAATACGGAACGCCGTGCTGGATCCCAACGGCCTCGTATCACTAGCAGTCGAGATGACAGGCATCTTATCCGCATGGCTGTAACGGATCGTGCAGCCACGTCTCGATCCCTGAGTCAACAGATGCGGACGTTTGCAAAAGACAAAAACCATCTGCACGAACAGTTCGGCGACGTTTGCAGCAGCATGAACTATCAGCTCGGAGACCATGGCTGCAGTTACGCTTGACGCTGTATCATAGACAGGAGCGCCTGCGATGGTGCACTCAACGACGAACCTGGGTGCAAGAATAGCAAAATGTCATTTTTTCGGATGAATCCAGCTTCTGTTTACAGCATCATGATGGATGCATCCGTGTTTGGCGACATCGTGGTGGACGCACATTGGAAGCGTGTGTTCGTCATCGCCATACTGTCGTATCACCCGGCGTGATGGTATGGCGTGCCATTGGTTACACGTCTCGGTCACCACTTGTTTTCATTGACGGCTCTTTCAACAGTGGACGTTACCTTTCAGATGTTTTACGACCCGTGGCTCTACCCTTCATTCGATCCCTGCGAAACCCTACATTTCAGCAGGGTAATGGACCACCGCATGTTGCAGGTCCTGTACGGGCCTTTCTGGATACAGAAAATGTTCGACCGCTGCCCTGGCCAGCACATTCTCCAGATCTCTCACCAATTGAAAACGTCTGGTCAATGGTGGACGAGGAACTGACTCGTCACAATACGGCAGCCACTACTCTTGATAAACTGTGGTATCGTGTTGATGCTGCATGGGCAACTGTACCTGTACACGCCATCCAAGCTCTGTTTGACTCAATGCCCGGGCGTATCAAGGCCGTTATTTCGGCCAAAGGTGTTTTTTCCGGGTACTGATTTCTCAGGATCTATGCACCCAAATTGCGTGAAAATGTAATCACATGTCAGTTCTAGCGTAATATATTTGTCCAATGAATACCCGTTTCGCATCTGCATTTCTTCTTAGTGTAGCAATTTAACGGTTAGTAGTGTGTATTGTCACTGATGGCATTTAGAGTGTAGTTATGCTCGGAGCTGGGTTCAGCCCGCCTAACCTGCGTTGCCTTGACGCCGCTATCAACTCTGTTATTCTTCCATTCATGGTCTCGATTTTTCTCTGCATCTTTGCGAATTTGTCTATGGCCTATAATATAGTGACAAAGTTACGTTTTGTTACACTGCCTTTTATACTGAATTTCATCGAAGTTTCGTCTGTGTCGACCCTCATTAAATTTCTTCGTTATATCCGTAACCAGAAAACCATACTGCGAGATATTCCGGCAATCCTCACACATTGTGACGAATTTGTTAAATGACATATCGGCTTGGTAAATATGCTGCTAGAAAACTATGATAAGGTTTGCATTATCCAAGACCAACTGCTTTAGGATCCTCAAGTATGTCTGGCTCAAATAAAATGTATTGGCTCGCATATGGCGAGCATTGCAGAAATAACTCCGAATCTGATCCTGGTTTTCCAATGGGACGTTGTCAGATATGAACACACTGCTTGGCTTCTCTTTTTTAGGCGGTGGAATCTCTCTGAAGGTCCGGCACATCACCACCTCAGTGCCGTGCAATATCTTCTGAAATAGCGAATATTTTGGCTGAAACAGGGTTTTTCGAAAAAAAGAATGTATATACGCTAGAAGCGGACTTCCTCAAGATGTGTTAACAGCTTACAACCAAATCTGCCTTTCGACATTCATAAGCATCAAAAATTAAAGAACAAACTTGTATGACGTCAGCAAGTAATGAGCGTTTCTCTTTTTCCTTCTCCAGTTTCCAGTATCATCATTGCAGGACCAGTCAGTTACCAGAAGGCTCTTATGAAGGGGATGATTTATCCATTTTGCCATGATGACAACAACACACCCACAGTGGTGTGCAGGGTGTTTTGTAGCGAGCATCCACTCAATTGTTGTAAACACTTACATATTTCAATGTGCTATTTGAACATACTTAAATAGGAGAGCAGTTTTGTGCCTCTATTTGGCATACTTGGCTCACACGTTTCCACCTCAATTCGAGCGAATCATGGATCAAACCACTGGGCAACAGTTTCTTCCGTCGGATGCAGACTTCGGCTAGCAGACTCCAACAATCTACTTAACAACATTTCGTAGAATCGGTGGACGTACGAGTGCCAACTTAGTCGAAAATCTACAGCATACTTTCTACAATGACTTAAGTACATTACATTTTAAACGTCTGTTCCTGTAGACGTATGCATTCTCTGCTGTTAAATACTTTAATCGTTCCAGGGAAGTCTCCTACTGTGACCATATGATCCCCCAACATTACTATCGATGAATAAACGTTGCCTTGGCACAGTAGTAAAGTATGTATCGTTGTACGACATAGTCGATACCATACATCAGTATATAATACCATTTCATCATCACAAACTCGTGAATTTTAAAATACGACCACAGGGTGGAACTCTTGGTCAGGTATCATACAGACACTGATGCATTCAGAGCCTGTAGTGTTTAAACTTAAGCTAACGCTAAACAACATAATTGTCATGTCATGTCGTTTCTTCACCTCACCTGACGCTATGCCCCCAATATCTCAGCCCTTTGTCAGCTCTCTCAGGACTGGATGAGCTATTCATCTATCACTGTTTATACGCATTTTTTTCAGTGGTACGAGCAACTTTTTAAAAAATCAAATTATAAATGACGGATATACTAGTGTATACGGCCTGTTTACCGTAAGAAAGACCAGAGTGATGATCAACTGTGGAGCGACTGTGCTCGCCGTTACCTTAAGTGAGGGCAATGAGTGTATGCTGCAGGTCAGGTCCGCTGATGCGTCGACCATCACATAGCTGTTTAGGGACAACAGGACTGCGCAACTTTGGTGTGTTCAAGAAGTCAACTGAAGCTAGATGTTCTGAATATTCCTGAATATGCTACGAAGATTTAGCTGAAGAATTGTGGATGCCAAGGGAATGACGACAAAGAGCGACTTATGACTGGTTATTCCATGTTCGAGTGGCTGAAAGCAAGAAATACTTGTAAAGTGCTTTTGGACATTCACAGTAAACTTACTGAAAGGCATAAAAGTTTAATTGCAGTAGACTATTACATGCTTCTTACACAGCTTATACCTCGGCGTTCTGACATTTCACACGGATTTAAGTTACTTCAAAATGGTTCAAATGGCTCTGAGCACTATGGGACTTCTGAGGTCATCAGTCCCCTAGAACTTAGAACTACTTAAACCTAACTAACCTAAGGACATCACACACATCCATGCCCGAGGCAGGTTACGAACCTGCCACCGTAGCGGTCGCGCGGTTCCAGACTGTAGCGCCTAGAACCGCTCGGACACTCCGGCCGGCATTTAAGTTACTGCCTCACATGGAAGGACATGGGTAGACAGGGGGCAATGACTGAAATAACAACAAATCTTTGGAAAAAAACATACCGTGCTTAATTCACTTCATTTACACTGCTGTGGCAATGCAGCCTGTACTATGTGCGTGTCCTCATCCAGCAGTTCCGTTATTACCAGCTCAGGGGTGCGTTGTGCTGCTGGAACAATAAAAGCTCATAAGTGTATATTCGAATATACACTCCTGGAAATGGAAAAAAGAACACATTGACACCGGTGTGTCAGAACCACCATACTTGCTCCGGACACTGCGAGAGGGCTGTACAAGCAATGATCACACGCACGGCACAGCGGACACACCAGGTACCGCGGCGTTGGCCGTCAAATGGCGCTAGCTGCGCAGCATTTGTGCACCGCCGCCGTCAGTGTCAGCCAGTTTGCCGTGGCATACGGAGCTCCATCGCAGTCTTTAACACTGGTAGCATGCCGCGACAGCGTGGACGTGAACCGTATGTGCAGTTGACGGACTTTGAGCGAGGGCGTATAGTGGGCATGCGGGAGGCCGGGTGGACGTACCGCCGAATTGCTCAACACGTGGGGCGTGAGGTCTCCACAGTACATCGATGTTGTCGCCAGTGGTCGGCGGAAGGTGCACGTGCCCGTCGACCTGGGACCGGACTGCAGCGACGCACGGATGCACGCCAAGACCGTAGTATCCTACGCAGTGCCGTAAGGGACCGCACCGCCACTTCCCAGCAAATTAGGGACACTGTTGCTCCTGGGGTATCGGCGAGAACCATTCGCAACTGTCTCCATGAAGCTGGGCTACGGTCCCACACACCGTTAGGCCGTCTTCCGCCCACGCCCATAACATCGTGCAGCCCGCCTCCAGTGGTGTCGCGACAGGCGTGAATGGAGGGACGAATGGAGACGTGTCGTCTTCAGCGATGAGAGTCGCTTCTGCCTTGGTGCCAATGATGGTCGTATGCGTGTTTGGCGCCGTGCAGGTGGGCGCCACAATCAGGACTGCATACGACCGAGGCACACAGGGCCAACACCCGGCATCATGGTGTGGGGAGCGATCTCCTACACTGGCCGTACACCTCTGGTGATCGTCGAGGGGACACTGAATAGTGCACGGTACATCCAAACCGTCATCGAACCCATCGTTCTACCATTCCTAGACCGGCAAGGAAACTTGCTGTTCCAACAGGACAATGCACGTCCGCATGTATCCCGTGCCACCCAACGTGCTCTAGAAGGTGTAAGTCAACTACCCTGGCCAGCAAGATCTCCGAATCTGTCCCCCATTGAGCATGTTTGGGACTGGATGAAGCGTCGTCTCACGCGGTCTGCGCGTCCAGCACGAACGCTGGTCGAACTGAGGCGCCAGGTGGAAATGGCATGGCAAGCCGTTCCACAGGACTACATCCAGCATCTCTACGATCGTCTCCATGGGAGAATAGCAGCCTGCATTGCTGCGAAAGGTGGATATACACTGTACTAGTGCCGACATTGTGCATGCTCTGTTGCCTGTGTCTATGTGCCTGTGGTTCTGTCAGTGTGATCATGTGATGTATCTGACCCCAGGAATGTGTCAATAAAGTTTCTCCTTCCTGGGACAATGAATTCACGGTGTTCTTATTTCAATTTCCAGGAGTGTATATTTGTTAGTGACAGTAGTAATAATTCTGTTATTATTAGATACTTACATTTGTATTCCTCTTGCGCTTGAGGGGCTGTGGCTGGTCCCTGCAGATGGCGCTTTATGATCCTCTCACTATGAAGTTCAGACCTCGAATGAGGTGGGCTCGAGCTGCTGGATTCATAATATGATAAAGGGAAGGGAGAAAGGAGTTAGATTCCTATTAGTCCATTGGGTTTTGACCATTTTGTTGTTCTTCCATTGTTGGAGAGGGGGTTACCACCATTTTTATATCATGTGACCAGCATCACGCAATTGCCTAGTGCGCGTGGTGGATTGCCCTGGGTAACCATCAATTCCTGGTGGTTCGCCGAGAGGGGGAGGGGGAGGGGTGGGAGGGGTGACCTTGAATGTAAGTCGGCCAGGTCGGTAAGCTAATACCGGATATGTAACCTGATACCGGATGTCGTTATCTTATCAGCAATGCCCACTATATTTGGAACGTAAACTGCTATCGTACTCACATGTGGCTGGTTGTCTCGCATCCGTACCAAGTTTTGGAATCTTTCTGCACTCGGAACTCAGTCATTGAGCCCACCCAGTAGCTGCAGAAATGGCTGACAGTAGTTGACATAATTTTGTTCCTGTATTCTTCGAGGGCCTATCAGCAAATACCGGTGCTCTATGATCGTCGTAGCACTTGGCTGTCCTAGCTGTATCTTATGGATACCAAGCTAGTGCTTACAATACTTTAAGACAGTGTACATATAACAGAAGCCATACGTGTGACATCCTGTCCACTTGCTTCTATGTTTGTTCTCAGCTTCAATACGCCGTAGCAGCTGACCCCGAAATGATGTCTTGACACCATTCAGCCTGTTTGGTCATCGGAGCTGTCTTCATTCGCTCTCAGTGTTTGAACTGTTGTCTTATTCCCAGATGTGCTAATGTTTCTGTCAGTTTTTCGTAAGTTACGAAAACCATTGGTTTTGTAATGAAAAATCTGGAATAGATTTAGTGGGGTATAGTGGGGCTAGCTTTTTCGTCACTGGGGCAACCTAACTTGGCACTGTCATCTGACCGACTTATCTCCATTTTGATAACCAGCGTCACTGACACACAGTCTAAACATAATATGTTATGCGTCGCTATAATTCTTTCTATTGCTGTCCGTATTCCAGTTGTGAGATTCTTCTATCATCAGGAGTATAATCAACCACCTGAAGATCGAGAGGCACCGCATTAGTGAGAGATACAGATGATGATTATGGAAGGGGAGCTAATATCCCAAAATTAAGAATAAACGTGCAAAAAGAGAACATGCAGTGTTAGTAAAGATAACTCTTATTCATCTGCCATTTTATGCACAGTACTGCCTCTAATGAGCTCCTTCACAATGAGACGTTAAACCGGAAGCTTCCTACTTTCTTCAGTAAAAAAAGTATTGTGTGTGCGTGAACTCTTACGGGACTTAACTGCTAAGGTCATCAGTCCCTAAGCTTACACACTACTTAACCTAAATTATCCTAAGGACAAACACACACACCCATGCCCGAGGGAGGACTCGAACCTTCGCCGGGACCAGCCGCACAGTCCATGACTGCAGCGCCTAAGACCGCTCGGCTAATCCCGCGCGGCAAAATAGTATTCAGAATACATAAAAAAAGTACCTCAGGAGTAGAAACTCAGACATTTGGTCTCTACACAAAGTCAGGGCTTAGTGAAATCAAACTGAAGGAAATCAATCGGAGCGAGACTACACTTAATTGTTGAACGCTAGTGTAATACTTCACATTTCAGAGTCCCAACTTTAAGGTAATTTGGAACAAGTAATGGAAACTCGTTTTCACTTGTTGACGCTCTGCTAGATGCAAACTGAATTTGTGCTCATAAAACTTCACTCGAGTCAAGCGCTTGCGCGAAACGTTAGTAAACATATTCTGTCAGGCACGGATAAAGTGTTGTTTGAAAAGATTGTAAGTCGTTTCCCAGTAATGATACCTGTACCTCATACTGCCGTATAAAAACTGTTAGGAATAAATTTGACAGAAGACAGAAACATCTCGACAGTATGCGAAATGGGCTGCGCCGATGTTTAAGTTGTGGTGACGCGCGTGATAGCTATCCTGCGAAGAGAGTGAGCACAGGACAGCCGGTTGGCACCGAGCAGCATGCAATGGCAAGGCGGGCGTCATGTTTGCGACGCTCAACCTGTCGATAGGTGCAGTCTACAGTCTGCAGCACTTGCGGATATACAAATAACTTTCTCTTAAAGAGCACTAACTGCACTGTATTAGGAAACACTTCCTCCTAAGTACACTACTGGCCCTTAAAATTGCTACACCAAGAAGGTATGCAGATGATAAACGGGTATTCATTGGACAAATATATTATAGTAGAACTGACATATGGTTGCATTTTCACCCAATTTGGGTGCATAGAACCTGAGAAATCAGTACCCAGAACAACCATCTCTCGCCGTAATAACGCCCTTGATACGTCTGGGCATTGAGTCAAACAGAGCTTAGATGCCGTGTACAGGTACAGCTGCCCATGCAGCTTCAACACAATACCACAGTTCGTCAAGAGTAGTGACTGGTGAATTGTGACGAGCCAGTTGCTCGGCCACCATTAACCAGACGTTTTCAATTGGTGAGAGAATGTGCTAGCCAGGGCAGCAGTAGAACATTTTCTTATCCAGAAAGGCCCGTACAGGACCTGCAACATGCGGTCGTGCATTATCCTGCTGAAGTGTAGGGTTTCGCAGGGATCGAATGAAGGGTAGAGCCACGGGTCGTAACACATCTGAAATGTAACGTCCCCTGTTCAATGTGCCGTCAATGCGAACAAGAGGTGATCGAGACTAGTAACCAATGGCACCCCATACCATCACGCCGGTTGATACGTCAGTTTGGCGATGACGAATACACGCTTCCAGTGCGCGTTCACCGCGATGAAGCCAAACACGGATGCGTCCATCATGATGCTGTAAAAAGAAAATGGATTCATCCGAAAAAATGACGTTTTGCCATTCGTGCACCCAGGTTCGTCGTTGAGTACACCATCGCAGGAGCTCCTGTCTGTGATGCAGCGTTAAGGGTAACCGCAGCCATGGTCTCCGAGCTGATAGTCCATCAGTTGACTCAGGGATCGAGACGTGGCTGCACGATCCGTTACAGCCATGCGGATAAGATGCCTGTCATCTCGACTGCTAGTGATACGAGGCCGTTGGGATCCAGCACGGCGTTCCGTATTACCCTCCTGGACCCACCGATTCCATATTCTGCTAACAGTCATTGGATCTCGACCAACGTGATCAGCAATGTCGCAATACGATAAACCGCAATCGTGATAGGCTAAGTCCGACATTTATCAAAGTCGGAAACGTGATGGTACGCATTTCTCCTCCCTACACGAGGCATCACAACAACGTTTCACCAGGCAACGCAGGTCAACTGCTGTTTGTGTATGAGAAATCTGTTGGAAACTTTCCTCATGTCAGCACGTTGTAGGTGTCGCCACCGGCGCCAACGTTGTGTGAATGCCCGGAAAGCGAATTATTTACATATCACAGCATCTTCTTCCTGTCGGTTAAATTTAGCGTCTGTAGTACGTCATCTTCGTTTTGTAGCAATTTTAATGGCATGTAGTGCAATTTTCATATTATCTTTCTCGATATGCGCAAGCTAATAGTCTTACAGAAAAACTGAATATGACCTATTTGTAGGACATTTAATGTAGTTATTAGGTTTTAGTTAGATGCATCAGTTTTTTAGTTACTCCAGAAAAACGAACAAAAGTGACCTTTAGTTACGTTTTTCGTGAATAATTCGAAACCCGTGACCGCCAGCGGAAACGTATCCTAGTACAAAATTTAATTACATTAAACTTCCTTCAAGAACGTCCTGTTTATTTTTTCTCTAGGACTAGCAGTTTGCTTGTAGCAGGCGATAGATTGTGTACATTTGGCACGTGGTTTTTAAGGCTTTGCATAAACCCGATAAGTAGGGGTAGCTAACTCACTCTGTATGTAAATACTATTTGCAAAATGTGTCGCGAATATAACTGGTAGAAGAGAAATAATAACGCAAGACTTCATTTCTGATGCGGCAGTTTGACTGCATGTACAGCGAAAATGTAGTAAGCGATAAACTTTTCTCCTTTCATCATTTTGTGAGTGGGTTTCAGCTAGAAAAAGTTTCCTAACAGTTTGAAATTACGTGTAAAGTTTGCTTAAGGTCTCCAACTGCTCTTATTCTGAAATACTGGAAGAATTAACTATGGATATTTGCGCGGCGTGGTCTGTACCGCTTTTCGACTCCCACTCTTCGATAAGTATGTGGTGCTTACCCTTGCAGCGATTATTTCAAGGTAATAAGTGATATGTGTACCAAGTTTGGTTGAAATCGGTCCAGTTGTTTGGGAGGAGATGTGGAACATTAGTTAATTCATACATACATACATACATACATACATAAATTTTTGTGATATGAATGGATTACACAGGGATCAGAAAAAGACCCTGAAAATAAAGTGAGAGTGTGGCAGGGACATGGCATCCAATAGAATTTACCAGACAACCGCAGGACAGGAATACACAGTTGTTGAGGTACGGTTATAAAATCGGCAATTAACGTCGAGTGCACGCGGAAGTCAATACCCGTGATGAGCGAGTAGCAAGAATGGTAGACACAACAACGATCATGTGTCGGTTATTTGTTCGACGATGTAAATTTTGTATCGAGGTTAGAAGGAGATATTTTTTTAAGGATTTACAGCAAAAAATGTGAACGAAGAAAACAACTGTGTTTAAAATTCACTTTGCGTTTTCTTTTTGTAAGTGTCTTAACTTACAGTTACTAATCTACTTGTAAGAATAAAATTCCTACAACGTCTTCTACATCATCTTCTACTAACTTTACTTTACTTTACTTCACATGTGGCAAGGGCCTTATCGACCATACGCCTGCTCTATGAGCCTCTTCCACTTCTGCCTGTCCAATGCGCTGTTTGTCCAGTTGCTGTTGCTGTTCATCCTAGTTGTGTCCTCCCGAATGTTATTCCCCCATCCCTCTTCCTCTCGTTCCATCTATTGTTTTGCTGAATGCCATTCTAGGTAGTCTATTCTCTGTCATTCTTGCTATATGGCCTGCCCAATTCAACCTTCTCCTCTTGACCACTTGGATGATGTTACGGTGTTTGTACAGCCCTCTTAGTTCTTAATTTCTTCTTATTCTCCAAAAATTTTCATTAGTACTTTTCTTTCGAATATTAACAGTTTTTCTTCATCTTTCTTTCTAAATACTGTTTCACATCAATGTAACAACACAGCTATAATGATCGATTGATATAAGTGGATTTTGAAGTTACTGCTAAGTGATCTTTCTCTTAGAATTTTGATGAAACTAAAAAGTGTTTTGTTTGCTTTTGATAAACAGGCATTTATTTCTATATCTTTTTTGTTGTTATTACTAAAAAGACTTTCTAGGTACTTGAAGGAGTCAGAGGTGCATCTTTTCTGGTTTTCTTACTTATGGGTAGGTATTCTGTCTTTTATTCAGCTTCTACATAAACAGAAATTAAAACTCTTAGTCTTTTCTTACATTATAAACATTTAAATATAGTAGCACATGTCAACTACGAGGGGTATTCGGAAAGTAAGGAACGATAGGTCGCGAAATTGAAACCACAGTGAAAATCGAAACTGTTTTATTTGCAACGGTTAGCTACACCTTCCAGCTACTTCTCTACACAGTCGCCGCTCAGACTTAGACATCTGTCGTAGCGTCATACTAACTTTTCAATTCCCTCGGTATAAAAGGCAGCCATTAGTGCTTCTCGACAGTTTTCTATTCTGGACTGCAGCTCGTTGTCTGTGTCAAAATATTTCTTCATAACCAGCAGTTCATTTGAGCAGAGATGAACCTCAGGGGTAGCCAATTGCGGGATTTATTCTTTGTCATCAAACACTTCCCATCGAAAACACTGCAGGACAATCTTCATTGACCCTGGAGAGTGCGGCCGAGAATTGTCGTGTACAACGGACCGCATGACAGTTGTATTATGTGGATTTATAGGTTCAGGCGAAATCTTTCGCCAGGCCCTCGTACTTGGCGGGAGAAACTAATTTCTAGCCATCTTTACGTTCTCACTGTGAGCTCAGAACTGAAAAGAGCGACATGATGCGATCGACGGGCGTACTAGACACAGTGCCCAACGCATTTCTGCAAAGCTTCATCGGATTTTCACTGTATTTTCCATTTCGCGACTGATCGTTCCTTACTTTCCGAATAACTCTCGTATCTTACTGCAATGTCGTTTCCGTTGCGCATTTTATTATCTTACCAAATTAATAACGTTATGATACTTCCAGTTTAGTTCATTTGATAGTCAAACTACACCCTGGAAATAAAGTCTTACCGTGCCTGTGTTGTTCAGAAGTACGATGCACTGTTCCTTTCGGTCATGCGTGATTGAAGACATATGGAAGTTTGGGTGGTGCCGTGAGTTTTGCTCGGATAGCCAACGATAAGGCGATTGCTCGCGATAAGCTGCAAATCCGGGTTCGCGACCCGGTCCGGAAAAAATTTTCACTGTTGTAATTCCATTATACAGCTGGTGGTTGACCATATTCGCAATTGCAGATACATTTCAGCTGTGTCCTGAAAAGGTGTCAATAACTTTGTGTTGTCTCTGTAACCCCTGTGTCGGATGCTAGCATCCCAGCTGAAAGGCTGCACACTTTCTGGAGGGACTACAGCTGTTCGTCCATACGCGGATGACGTGATGGTTCTACTCCGCAATTCTGCGGAGATACTTCGACTGAAGGCTGTAATTGACGATTATTGTCGGACTTAAGGTGCACTACTTAATGAAGGTAAATGCAGGCTTCTTTGCGAGCTATTGATGACGCCATTGTTCCATAGGCAGTGGGTCGGCATACGTCCACTCAAATTGGCGACTCTCAACAGGAAGTCTGTTATGAAAAAATTCCAGGGAGTGATACTAGAACACGAAAGCCGTTTTCTTACTCTGTTCCAGAAAGTCCGAATACTGGGTAATATGCCTTACGCAAAGCTTACTACATGGTCCAAATTTATCCGCTCTCCTCGATGATGGCGAAAAAACTGCAGCAATTGTCTGGTAGTTTGTTATGGAAAAGACATATCTTTCTTTTACGTATTAGGTGGTCACGAAGCCTCGTTCCTTTGGGGAGTTGCGCCTGACTGACAGACGAAGGAAGACGCAGATGCTATATGTGCGACGTAATGTTTTCATGGTGACTCAAGAAACTCACACATTCACGTCTCGTTTATTTCTCTGTGTCTGTCCTGCTTGTCTTGAACCTCCTATTGATTCAAAAATGGTTCAAATGGCTCTGAGCACTATGGGACTTAACTGCTGCGGTCATCAATCTCCTAATACTTAGAACTACTTAAACCTAACTAAACTAAGGACATCACATACATCCATCCCAGAGGCAGGGTTCGATCCTGCGACCGTAGCGGACGCTCGGTTCCAGTCTGTAGCGCCTAGAAACGCCTAGAACCGGCTCCAAATAAAAGATGGAACTCAGATCCTCAGATTTCCTGTACTTCTCTTCATTCAGTCGCGTTTTATTCGCGCCTTGTGACACTAGCTAAGTCCACCACGAATACTGCGTTCCATTAAAGGCAACATATCAACATTGGTCAACAGTTCGATACATGTCCATTTTCACACTGCGACTCACTAAAGCCCTGATGCAGAGTAATAGAAGGGAGGATTAAGGGTGTTCCACTGAAATGACAAAAATCAAGGGATAGCAATATGCACACGTACAGATGGCGGCCGTGTCATGCACACAACATCTACATCTACATGGATACTCTGCAAATCGCATTTAAGTGCCTGGCAGAGGGTTCATCGAACCACCTTCACAATTCTCTATTATTCCAATCTCGTGTTGCGCGCGGGAAGAATGAACACCTATATCTTTCCGTATGAGCTCTACTTTCCCTTATTTTATCTTGGTGATCGCTCCTCCCTATGTAAGTCGGCGTCAACAAAATATATTCGCATTCGGAGGAGAAAGTTTGTGATTGGAATTTCTTGAGAACATTCTGTCGCAACGAAAAACGCCTTTCCTTTAATGATGTCCATCCCAAATCCTGTACCATTTCTGTGACACTCTCTTCCATATTTCGCGCTAATAGAAAACGTGCTGCCTTTCTTTGAGCTTTTTCGATGTACTCAGTCAGTCCTATCTGGTAAGGATCCCATACCACGCAAAAGTATTTTAAAAGAGGACGGGAAGCGTAGTGTAGGGAGGCTCCTTAGCATGTCTGTTACATTTTCTAAGCGTCCTGCCAATAAAACGCCGTCTTTGGTTAGCCTTCCCCACAACATTTTCTATGTGTTCCTTCCAATTTAAATTGCTCGTAATTGTAATACCTAGGTATTTATTTGAATTTACGGCTTTTAGATTAGACTGATTTATCGTGTAACCGAAGTTTAACGCGTTCCTTTTAGCACTCATGTGGATGACCTCACACTTTTTGTTATTTAAGCTTTGCACAGATGTGTTGGGCAGTGTCTCTAGTATGCCCGTCGATCGTGTCGCGGCGCTCTTTTCAGTTCTGAGTTAACGGTGAGCACGTAAAGATGCGTAGGGAATAGCGTCTCCCGCCAAGTATGAGGGCCTGGTTAGAGATTTCGCCTGTGTGATGCAGCCCACATAACACAACTGTCGAGCAGTTCCTTCTTCAATCCAATTCTCGGGCAATGAAGACGCGCCTGCAGCGTTTTCCGATGACAAGTGTTTGATCATCCACAATACAGTCCGTAATTGGCTCTCCCTGAGTCTCATCTCTGCTCAGAAGAACCGCTGGCTATGAAACAAAATGTTTCCTCAGACAACGAGCTGCAGACCAGTGCAGACAACTGGCCGAAAGTACAGGCGGCTGGTGTCTATGACGAGGATATTGAAAAGTTGACACAACACTACGACAAAACTCGAAGTTGGAGCGGCGACTTTGTAGAGAAGCATTTGGAAGGTGTATCTAATGTTTGCAAATAAAACGTTTCTGGTTTTCACTGTGGTTTCCATTTCTCGACCGATCGGAACTTACTTTCTGGACAATCCTTGTATATTGCAAGGAAGACAGATAAGTATGGTATAAAATTCTGGTTACTTTTATGTGTTTCTAGTAAAAACATACTGAATGGATTCTCATACACTGGTGCTGATCCCCTTCGACCAGATGACCAAGCCGTAGGTCAAAATCTTGTTCTTAGGCTTATGGAAACACACTTAAGAAAAAGTTTGTAGTCGTTAATGACAGTTACCTTCTTTGTGATCCTTGCAAACCGTAATAGAAGGGAGGTGTGTCCTTCGGAAAAGGCTGGAAGACAGCCAGTCCTCTCCGCCTTTGTGTACAAAAATGATGGTGGAACAACCCTAACAGTTTATCAAGAGAAAACAAATAAGTGTGTTTTGTTACTGAGTTCCTTCACTTTCATGTATCTCTGTCCGCAAGTCCTAAGAAGACTCTTGTAGCAGTGCCATCTTACAACGAAACATTATTTGGGGTGACGTTGTGGATTACATGGCAAAGACGTACTCCATAAAAGCCGGTACATGACGTTGGCCAATGCGTATATTTTACGACATTCTTAATTTTGCTGCCGTAAATTCCTGTGTGTTGCGTAAGGAAGTGACTGCTAAGCGACGTAGCATGCGGAAGTTTATTTTGGATTTGTGCGAAGACTTTCGAGCGCAGTATGTATCAACAAGAAATAAAGAGCCGGACCAGGTTCATGCAGACACTTAAGACGTACCACAGAGGGCAACAGAGAGAGAGAGAGAAGTGTAAACTTCGTACCTCATGCAAAGGAAATCATACTGCTACTATTTGTTTTGAGAAAACAGTATGTGGCAACTGTGAGAAGGGGAGACCCGTATGGTGCGACAAGTGCAGCAGTAAACAACAGTGAACTCAGGTGGAGAATGTGTGATATATATAATAGTTTCTGATACTTACGTCATAGTTCTAAAGTCATTTTAACCGCGTCTCAGTTCCGTCATTTCCGTCATTCGGTGTATTATTAGAAACATAAGTAGATATTTGATCATTCAATAAAGCACTCAAGTCAGTGCTTATGTTGTCGTTAAGTGCATCTAACGGAAAAAACACATAATAACATTCTGTGCAAGCCTAAGTAATTATTCGTAGAATAAATACACTACTGGCCATTAAAATTACTACACCACGAAGATGACGTGCTACAGACGCGAAATTTAACCCACAGGAAGAAGATGCTGTGATATGCAAATGATTAGCTTCTAAGAGCATTCACACAATGTTGGCGCCGGTGGCGACACCTACAACGTGCTGACATGAGGAAAGTTTCCAACCGATTTCTCATACACAAACAGCATTTGACCGTCGTTGCCTGGTGGAATGTTGTTGTGCTGCTCGTGTAAGGAGGAGAAATGCGTACCATAACGTTTCCGAGTTTGATAAAGGTCGAATTGTAGCCTATCGCGATTGTAGTTTATCGTATCGCGACACTGGTACTCGCGTTGGTCGAGATCCAATGACTGTTACCCGAATATGGAATAGGTGGGTTCAGGAGGGTAATACGGAACGCATTCTGGACCCCAACGGCCTCGTATCACTAACAGTCGAGATGACAAACATCTTATCCGCACGGCTGTAACGGATCGTGCAGCCACGTCTCGATCCCTGAGTCAACAGATGGGGACGTTTGTAAAACACAAACCATCTGCACGAACAGTTCGACGACGTTTGCAGCAGCATGGACTATCAGCTCGGAGACCATGGCTGCGGTTACCCTTGACGCTGCAAAGCAGACAGGAGCGCCTGCCATGTTGTACTCAACGAGGAACTGGGTGCACGAATGGCAAAACGCCATTTTTCGGATGAATCCAGGTTCTGTTTACTGCATCATGATGGTCGCATCCATGTTTGGCGACATCGCGGTGAACGCACATTGGAAGTGTATCACCCAACGTGATGGTATGGGGTGCCATTGGTTACACGTCTCGGCCACCTCTTGTTCGCATTGACGGCACTTTGAACAGTGGACGTTACATCTCAGATGTGCTACGGCCATTCATTCGATCCATGCGTACCGTACATTTCAGCAGGATAATGCACGACCGCATGTTGCAGGTCCTGTACGGGCCTTTCTGGATATAGAAAATGTTCGACTGCTGCCCTGACCAGCACATTCTCCAAATGTCTCATCAATTGAAAACGTCTGGTTGGGATCCAGCACGGCGTTCCGTATTACCTTCCTGAACCCACCGACTCCAAATTCTGCTAACAGTCATTGGATCTCGAGAACGCGAGCAACTGGCTCGCCACAATACGCCAGTCACTACTCTTCATGAACTGTGGTATCGTGTTGAAGCTGCCTGGGTAGCTGTACCTGTACACGCCATCCAAGCTCTGTTTGACTCAATGCCCAAGCGTATCAAGGCCGTTATTACGGCCAGAGGTGGTTGTTCTGGGCACTGATGTCTCAGGATCTGTGCACCCAAATTGCGCGAAAATGTAATCACATGTCAGTTCTAGTATAATATATTTGTCCAATGAATACCCGTTTATCATCTGCATTTCTTCTTGGTGTAGCAATTTTAATGGCTAGTAGTGTAGTAATATGTATCCACTCCTCAACAATCTGTGGGATCCCCCACGAACTCTGGGTAGAGAGTGGTGTCTCGGCCTGCAGCAATTTGAGGTGAGTAGTTGCAGAAGATAAGTAATAGAAATACATTAGCACTGTGTGCAAGCGTGGGAGGAGACACGGACATGTAAAACACGTGTACGTACGTTCGTCCTCCTGCAAATCACCCCTTAGCTTCATCGTCAGGCTTTAGTAATGCCATTACTGTCTTGCGTGGACATACGTATGGAGAATTCAGACCACCCACATCTTATAAGTACTGTTTTAGGAAGTCGACTGCGGCACAGCGACTGGACATGGAATCGCGCGGCGCAAGCGGTTTATCACGGTGAGACGGTCGCTCGTCAGTCGTGCAGGGCAGACATAGCGCGCGCCGGTGCGAGAGATTTATCGCGGCGGAGCAGTCGCGACTGCAGTTGGCCATCGACGCTCAGATCGAACACACGTCACACGCACGCACTCTCCGGCCAGTCAACGTGGAGCATGGAGAAAGGCATTAATTTAAAAAAGCCTGCTCTGGTGGTAGTTACTCTACTGTATCTGAGCTATACCTCAGCCAATAATTTTCCTCTTCCAAGAGAAAGTGAGCATATGCTCTAGCAACGTTTCACTTCATACACTGCTGATTTTTTTTTCTCGAGGTTCACACACGGACTTCACCTCTGGGACAATGCAGGTGGTGCAGTGATTAGCACACTGGAGTCATATCCCGTAAGATGACGATTGTAATACGTGCCTGTAAGAGTGTTCTAAAGATAGTGTTCTTAAGGTCTATGTTAAATCACGGAAGGTGGTACAAACGTCATATAAACTGTTGAATAGGAGTCCGAAGTTTTTAGAATAGGTCTGGCGTACATAGTGAGTAATTTACTCACCAAACAATATTTCACGATGCAGTCAATTTTACCGTCTACTCCCTCATTCGATGTGTAATCTGAGCTTTATGCCGTCAGAAAATAAAAAATCACAACACTTAGGGCAGCAGGTCTTCAAACACCGTTCCAATTACATGCTTCGAAAAAAAAAGGTTCAAATGGCTCTGAGCACTATGGGACTTAACGTCTGACGTCATCAGTCCCCTAGAACGTAGAACTACTTAAACCTAACTAACATAAGGACATCACACACATCCATGCCCGAGGCAGGATTCGAACCTGCGACCTAGCGGTCACGCGGTTCCAGACTGTAGTGCCTAGAACCGCTCGTCCACACCGGCTTTCTTCGAGAAATTATCGTTAGAACAAGATATATGTTCCGAATTCTTTCTGCAAATCCGATTCAGTGATATTTTCATGTGAACTAAACAACTCCCCAGTAATTAGCTACAGACCTAAAGTTGAACGACGGGCTGTGTGTGATTATTAAATACAGGTATGAACGAATTTCGTTAGTGTACATTGAAAGAATCCTAAGTGATGTGCGACCTGAACCGGAAAACTTTCCGCAGACGCTGTTAGTTTCATGTTTACATGGATATACAGTAAAAGACTGACTACTAACAATGCCAGGGCATCGCGAGAAATTCGTGCTAGACAAGCCTGTGGGTTGCGCATTTGCGAACTGTAGCTGTTCAATACGTTGCAGATGTAATTGTGTTTGAAGAGGCTTGAGCACCGGTTTTCACATCAGGGGATGTGTAGTAATAATTTCGTTGGCCTACAATCTATATATTTGCGACAAGCTTACAGATAAAAATGCCCAATACTTTGCTGCTAGAAACAAGACCCATCAATTATAGTAATTTTCCAGACCATTTTTTAAGCTGTCACACACAATTCATATAGAGGCGTGGCTGACTAGCATTTAAATTATACGTGCAGGGTACCGGTATCACTTAACTGAGGCTAGGAGCGCAATGGCGCTGGTTTACACACGGTAGTAGGCCAAATGTTCGTGCTGACAAGTTGGTTCTTGCAAAATTACCTATCCAATACGTTTAGAGTTTTTCGTATACATAACACATTGACTGGGAGCGTCCAAAGCATCTTACCATAATATTTACCACCATTTTTTAGAAATATACTATGGCGTCACACACGCACTGCAGCGTCAAAGTATAACACCTAACGATTTTTTAACGCTAAAAGTATCGACTATTTGGTTCATAGTTAAAACTTTTCTTTCTTTTCAGCGCAGGAAGTGCCCTTAATTGCATTATCTTAACATCAGGTAGCTAATTCTGCCAATTTTGATATATGTCTTTACGTTTTACCGCTGCTTACATTTGACAAGGATAACATATAGTCACGGTAACGTCGTTATAATTGTAAAATGTGTTCTTTCTGTACATAGCATTAATAAATTACACTGACTCCAACAAAAATGCACGGAAGTGCTATATGAAAGGATAAGGAAACATATTCTTTTTACCGTTTTACCAACAAGCAATGTTATACCGGCGGTACTACAGATCCTATGTATGTAATTTCGCCATTTCGACGTGTCCTATAATAGTTACTACTTTTTAGCAGTCAACAACTCGGTAGAAATGCATGTGTGTGGGGACAGTACGAGTATCGATGTCGTTATGCTGATCAGTGCATGAACCTCCACAATGCACCACACATAGGTTCCATCACTTCCAACAAGGTCATGGTACCACTATCTTGCATAGAGTCTCAATAGCACACAACACTTACCTAAATGACGTAGTTCCTCCCAGCGCTCCGTACTGGGGAGTAACTTCAGCAACCACTATGGAAGTAAATTACAAATATCAGCTCTTCTGCACATCCTGCCTGCTACATGTAGCTCACTTGGAGCAAGAAACATACAGATTGCATAAATGTACCACTGTGGTCATAACAAGCTTGCTCGGGCATATGTCAAGTTCCAGACACGTTCTCTTTGCTAGAGATATGAATAAGTCAAAAATCCAGTAAGAGTCGAGACGTACTGTGGCGAAAGATATGTTTCCCCTGCTGCTTTAATATAAAACTCGGAATGTTCTGACGAGTTGGGGTTTGAATAGAAAGGCATTTGTGTCGAGACGGTAAAAATGCGAGCCGCCTAATTAACAACATGTGTGGAACAAATACTCCGACCACAGCACCTAAACATTTAATTTAAATGCGTTACAGGGTCTCAGTATTTGTGGAGTGTTTACAGAAAATCTTCAGTTCTTTACTGTTAGATACAAAAGGCTTTAATTATGCTAATACTTGATACCACGTTTTAGGTTTTGTCACACACACAGTTCACCTACAAAAAAATGGTTCAAATGGTTCTGAGCACTATGGTACTCAACATCTTAGGTCATCAGTCCCCTAGAACTCAGAACTACTTAAACCTAACTAACCTAAGGACATCACACACACCCATGCCCGAGGCAGGATTCGAACCTGCGACCGTAGCAGCCCCGCGGTTCCGGATTGCAGCGCCAGAACCGCACGGCCACCGCGGCCGGCACAATTCACCTAGGGGACTAACATTTTTTGTAGAATTCACACACACCATAATGTCAAAGTATCTTACACAATCTCCGGTGTGTGTGTGTGTGTGTGTGTGTGTGTGTGTGTGTGTGTGCGTGCGTGTATGCGTGCGTGTGCGTGTGCTGTGACTGGTCGATAACGTTCAAAAATGTTTTTTAAAAACAATTATTTAAAATAATTTATAAAAATTATACTCATTTACATATTTACAGGGTTTTTCAAAAGTGATAGTATTCAGGAATATGACGGGAATGACCATTTGAAACAAAAAAGTCAAATAAACACTGGGGGTCTATAACACATACCTTAAGATCTATTAGCATTACTTGATCCTTTATACTGTGAAACAAACCTCTTCTACTGCAAGCTCTCTGCTTTCCATATTTTGGGAAGTGCCACTATGAATCAAAACAAGAAAAAAATGTCCCGTAAACATGTGCTCTAAAATGCATGCCTCAAAAGTTATGAGCATTTGTTCATTAGAAGAGCAACGTTTCAAAGTAGCGAAGATGAAAAAGTGCTCGTAGCTGTTAACGTATGCATTCTAGAGCACATATTGACTGGACATTCTTTTCTTGTTTTGGTCCATACTGCCACCTCCCAAAATATGGAAAGCAAACAGCTTGCAGTAGAGGAGATTTGTGTTCAAGTATCAAAGATCAAGATTACCTCGCTTCCCACGCCCGGGTCCCGGGTTCCCGGGTTCGAGTCCCGGTGGAGTCAGGGATTTTCTCTGCCTCGTGATGACTGGGTGTTGTATGATGTCCTTAGGTTAGCTAGGTTTAAGTAGTTCTAAGTTCTATGGGACTGATGACCATAGAGGTTAAGTCCCATAGTGCTCAGAGCCATTTGAACCATTTTGAATCAAAGATCAAGAATTGCTAATAGCTCTTAAGGTATGTGTTTTAGACGTCATGCTTACTTGACGTTTTTGATTCAAATGATCATTTCTGTCATGTCCCTAAAAATTGAGCATCACTTCTGAAGGTGGTCCATTGATCGTGACCGGGCCAAATATCTCACGAATTGAGCGTCAAACGATAAAACTACAAAGAACGAAAGTTGTCTAGCTTAAAGGGGGAAACCAGATGGCGCTATGGCTGACCCGCTAGATGGGGCTGCCATAGGTCAAACGGATATCAACTGCGTTTTTTTTAAATAGGAACCCCCATTTTTTTATTACATATGCGTCTTGTACGTAAAGAAATATGAATGTTTTAGTTGGACCAATTTTTCGCTTTGTGCTAGATGGCGCTGTAATAGTCACAAACATATGGCTCACAATTTTAGACGAACAGTTGGTAACAGGTAGGTTTTATAAATTAAAATACAGAACGTAGGTACGTTTGAACATTTTATTTAGGTTGTTCCACTGTTATACATGAACCTTTGTGAGCTTATCATTTCTGAGAACGCATGCTGTTACAGCATGATTACCTGTAAATACCACATTAATGCAATAAATGCTCAACCTCAGTGCATTTGGCAATACGTGTAATGACATTTCTCTCAACAGCGAATAGTTCGCCTTCCGTAATGTTCGCACATGCACTGACAATGCGCTGACGCATGTTGTCAGGAGTTGTCGGTGGATCACGATAGCAAATACCCTTCAACTTTTTCCACGGAAAGAAATCCGGGGACGTGGGATCCAGTGAACGTGCGGTGCTTCGACGACCAATCTACCTGTCATGAAATATGCTATTCAGTACCATTTCAACCGCACGCGAGCTATGTGCCGGACATCCATCATGTTGGAAGTACATCGCTATTCTGTCATGCAGTAAAACATCTTGTAGTAATATCGGTAGAACATTACGTGGGAAATCAACATACATTGCACAATTTAGATTGCCATCGATAAAATGGGGGCCAATTATCCTTCTCCCATAATGCCGCAATATACATTAACCCGCCAAGGTCGCTGATGTTCCACTTGTCGCAGCCATCGTGGATTTTCCGTTGGCCAATAGTGCATATTATGCCGGTTTACGATACCGCTGTTGGTGAATGGCGCTTCGTCGCTAAACAGAACGCGTGCAAAAAATCTGTCATCGTCCCGTAATTTCTCTTGTGCCCAGTGACAGAAATGTACACGACGTTCAATGTCCTCGCCATGCAATCCCTGGTGCATAGAAATATGGTACGGGTGCAATCGATGTTGATCAAGCATTCTCAACACCGACGTTTTTGAGATTCCCGATTCTCGCCCAATTTGTCTGCTACTGATGTGTGAATTAGCCGCGACATCATCATTTGTTGCAGGTCGTGGTTTATGTTTCACATGTGGCCTAACACTTCCTGTTTCCTTAAATAACGTATCTATCCGGCGAACGGTCCGGACACTTGGATGATGTCGTCCAGGATACCGAGCAGCATACACAGCACACGTGCGTTGGGCATTTTAATCACAATAGCCATACGTCAACGCGATATCGGCCTTTTCCGCAATTGGTAAACGGTCCATTTTAACACGGGTAATATATCACTAAAAAATACCATCCGCACTGGCGGAATGTTACGTGATTTCACGTACTTATACGTTTGTGACTATTACAGCGTCATCTATCACAAAGCGAAAAAAGTTGCCCAACTAAAACACTCATATTTCTTTACGTACTACACGAATATGTAATAAAAAATGGGGTTTCCTATTTAAAAAAACGCAGTTGATATCCGTTTGACCCATGGCAGAGCCATCTAATGGGCCAACCGTTGCGCCATCTGGTTTCCCCCTTCAAATTAGACGAGTTTGGTTCTCTGCAGTTTTTTCGTTTGATGCTTATTTCGTGAGATATTTGACCAGGTTACTATACTCCTGGAAATGGAAAAAAGAACACATTGACACCGGTGTGTCAGACCCACCATACTTGCTCCGGACACTTGCAATGATTACACGCACGGCACAGCGGACACACCAGGAACCGCGGTGTTGGCCGTCGAATGGCGCTAGCTGCGCAGCATTTGTGCACCGCCGCCGTCAGTGTCAGCCAGTTTGCCATGCCATACGGAGCTCCATCGCCGTCTTTAACACTGGTAGCATGCCGCGACAGCGTGGACGTGAACCATATGTGCAGTTGACGTACTTTGAGCGAGGGCGCATAGTGGGCATTCGGGAGGCTGGGTGGACGTACCGCCGAATTGCTCAACACGTGGGGCGTGAGGTCTCCACAGTACATCGATGTTGTCGCCAGTGGTCGGCGGAAGGTGCACCATATATATATATATATGGTGGTCCATTGATAGTGATCGGGTCAAGTATCTCACGAAATAAGCATCAAACGAAAAAACTATATCGACAGTTACGGTAATAACCATTCATTGTCAAGAAATATTGCTGTTGATTGCTTGACAGTCGAAATAAACTCGATGTAGAAGGCTGATACTTTGGCTCATAGAACACTTCCATGTCATGGCTCAAGACTGGATAAGGAGCGGCCGCGCGGTTAGAGGCGCCGTGGCACTGACTGCGCGGCCCCTCCAGCCGGAGGTTCGAGTCCTCCCTCGAGCACGGGTGTGTGTGTTGTTCTTAGCATAGGTTAAGTTAAGTTAGTTTAAGTAATGTGTATGTCTAGGGACCGATAACCTCTGCAGTTTGGTCCCTTAAGAACTCACACACATTTGAACATTTTTGATAAGGGGTTCTTTGGTCTGTGGTCAGTCGTGGGTCTTGCTGTGCCACAACACAACAGGTCAGGCAGACATCCACGTACTCGTCTGTAAGAAGAACTGCAGTGGAGAAGCCCATCACTTAGCAGGAAGCAGTGCATGGCTCTCATGCACCTGGCAATAACCTCTGTGTTTCTCAAAGGCAAAGTGGCGAGCATTGAACACACATCCCGAGGTATACATAGTGTATACCCCGCCGTGAAATTCTACACTGTGGGCGAAGACCTGCACTTAACGTCAGGCTGCTAATTAATCTTTTTCTGTATTTACAACAACAAAAAATAGGGTCAGAGCACAATGGGACAACGTCAAATATGAAGACAGTGTTTAGCTTTGCTTTTTCAGATGGGCGGGGGGGACACCAAATGGTTCAAATGGCTCTAAGCGCTACTGGACTTAACTTCTGAGGTCATCAGTCCCCTAGAACTTAGAATTACTTAAACCTAACTAACGTAAGGACATCAAACTCACCCATGCCCGAGGCAGGATTCGAACATGCGACTGTAGCGGTCGCGCGGTTCCAGACTGTAGTGCCTCGAACCGCTCGGCCACAACGGCCGGCTCTGTATTTACACAGCAGGCCACAACGGCCGGCTCTGTATTTACACAGCAGGCAGATACACACACATGCATATGAACAGCTCAGTTGTTTGGCTGGTGTGTCTGCATCTTGGCGTATCCTACCAATTTTACAAATTTACAGTTTTGGAGTCCTACCAATTTATTTATTGTACAGCTGATACAACCAATTTCCTGATTTTATGTCACTTGTCTAATACTTTGTAGACCACACTATGTTTTGAGCGTTTTATGTTGTCAAAAGTTGACGCCATGTTATGCAGTTGTGTGTTGCATGTGAGATGCCGTGTCAATACGGACGTGAGGCATGTGTGACGCCATTGTAACGCCAACATGGAGCTGTCGCAGTGCTTACTCGACGCCAGGCTGGCGCTGACGTCTATTGTGACGAACAAGTATGACGCCGGAGTGTTGCATCGCAGCACCTATGTGATGCCAGATCTCAGTGTCACACCAGCATAACGCCATAACGTCACCATTGTGACGCCATCACAATGCCAACATGAAGCCAATACCGCAGCTGATGCTAAAACAGGATGCTGCCGCGTTCATAGTAGGATATTGAAAACACACCACCATGCATTAACTGTAATTTAATTATTACCTCTTATGTCAATTAATAGTTAAAGGTATGCCGTTTACTACTGTGTAAGTCATTGTCCACTGCGTGGATTACTTTATGAATGTGATTCGTGTCAAATGATGCCCCCTCTGCACAACACATCCATCTAGGCGGCGTTGGAAGCTTTCCATAACTCGATGTAACCTATACCCTGGGACTTTGCCAACGGCAGTTTTGATGCGATCCTTCAACTCAGGAACGGTGGCACAACGTGTTCGGAACACTTCTTGCTTCAGCTAGCCCCAAAGGAAAAAGTCTGCACATGAAAGTTCAGGTTAGCGAGGCGGACAGGAAACGTCACCAAAACGGGAAATTACTCTACCGGGAAATGTCTGTCGTAACCAATCCATGCAGATTCTGGACACCATACCTGAGCTGAAAGATCGCATCAGAACTGCCATCGGCAGTGTCCCAGGGAATACGTTGCGCCGAGTTATGGAAAGCTTCCAACGCCGCCTAGACGGATGTGTTGTGCAGAGGGGGCATCATTTGACAGGAGTCATATTCAAAAACTAATCCACACAATGCACAATGACATACACGTTAGTAAATGGCATAGCTTTAACTATTAATTGACATAAGAGGTAATAAATACACTACTGGACATTAAAATTGCTACACCAAGAAGAAACGCAGACGACAAACGGGTATTCATTGGTCAAATATATTATACTATAACGGACATGTGATTACATGTTCACGCAATTTGGGTGCATAGATCCTGAGAAATCACTTATCCAGAACAACCACCTCTGGCCGTAATAACGGCCTTGATACGCCTGGGCATTAAGTCAAACAGAGCTTGGATGGCGTGTACAGGTACAGGTGCCCATGCAGCTTCAACACGATACCACAGTTCATCATGAGTAGTGGCTGGCGTATTGTGACGAGCCAGTTGTAGGGCCACCATTGACCAGACGTTTTCAATTGGTGAGAGATCTGGAGAATGTGCTGGCCAGGGCAGCAGTCGAACATTTTCTGTGTCAAGAAAGGCCCGTACAGGACCTGCAACATGCGGTCGTGCATTCTCCTACTGAAATGTAGGGTTTCGCAGGGATCGAATGAAGGGTAGAGAAACGGGTCATAACACATCTGCCGGCCGGAGTGGCCGAGCGGTTCTAGGCGCTTCAGTCTGGAACCGAGTAATCGCTACGGTCGCAGGTTCGAATCCTGCCTCGGGCATGGATGTGTGTGATGTCCTTAGGTTAGTTAGGTTTAAGTAGTTCTAAGTTCTAGGGGACTGATGACCTCAGATGTTAAGTCCCACAGTGCTCAGAGCCATTTGAACTTTTTTTTTTTTTTTTTTTTTGAACTGTTCGTGCAGATGGTTGTTGTCTAGCAAACGTCCCCACCTGTTGACTCAGGGATCGAGACGTGGCTGCATGATCCGTTACAGCCATGCGAATAAGATACCTGTCATCTCTACTGCTAGTCATACGAGGCCGTTGGGATCCAGCACGGCGTTCCGTATTATCCTCTTGAACCCACCGTTTGCATATTCTGCTAACAGTCATTGAATCTCGACCAAGCGAGCAGCAACGTCGCGATACGATAAACCGCAATCGCGATAGGCTACAATCCGACATTTATCAAAGTCGGAAACGTGATGGTACTCATTTCTCCTCATTACACGAGCATCACAACAACGTTTCACCAGGCAACGCCGGTCAACTGCTGTTTGTGTATGAGAAATCGGTTGGAAACTTTCCTCATGTCACCACGTTGTAGGTGTCGCCACCGGCGCCAACCTTATGTGAATGCTCTGAAAAGCTAATCAGTTGCATATCACAGCATCTTCTTCCTGTGGGTTAAATTTCGCGTCTGTAGCACGTCATCTTCGTGGTGTAGCAATTTTAATGGCCAGTAATGTAAATTATGTTACTGCCTGATGGAGCGTTTTTAATACCCTACTATGAACGCTGCCGCACCCTGTACGATGTCAACATGACGCAGATGTGACGCCTTCGTGACACCAGCATGAAACCATCACAGTGCCCACGAAACGTCAGATGCTGATGAGACGCCGGTGTGACGCGATTGCCACCCCAATGTGACGCCACTGTGACGTCCAACGTGACACTGAACATAGGGCTCACCACTTCCAGCAAGCTTACGAAACACTTCTCTGATATATTTATTTATTTACTTAACCTGATCAGATTAGGGCCATCTGGCCCTCTCTTACATCGGACCAGTGTTCCACACATGCAGCATTTCACACATCAGAGTTACATCATGACCGTAGCTTAAATGAGAATATTAGCTTACTCTAGTGACAATATGAATAAAGAGTAGTGACTAAGACCTAATAAAGTAAATGCGGCAGTATTTTTACAACAGGTGCTATACATACAGTTTATGATAAAAGCAATAATAATAACAGTAAAAAAATGTAATGATAAACATGACTAAGACTTAATAAATCAAATGCTGGCAGTATTTTTACAGGAGGTGCTATACATACAGATTATGATAAAAGCAATAATAAGCAATAATAATAACAGTAAAAAAATCAAATAATAATGACAAATATGAGAAGGATTGGCATTAGTAATGAAGGTTTGTGCAGATGTACATAATATCTTGGTGTGTAAAGTAGATGTTTACTAGTTTAGCGTGTTTTGGGGAATGGAGATTTAAGGAGGGGGAAAGAGGGAAGTAATGAGGTGAAGTGCATTCATGTACAGAGGAAGGCATTACTGTTGCTTAAGTAGATACGTCATTAACTGTTTTTTGAAGCTGGACATGTTTTTAAGTTCTCTAAGATAACAAGGGTGGTTATTCCAGAGTCGGGTTTCCGCTACTGTAAAGGACTTGGAGAAGGTGACTGAGCGATGCAATGGAACGGAGAGGATTTTACTATAATGGGAACGTGTGTTTCTGTCATGTTGTTCCGACATGAGCGTTAGGGACGAGGAGAGATATGAGGGACAGTTTACATTTATAAGGCAGTAGATGAGACAGAGCGTATGGAAATCTCTGCGTTTGTCTGCACGCAGCCAGGACAATTTTGCATATGCTGGTGAAATGTGATCAAAAAGTCGAACGTCACAGATATATCGGACGCAGGCATTCATGACCAGTTCTAGACGTCGGGAATTTTCCTGAGAGAGGCCTTGTAGGATAATATCGCTGTAGTCAATGATTGGGAGTATAAGCGTTTGTACTAATTTCTTTTTCAGATCGAAAGGGAAGAGTTTTTTATATTTTTGTAGGACATGAAGGGATGCTGATGCTTTTTTGCACACTGCAGTTACGTGCTCTGTCCAATTTAGATTTTCATCTATTATTACTCCCAAACTCTTTGCTGAGGGAGAGAAGTTAATATTTGTTCCATTTAGGATAAGAGGTGGTAAGGATTCCCGATGTTTTGGGCTAATGAGCTTAGAGTGACCAACATATAGGATCTCAAGATCACACAGCAGTTGGCTAAATGACGGACTTCTTCCCAGCTCTAACGCGTATCACTTTAATGCTTTAGATATACACCTTGCAGTGACTTCTTTGCTGTTAATTTTAATTCAGAGCCACCAAACAAATCGACTGTTGATGTGCTGTGCTTTTCTGGATTTTTGCATGATTTATAAACATGAAGCTACAGGCAGCTGCTGGGCTCGGGAAAAAATATTAATTCATCCTCCATTCAAATACGTTAGCACCCTCCACCATGCATTGAACAGTATCTTCCAGGGTATTTCTTCAGATGTAGGTTGTTATCTATAAGAAGCCAGTAGCGAATTGCATGGGAACATGAACGTAAATAGGACTACATGGAGCCGGCCGCGGTGGTCTCGCGGTTCTAGGCGCGCAGTCCGGAACCGTGCGATTGCTACGGTCGCAGCTTCGAATCCTGCCTCGGGCATTGATGTGTGTGATGTCCTTAGGTTAGTTAGGTTTAAGTAGTTCTAAGTTCTAGGGGACTGATGACCACAGATGTTAAGTCCCATAGTGCTCAGAGCCATTTGAACCATTTTTGACTACATGGATGTGTGTGATGTCCCTAGGTTAGTTAGGTTTAAATAGTTGTAAGTTCTAGGGCACTGATGACCACAGAAGTTAAGTCCCACAGTGCTCAGAGCCATTTGAACCAGCCATTTATCCGCAGCTCGTGGTTTCGCGGCAGCGTTCTCGCTTCCCTAGCACCTGCGCCGAGATGAGTGGGCGCTCTGTCGTTTTCCTTATCATCATTCATCCCCATTACGATCAGAGGAAGGCAACGGCAAACCACCTCCATTAGGACGTTGCCTAGTACGGCGGGGCGGGTCTCCCGCATCGTCCCTCTACGCTATGTCATGTAGCATGGGACTTCACTTCCATTTTTTGCCATTGTCGGAAACATTCACTAGATTAAAAAAACGTTATAACAAATACTGGAGGACGTGAAAGTTATTGTACAAGACGCACAACTTTGCTTCCGCTGTTTGCCGATAGGTTTAAATGGCTCTGAGCACTATGCGACTTAACTGCTGAGGTCATCAGTCAACTAGAACTTAGAACTAATTAAACCTAACTAACCTAAGGACATCACACACATCCATGCCCGAGGCAGGAATCGAACCTGCGACCGTAGCGGTTGCTCGGCTCCAGACTGTAGCGCCTAGAACCGCACGGCCACTCAGGCCGGCTGGCGATTGGTGGCGACATCGGTAAGTAGCGGTCGAAAGAAACAGATCGCTGACATCAGGCAGTTAGCCTGGACCTCGGTCAACATAACCTCATTCAAAGATTAGTCGATTTGTGTCTGCATCATAAAGTTGTTCGAGATTGAATATGTCAGTTTACGAACCTAATTCTCGTCATTTGCGGGAGGTGTTACTGTTTTGCTTCAATATGAAGAAAACAGCGCCTGATTCTCATCGAATGCTCTCAAGTACGTATGATAAGGACGCTATTAGTGAAAGAACGTATTGCGAGATGGTTTCAACGCTTCAAGAACGGTGATTTTAACTTCATAGACCAGCATAGTGGTGGAATAGAGAAAGTATTTCGAAGATGCAGCATTGTAGACATTGCTGAGTCAATACTCGCGTCAAACTCAAGGAAAATTGGCACAATCAGTGGGAGTGACACAGCAAGCCATTTCAAAACGTCTCAAGGCTATGGGCATGATTCAGAAAGAAGGAACTGGGGTTCCTGTGTGAGCTGAAACCAGGAGACGTTGTGAGGCGTTTGTGTATTTGTGAACAATTGCTTCAGAGGCAAAAACGGAAGGGATTTCTGCATCGCATTGTAACCGGGGACGCAAAATCGGTTCATTACGATAACCCTAAACGCAAAAAATAATGAGGATTTCCATGGCATGGGTCCACGTCTATGGCGAAACCGAATATTCATAACTTCAAGACCATGCTCTTCATTTGGTGGGACCAGCTCGGAGTTGTGTACTGTGAAGTCTTAAAACCAAGTGAAACAATCACAGGTGCTCGTTATCGAACGCAATTAATGCGTTTGAGCAGAGCATTAAAAGACAAACAATCGAGCGAGAGGCACGATGAAGTGATTCTGCAGCACGACAACGCTCGACCCCACACTTGCAAAAGAGATCAAAACGTACTTGGAAACGTTAAAATGGGAAGTCCTCCCTCCCCCTTTCTCCCCTCCGTCGTATTCTGCAGACATTGCTCCCTCTGCCTACCACCCGTTTAGATCAAGGGCGCGTGGCCTGGCTGACCAACACTTCCGATCTCATGAAGAAATCACAAATTGGATCGATTCGTGGATCGCTTCAAGTACTTTGAATGATACATGTGTAACCAATTTGTTTCATTAAAGCCTGAAATGTTGGGGAAAAAACGGCGGAAGCAAAGTTGTACACCTTGTAGGATGGATTTCAATAACAACAATATTCGGCAGAACATTTTTTTTCATTTGCACACAATCACTCACTTTTACAGTAATGTACAAATAATTGTTTTTTATGTATCATACTAGACAGATAGTCCCCATTCACATCATGAATAGTGCACTCTAGTACCAAGACACTGAATGTTTTTATCACCACATAAAAATCACCACAAGGTGCTAGTTGATCATTCACATACTTAGATTCACCTGCTGCCACATTATAAATGTATTCTGCTAGCACTCCGGTAGCTGCTGTTGTCGTTGCTACGGCTGTGCTACGACATAGTCAAATGGCACCAGGTCTGCAGACATCCTGTGGATAATGACTGCTGCTGCTGTGGTTCAGGTACGAACTTCTGCACGTCCTCATCCGTAACAATAACAACAAGAACTTAAATGTAAAAGTTGTTAATTTACCACAGTGTGTCTGTGAAAAACATTACATAGAAGGAAAATAACGTTAGCGGCACGTTGACGTTCTGTGACTTACTCATGCCAAATAACGAAATTGTTACAGAAAAAAGGTAATTGACAAACATCTGGTGATAGGCTGCTTCTCCCCAACTGATCGCTGCTGTTGCCTGCGACACTTCACTCTGGTCCGACTTACAGATGATTAATGATGGTGCTCACACAACTGAACTATGAAAATTAAAATCGTTTGAAGGATGAGGGAGGGGGAGGGAGTCAAGCTAGGACGCCATTGGCCTAACCGCCTTTTCGGCAAATACGTAACGCCATTGGATACAGGAGGAAGGGGGAGCGGTGAATTCCGGCGATTATGTCATTGCCCCAGCGCCAGATTGCTGATGTTGGCGATTGCGCGAAAAGCTCTGATTCTGATCTCTGTGATTCCAGAAATACTGAAGCTGGTGTAAGCGGCCATGACCAGAACACCCAATGATCCTCTATTCTCTTCAGCATACAACCATACCGCTGCTCTAATAGTTTGGCGACATTCATCATAAACGATATTCTCTTTTTCGACAGTTGTATACATTGTGAATGTCTCAATACATCTACATCTACATCTACATTTATACTCCGCAAGCCACCCAACGGTGTGTGGTGGAGGGCACTTAACGTGCCACTGTTACTACCTCCATTTCCTGTTCCAGTCGCGTATGGTTCGCGGAAAGAACGACTGCCGGAAAGCCTCCGTGCGCGCTCGAATCTCTCTAACTTTACATTAGTGATCTCCTCGGGAGGTATAAGTAGGAGAAAGCAATATATTCGATAACTCATCCAGAAACGCACCACCTCGAAACCTGGACAACAAGCTACACCACGATGCAGAGCGCCTCTCTTGCAAAGTCTGCCACTTCAGTTTGCTTAACATCTCCGTAGCGTAATCACGCTTACCAAATAACCCTGTGACGAAACGTGCCGCTCTTCTTTGGATCTTCTCTATCTCCTCTGTCAACCCGACCTGGTACGGATCCCGCACTGATGAGCAATACTCAAGTATAGGCCGAACGAGTGTTTTGTAAGCCACCTCCTTTGTTGATGGACTACATTTTCTAATAACTCTCCCAGTGAATCTCAACCTGGCACCCGCCCTACCAACCATTAACTTTATATGATCATCCCACTTCAAATCGTTCCCTACGAATACATAGTTTCATGGGTGAGCTACAACAGCAGAACACAGACTGATGGGATGCAAAGCACAGGTAAACACAAGAACCGCACCTGAGTTACGTGCTTGCCTACATTTGGTATAATACGGCACACGTTGGTGGAAACTCTTCTCCTGAGGCGGGATAGTGATTTGCGGCGCTGTTATCTTGATTCTGTTTGATCAAGTGCCATATACGTAACGTGCTTGAAGTTCTCTTTGAAGTTTTTTCATATGTTACAAAAAAAGTATGTAGTTCTATTAGGAAAGATATCGGTGTTGTAATTTGGCAACTATAAACGATAAAATCTTCTTGCGAGCTTCAGGAAATTTTCCATATTGGACGTTACAACCTGGCAATAATCGCTACGCGATGTACTTATTGATTCTGGATATATTTGGGGTGGCCTGTCTTAGCTGCCTAGAGAGAGAGTGTGTGGTATCGACAGCAACGATGCCACGGAATAGTTTCTGAAGTTGGCACTACGAGAGACACAGACGACAGCGCCCTCTAGCCGGTGCTGTCTAGGTCTACGAGCTCCGCGACTGCTTCACCCCATTTGACCAGGTGCAGCCAGCCAGGACACTTCGCTTCAATTTCGCACCACCTAGCAAATTATGTAATACACTCCTGGAAATTGAAATAAGAACACCGTGAATTCATTGTCCAAGGAAGGGGAAACTTTATTGACACATTCCTGGGGTCAGATACATCACATGATCACACTGACAGAACCACAGGCACATAGACACAGGCAACAGAGCATGCACAATGTCGGCACTAGTACAGTGTATATCCACCTTTCGCAGCAATGCAGGCTGCTATTCTCCCATGGAGACGATCGTAGAGATGCTGGATGTAGTCCTGTGGAACGGCTTGCCATGCCATTTCCACCTGGCGCCTCAGTTGGACCAGCGTTCGTGCTGGACGTGCAGACCGCGTGAGACGACGCTTCATCCAGCCCCAAACATGCTCAATGGGGGACAGATCCGGAGATCTTGCTGGCCAGGGTAGTTGACTTACACCTTCTAGAGCACGTTGGGTGGCACGGGATACATGCGGACGTGCATTGTCCTGTTGGAACAGCAAGTTCCCTTGCCGGTCTAGGAATGGTAGAACGATGGGTTCGATGACGGTTTGGATGTACTGTGCACTATTCAGTGTCCCCTCGACGATCACCAGAGGTGTACGGCCAGTGTAGGAGATCGCTCCCCACACCATGATGCCGGGTGTTGGCCCTGTGTGCCTCGGTCGTATGCAGTCCTGATTGTGGCGCTCACCTGCACGGTGCCAAACACGCATACGACCATCATTGGCACCAAGGCAGAAGCGACTCTCATCGCTGAAGACGACACGTCTCCATTCGTCCCTCCATTCACGGCTGTCGCGACACCACTGGAGGCGGGCTGCACGATGTTGGGGCGTGAGCGGAAGACGGCCTAACGGTGTGCGGGACCGTAGCCCAGCTTCATGGAGACGGTTGCGAATGGTCCTCGCCGATACCCCAGGAGCAACAGTGTCCCTAATTTGCTGGGAAGTGGCGGTGTGGTCCCCTACGGCACTGCGTAGGATCCTACGGTCTTGGCGTGCATCCGTGCGTCGCTGCGGTCAGGTCCCAGGTCGACGGGCACGTGCACCTTTCGCCGACCACTGGCGACAACATCGATGTACTGTGGAGACCTCACGCCCCACGTGTTGAGCAATTCGGCGGTACGTCCACCCGGCCTCCCGCATGCCCACTATACGCCCTCGCTCACAGCCCGTCAACTGCACATACAGTTCACGTCCACGCTGTCGCGGCATGCTACCAGTGTTAAAGACTGCGATGGAGGTCCGTATGCCACGGCAAACTGGCTGACACTGACGGCGGAGGTGCACAAATGCTGCGCAGCTAGCGCCATTCGACGGCCAACACCGCGGTTCCTGGTGTGTCCGCTGTGCCGTGCGTGTGATCATTGCTTGTACAGCCCTCTCGCAGTGTCCGGAGCAAGTATGGTGGGACTGACACACCGGTGTCAATGTGTTCTTTTTTCCATTTCCAGGAGTGTATGTTTGCATATGTTTATCCACTAGTAAAGGTGCTTTTAACTGCAGTACCGAGAGATTAGTACCTTTTCCTGTTCCTGTTCCTTACCCACGCGCCGCCTCCCAGGTGGGATACAAGAGAGAGAGAGAGAGAGAGAGAGCGGTGTTAATCAGATTTGCTTTATATACACGTTATAATGGTCGTGAGCGTTAGTTACCTTTGAGATTTACGTGGTGAGCTGATGTTAGTCAAGAATGGCTTTTAAAGCGACAGACACGCCATTATTAACACCTCACTGTGTCTGAAATTGTCTAATAGGGCTACGAGATGTTGGACGTCCCTTCCCTTCTGTCAAATTGCAGAAAGACTTTGCTGGTATGTAGACAGATACATAATTGCTGGCAGCGGTGGCCATGAGAATGTATGGCTGAAAGAAGACCAGGCTCCAAACGGCCACGTGGCTCTATGGAAAGGGAAGACCGTGGTGTTCGGCGTATGGCTCTGGCGCATCATACTGCAGTTGCATCAGCAATTTCAGCAGCACTTGCCATCACAATGACACAACGAACTGTTACAAATCCACAGCTTTGAGCCAGACTCCCTGTATCGTGAATTCCACCGACCACAAACCACCGCCATTTGTAACTTTAGTGGTGTCAAGCGACAGCTCATTAAACAGCAGGGTGGTGGTCTGTTATGTTTTCTGAAGAAAGTTAGTTTTGTCTCTGTGCCAGTGATGACCATGTGTTGCTTAGGAGGAGGGTAGTTGATGTCCTGCAGCCAGCCTGTCTACTTGCTAGACACACTGGACCAGCACCTGTGTTTATGGTCTGGGGTGTGATTTTGTATGACGCCAGGAGCACTCTCATGGTTATCCCATGCACCCTGACTGCTAATTTGTACGTCAGTCCGGTGATTCGACCCGCTGTGCTGCCATTCATGAACAGCATCCCAGAGGGTGTTTTCCAACAGGATACCGGTCGCCCACATATCGCTGTTGTAACGCAATATACTCTACAGAGTGTAGACGTGTTGCCTTGGCCTATTCGATTATCAGACGAGCACATATAGATCATCATCAGACAACAAGCCCAGCGTCATCCACAAACATCATTAACTGTCCCTGTATTGACTGACCCAGTGGAACAAACATGGAAGTCCGTCCCACAAATTGACATCCGATACCTATACAACATAATGCATGCACGTTTTCAGCCCTGCAATCAACAATGAACAATTACACTGGTTATTATTGTACCAACATTTCAGATTTCCAATGGGTTATCTCGCGCTTGCATTAACCTGTGATCTTGCAGTGTTAATCACTTAGTTTTGTCACTTGGAGAAATGTATTTACTAAATTTTACTGCTCCTCACGAAATAAGCATAAAAAAACTACAAAGAACGAAACTCGTCTAGCTTGAAGGAGGAAACCTGATGGCACTATGGTTGGCCCGCTAGATGGAGCTGCCATAGGTAAAACGGATATGAACTGCGTTTTTTTTAAATAGGAACCCCGATTTTTTATTACATATTCGTGTAGTACGTAAAGAAATATGAATATTTCAGTTGGACCACTTTTTTCGCTTTGTGATAGACGGCGCTGCAATAGTCACAAACGTATAAGTACGTGTTATCACGTGACATTCCGCCAGAGCGGACGGTATATGCTTCGTGATACGATTCCCGTGTTAAAATGGACCGTTTACCAATTGCGTAAAAGGTCGATATCGTGTTGATGTATGGCTGTTGTGATCAAAATGCCCAACGGGCGTGTGCTATGTATGCTGCTCGGTATCCTGGACGACATCATCCAAGTGTCCGGATCGTTCGCCGGATAGTTACGTCATTTAACGAAAAAGGAAGTGTTCAGCCACATGTGAAACGTCAGCCACAACCTGCAACAAATGATGATGCCCAAGTAGGTGTTTTAGCTGCTGTCGCGGCTAATCCGCACATGAGTAGCAGACAAAGTGGGCGAGAATCGGGAATCTTAAAAACGTCTGTGTTGAGAATGCTACATCAACTTCAACTGCACCCATACCTTATTTCTATGCACCAGGAATTGCATGGCGACGACCTTGAACGGCGTTTACAGTTCTGCCACTGGGCACAAGAGAAATTACGGGACATTGGCAAATATTTTGCACGCGTTCTATTTAGCGACGAATCGTCATTCACCAACAGAGGTAACGTAAACCGGCATAATATGCACTATTGGGCAACGGAAAATCCACGACGGCTGCGACAAGTGGAACATCAGCGACCTTGGTGGGTTAATGTATGGTGCGGCATTATGGGAGGACGGATAATTGGCCCCCATTGTATCGATGGCAGTCTAAATGGTGCAATGTATGCTGATTTCCTACGTAATGTTCTACCGATGTTACTACAAGATGTTTTACTGCATGATAGAATGGCGATGTAGTTCCAACATGATGGATGTCCGGCACATAGCTCGCGTGCCGTTGAAGCGGTATTGAATAGCGTATTTCATGACAGATGGATTGGTCGTCGAAGCACCATACCATGGCCCGCACGTTCACCGGATCTGACGTCCCCGGATTTCTTTCTGTGAGGAAAGATGAAGAAAATTTGCTATCGTGATCCAACGACAACACCTGACAACATGCGTCAGCGCATTGTCAATGCATGTGCGAACATTACGGAAGGCAAACTACTCGCTGTTGAGAGGAATGTCGTTACACGTATTACCAAATGCATTGAGGTTGACAGACATCATTTTGAGCATTTATTGCATTAATGTGGTATTTACAGGTAATCACGCTGTAGCAGCATGCGTTCTTAGAAATGGTAAGTTTACGAAGGTACATGTATCACATTGGAACAACCGAAAGAAAATGTTCAAACGTACATACTTTCTGTATTTTAATTTAAAAAACCTATTACAACACCATCTGTCACAAAGATAAAAAAGTGGTCCAACTGAAACATTCATATTTCTTCATGTACTACTCGAATATGTAATAAATATGGTTGTTCCTATTAAAAAAAAAACGCAGTTGATATCCGTTTGACATATGGCAGCGCCATCTAGCGGGCCAACCATAGCGCCATCTGGTTTCCCCCTTCAAGCTAGACAAGTTTCGTTCTTTGTAGTTTTTCGTTTGATGCTTATTTCGTGAGATATTTGGCCCGGTCACGATCACTGGACTGCCCTGTGTATATAGAGTGAACATTAATGAAACCGACATAATCCGACATACTGCAGGGGTGCAATCCAGACTGGAAATGGAGGAAAAAACATCGTTTGAACATGTGTCCCGAAATGCATTGTTGGCACAGTAGATGGCACTGTCAAATGACAGTTCCTCTGAGAATGTGCCATGTGTTCCTTGTGTGTTGCCAGCTGTACGATTGTCGCAGCGAACTGTAAGTAGGAGAATGGTCCGGTATTCATATCGGGGACAAGCTGAGATGATGTTTGTATGCGGCCAAGCAAATGGAAACGGTCGAGAGGCAGCACAGCTATACCAAAACAAGTATCCTCACAGACGATAACTACATCACAAAACGGTCGTCCGACTGAAGGGACCCATGATCACACAAACGCCCAAAAAGGGGTTGAATTGTTGTGTGATGTAGTTTGTGTCTGTGAGGGTACTTGTGTTGGTAAAGCTGTGCTGCCTCTCGACCATTTCCATCTGCTTGGCCGTATAGAAATACAACCTTGGCTTCTTCCCGACATGTAATACCGCATTTTGTTGCTTACAGTACACTGCATCAATCACACAGCCTGCAACGCACAAGCAACACACGGCACGTGGTCAGAGGACCTTTCATTCGATAACGCCATCAACCGTAGGAACGATGCATTCCTGGACACATGTTCATACGACATTATTTTTCCTCCATTTCTAGTTAGGAATCCGTCCGTGCACTTTGTCGGCGAGCCAGCGTATTCCACCTGAGTACGTGAAAACCTCATAACGGAGTCTCCAAAGACTCAAACAGCAGATATGCACCTAGGAACAGTCACATTACAACGAGTGTTCCACATGACCAACTCTGGTGCGACGGGAGTCTTCAGCACCTCTCCTCACTGATGCCCACAAACGTTCCTAAAATACCAGGAATGTTCAGAAGGGATTTATACCGATCCACACGTATTTACAGAGTTCATCGATACTATTAACAGTGATGGAATACGCCAAAGCTATTAAATATCTACGAGAAAGGAAAAAAAAGGCTTTAAGTTGGGGGACGTGGGACGACATTTTATTGGTTAACAATGCGCAATACACTTGTCGAAACGCCTTTTCCAGTTCTTAGGTATCCAGAATGATCATTAAATGAAACAACGGCAGTTTACCACTATATAATTAACACCTAACTCATGGTGTTACAGAATAGACGTAACATTGGACATTCCCACGACCGGGTTCCCTGGTTCGATTCTCGGTGGGATCAGTGATTTTCTCTGCCTCGTGATTACTGGGTGTTGTGTGCTTTCCTTAGGTTAGTTAGGTTTAAGTAGTTCTAAGTTCTAGGGGACTGACGACCATAGATGTTAAGTCCCATAGTGCTCAGAGCCATTTGAAAAATTTTTAACCTTGGACATTGTTGTAGCATCAGCTAGAGGAATGTCATGTTGTTGTTGTTGTGGTCTTCAGTCCTGAGACTGGTTTGATGCAGCTCTCCATGCTACTCTATCCTGTGCAAGCCTCTTCATCTCCCAGCACCTACTGCAATCTACATCGTTCTGAATCTGCTTAGTGTAGTCATCTCTTGGTCTCCCTCTACGATTTTTACCCTCCACGCTGCCCTCCAATACGAAATTCGTGATCCCTTGATGCCTCAGAACATGTCCTACCAACCGATCCCTTCTTCTAGTCAAGTTGTGCCACAAACTTCTCTTCTCCCCAATCCTATTCAATACTTCCTCATTAGTTACGTGATCTATCCACCTTATCTTCAGTATTCTTCTGTAGCACCACATTTCGAAAGCTTCTATTCTCTTCTTGTCCAAACTATTTATCGTCCATGATTCACTTCCATTCAAGGCTACACTCCATACAAATACTTTCAGAAACGACTTCCTGAGATTTAAATCTATACTCAATGTTAACAAATTTCTCTTCTTCAGAAACGCTTTCCTTCCCATTGCCAGTCTACATTTTATATCCTCTCTACTTCGACGATCATCAGTTATTTTGCTCCCCAAATAGCAAAACTCCTTTACTACTTTAAATGTCTCACTTCCTAATATAATTCCCTCAGCATCACGCGACTTAATTCGACTGCATTCCATTATCCTCGTTTTGCTTTTGTTGATGATCATCTTATATCCTCCTTTCAAGCCACTATCCATTCCGTTCAACTGCTCTTCCAAGTCCTTTCCTGTCTCTGACAGCATTACGATGGCATCGGCGAACCTCAAAGCTTTTATTACTTCTCCATGGACTTTAATACCTACTCCGAATTTTTCTTTTGTTTCCTTCACTGCTTGCTCAATATACAGATTGAATAACATCGGGGAGAGACCTCAGCCCTGTCTCACTCCCTTCCCAACCACTGCTTCCCATTCATGTCCCTAGACTCTTATAACTGCCATCTGGTTTCTGTACAAATTGTAAATAGCCTTTCGCTCCCTGTATTTTACCCCTGCCACCTTCAGAATTTGAAAGAGAGTATTCCAGTCAACATTGTCAAAAGCTTTCTCTAAGTCTACAAATGCTAGAAACGTAGGTTTGCCCTTCCTTAATCTAGCTTCTAAGGTAAGTCGTAGGGTCAATATTGCCTCACGTGTTCCAACATTTCTACGGAATCCAAATTGATCTTCCCAGAGGTCGGCTTCTACTAGTTTTTCCATTCGTCTGCAAAGAATTCGCGTTAGTATTTTGCAGCTGTGACTTATTAAACTGATAGTTCGGTAATTTTCACATCTGTCAACAGCTGCTTTCTTTGGGATTGGAATTATTATATTCTTCTTGAAGTCTGAGGGTATTTCGCCTGTCTCATACATCTTGCTCAACAGATGGTAGAGTTTTGTCAGGACTGGCTCTCCCAAGGCCGTCAGTAGTTCCAATGGAATGTTGTCTACTCCGGGGGCCTTATTTCGACTCAGGTCTTTCAGTGCTCTGTCAGACTCTTCACACGCAGTATCGTATCTGCCATTTCATCTTCATCTACATCCTCCTCCATTTCCATAATATTGTCCTCAAGTCCATCGACCTTGTATAGACCTTCTATGTACTCTTTCCACCTTTCTGCTTTCCCTTCTTTGCTTAGAACTGGTTTTCCGTCTGAGCACTTGATATTCATAGAAGTGGTTGTCTTTTCTCCAAAAGTCTCTTTAATTTTCCTGTAGGCAGTATCTATCTTACCCCTAGTGAGATAAGTCTCTACATCCTTACATTTGTCCTCTAGCCATCCCCGCTTAGCTATTTTGCACTTCGTGTCGATCTCATTTTTGAGACTTTTGTATTCCTTTTTGCCTGCTTCATTTATAGCATTTTTATATTTTCTCCTTTCATCAATTGAATTCAATATTTCTTCTGTTACCAAAGGATTTCTACTAGCCCTCGTCTTTTTACCTAGTTGATCCTCTGCTGCCTTCACTACTTCATCCCTAAAAGCTACCCATTATTCTTCTATTGTATTTCTTTCCCCCATTCCTGTCAATTGCTCCCTTATGCCCTGCTTGAAACTCCGTACAACCTCTGGTTCTTTTAGTTTATCCAGGTCCCATCTCCTTAGATTCCCACCTTTTTGCAGTTTCTTCAGTTTTAATCCACAGCTCATAACCAATAGATTGTGGTCAGAGTCCACATCTGCCCCTGGAAATGTCTTACAATTTAAAACCTGGTTCCTAAATCTCTGTCGTACAATTATATAATCTATCTGAAACCTGTCAGTATCTCCAGGTTTCTTCCATGTATACAGCCTTCTTTTATGATTCTTGAACCAAGTGTTAGCTATGATTAAGTTGTGCTTTGTGCAAAATTCTACCAGGCGGCTACCTCTTTCATTTCTTTGCCCCAGTCCATATTCACCTACTACGTTTCCTTCTCTCCCTTTTCCTACTACCGAATTCCAGTCACCCATGACTATTAAATTTTCGTCACCCTTCACTATCTGAATAATTTCTTTTATTTGATCATACATTTCTTCAATTTCTTCGTAATCTGCAGAGCTGGTTGGCATATAAACTTGTACTACTGTAGTAGGTGTGGGCTTCGTATCTATCTTGGCCACAATAATGCGTTCACTATGTTGCTTGTAGTAGCTTACCCGCATTCCTATTTTCCTATTCATTATTAAACCTACTCCTGCATTACCCCTATTTGATTTTCTGTTTATAACCCTGTAGTCTCCTGACCAGAAGTCTTGTTCCTCCTGGCACCGAACTTCACTAATTCCCACTATATCTAACTTTAACCTATCCATTTCCCTTTTTAAATTTTCTAACCTACCGGCCCGATTAAGGGATTTGACATTCCACGCTCCGATCCGTAGAATGCCAGTTTTCTTTCTCCTGATAACGACATTCTCTTGAGTAGTCCCCGCCCGGAGATCCGATTGGGGGACTAATTTACCTCCTGAATATTTTACCCAAGAGGACGCCTTCATCATTTAATCAAACAGTGAAGCTGCATGCCCTCGGGAAAAATTACGGCTGTAGTTTCCCCTTGCTTTCAGCCGTTCGCAGTACCAGCACAGCAAGGCTGTTTTGGTTATTGTTACAAGGTCAGATCAGTCAGTCATCCAGACTGTTGCCCCTGCAACTACTGAAAAGGCTGCTGCCCCTCTTCAGGAACCACACCTTTGTCTGGCCTCTCAACAGATACCCCTCCGTTGTGGTTGCACCTACGGTACGGCTATCTGTATCGCTGAGGCCCGCAAGCCTCCCCACCAACGGCAAGGTCCATGGTTCATGGGGGGGGGGGGTCATATGGACGTCAATATCTCACCACTGACTTCTAGTATCAGCCGCACGCAGTTGACTTCAACAAGTGTATGGACCTGAAGATGACGTTGTTGCAACTAGTTGACAAAATAAAATTGACACCTTAAATACAGCTGGAGGAATTTCTTCATTTTTAACATAAATTTATACCAGCTGACGTCCCACTGTCCTCCATTTCAACTATGGATCTACGAAGATTTGAATAACCAACTTTTTGTACCATGTTCAGAAAAAGTACTAATCCTTGCGCCGTGGGGCTTTTAAGCTCTCGAACATACACACACACACACACACACACACACACACACACACACACACACACACATATTCCCGCACACTAAAACACACACACACACACACATAAATTTTAATATCCTCTGAGCAGGTTATTTGCTTCAAGGAAGAGCGCTCAGTGTGGGAGTTAATCCAAGTCTCAGCTGTCCTGATACAACACACAGTCAGCCAACTCAGAGAGTGAGTGAGTGAGTGAGTGAGAGAGAGAGAGAGAGAGAGAGAGAGAGAGAGAGGGATATATTTTGTTTACTCATGCAATGTTTTTATATATGTTTCTCAACATTTAAGAAATTATAATGGACCACTAAATTACCATCGAAAAGTGTATAGTCTACATTTTGAGGTATTTGCAACATTTACATTTTCTACATACAATGTTGTTCCACTATCTGAACAGTTACAACGAATCACTAAATTTCTGTCAATATATTGAGAAGCGTGAGTTTAATCAGAAACGTAGTATTCCACAATTTACATTTTTCAGTTATTTACATTTTCAGGTATTTGTCTTATTTACTTTTTTAATCTATTTACATTATTTACAGTCACCATCGTCATCATCTTCATTTTTCATAAGGCAGCGACCCAAAGCAACTGTATTGACTTTGTCAAGTATTATTAAATGTGTACAGATAAAGTAAGTTTTGTTGTCTAATAATAAAAACTATATATTGATTGGACTGAATTATGTAGCACAAGCCGATTTTTAATATCATTTAACAAACATTCTCAGTCATCATCAGTGGTAAGTTCTTTTCTGGATGAGCACATCTCACCTTTTGCTCTACGCATTTTGCATTGCTTTCAATTTCAAGAGTATAAGTTGAACCCTAAGTCCTGCGGATTCAGTAATTATCTCTCCTGACAATTTGTGTTTATTAAATCCGTTTACTTTTTATTGACTCATGGGATGTTGAAAATGTGATCATCAGGGTGAGCCGAAATGTCATAGTAGCCTACCTATCCACATTGTTTTTAATAAAATCATAAATATATTATGTGCTTATATGATATACTATGTTCTTTGTGTCTGTACAACACGTTTTAACATTCTTTGACTTAAATTTATCCTACACGTCGACATAATGAAAATCTAAAACGAAAGTCTGGGAAATATCTAAAATAGACTTTCCTACAGATATGTGTTTCTCGAAAACAGTATTAAGTTCACTTTATTTCGTTGCACCTAAATTTTCATTAAATTCAAGGTTAAACTTGGAATTCGGTTTTTCAAGGTGTGCAATATCTCTATATCCATTTTCCTAAATCGTTATTAGTGTCATAGCACTCATTTTTCTCAGATTTTACATGGTTTTTCAGAAAAAATACTACTATTCAAGAGTCTACAGAATTTTTTTTTTCGAAATCGTACTTTGTATTCATGTGCTTTCAGCATTAGTATCTATAAAGGGTTTGTTTCAGTTTCATTGACTGAATGACAATACTCATATCTGCTGATTATTGCATAGAATACTCTTATTCCTCTAACAGTACTGTAAATTTCTATAGACAATTACATAAATTTTATTATCCCGCAATAGTAGAAGTTAATTTTCTTAGAGCACTAGAGCTACTGCTGAAGCAACTATTTGGTGGTATCATTTTCTCAGGCACAATGATAGATCGCAGTGAAAATTGTGGATATTTTCAGAGTATTCAAGACCTACTTCTAAAATACATCGAGGTCAGAAACAGTCTGAAAAGCTTGTGAGGATGTCGCGGGGTAGGTTGTGGTGAGAAATAATTTCTGAGAAAAAAATCCAGTGCACTGCGCCGTTTTCGAGTTAATTATCATCCAAGTTAGGCAATCAGGCCATTGCGCGTGCCGATTAAAGCAGCCTGCTAGATAAATTATTGTCAGTTGTTCTCATAGCGTAAATGATAGTGCACAACACTGCGTAGCTTTTGGGTCAGGCTCGATCCTTACTATCGTTCCATGTCCAATTTTTGTATCGCTCCTTTGTACGGTTTTAGGAAACCAAGCAACGAACACATTTCGCAACACCATCTCTGGTTGGTCGCTTGAATTTGTGCACGAAGTGGTCCGATTGGCTGACTTGAATGCTAATTAACTCGAAAACGGCGCAACGTACAGAAATTTTTCCTTAGCAGTTATTTTTCAGCACAATCTACCTTGCAGCACCCTTACAAGCTTTTCATAATGTTTCTCACCACCCTGTAAATACTACAACGGAATTATCTGGTATGTTTTTCTCATCAAAAGTTTCAAATGTTTCTGCACTAAGCCAAGTAAAATCAGAGACAGGAAGACGTTGCATCACTGCGTAACTGTAATATTTATACTCCGCAAGCCACCCAACGGTGTGTGGCGGAGGGCACTTTACGTGCCTCTGTCATTATCTCCCTTTCCTGTTCCAGCCGCGTATGGTTCGTGGGAAGAACGGCTGCCGGAAAGCCTCCGTGCGCGCTCGAATCTCTCTAATTTTACATTCGTGATCTCAAAAATGGTTCAAATGGCTCTTAGCACTATGGGACTTACCATCTGTGGTCATCAGTCCCCTAGAACTGAGAACTACTTAAACCTAACTAACCTAAGGACATCACACACATCCAAGCCCAAGGCAGGATTCGAACCTGCTGCCGACATTAGATAGTAACCGCACGTGGTAGAGGTGATCTCCACGCGAGGTATAAGTAGGGGGATGCAATATATTCGATACCTCGTCCAGAAACGCACCCTCTCGAAACCTGAACATCAAGTTACACCGAGATGCAGAGCGCCCCTCTTGTAAAGTCTGCCACTTGAGTTTGCTAAACATCTCCGTAACGCTATCACGCTTACCAAATAACCCTGTGACGAAACGCGCCGCTCTTCTTTTGATCTTCTCTATCTCCTCTGTCAACCCGACCTGGTACGGCTCCCGCACTGATGAGCAATACTCAAGTATAGGTCGAACGAGTGTTTTGTAAGCCACCTCCTTTGTTGATGGACGACATTTTCTAAGGACTCACCCGCCTTACCAACAATTAATTTTATATGATCAGTCCACTTCAAATCGTTCCGTACGCATACTCCCAGATATTTTACTGAAGTAACTGCTACCAGTGTTTGTTCCGCTATCATATAATCATACAATAAAGGATCCTTCTTTGTATGTATTCGCAGTACATTACATTTGTCTATGTTAAGGGTCAGTTGACACTCCCTGCACCAAGGGCCTATCCGCTGCAGATCTTCCTGCATTTCGCTGCAAATTTCTAATCCTGCAACTTCTCTGTATACTTCAGCCTCATCATAACTAGAAATAAATCTGTTGTTTGCAACTATATATCTGTGGGAGCAATGAACAAAAGCACCTGTGATCCCATGTTTAACAATTTGATAGATTGTTATTGTTATGTGTCCGTAATAAGCTGAACTTTATATCAGTAGTTTTCAGCAACGCATTCCACATCGAGAGAAGTGAGGTCACAAAATAAGACGGATCTAGTTGGTACATTTTAAGGGAGAGTATATGAAAGTTTTATAACCCGTCAACACAGCAACATTTTGAACCCTTCAGTCGTCGGTAACTGGTCCTCGACCAAAATGGATTCGTCAGTTATATGCTCGCAGCGGAAGACGCCTTTGAAGTTGATCAAATTAAATTGCTTTCTGTCTGGAAATATTCACTTGTTATTTTTAACTCTTTGAGCTTTAGCCGGCCGGAGTGGTCGAACGGTTCTAGGCGCTACAGTCTGGAACCGCTCGACCGCTACGGGAGCAGGTTCGAATCCTGCCTCGGGCATGGATGTGGGTGATGTCTTTAGGTTAGTTAGGTTTAAGTAGTTCTAAGTTCTAGGGGACTGATGACCTCAGAAGTTAAGTCCCATAGTGCACAGAGCCATTTGAACCATTCTGAGCTTTAAATAAGAGACACAATGTTCCAGATAACACACGAGAATCTTGATGGAATGTATAAACCGAAACTTTAGGCCGTGACGATAGCCCTCAGCGATAGGTTTAGAGAATGTTTTGTATTTTCTTCATCCGTCACAATCACATAAATATGGCGCAAATTCGTTTTAGCTGTTTCTTCCATTGATTCAGCGTTGTTCATGATTACAAAGTGAGCAACATATTCGGTAGCTTGTGAAGCTGAAGCACAACAGGTACCATAACTCTATAATATCAATTTCAGTTTTCATGTGTGGTTCCACGTAATCTGCCTGTGAAATGGCAATGATACCTGCGTTTTACATCTTTTTGCTCGAAGCGTTCTTTGCAGATGTGACAAATTTCTGCTGTTCGAAACGCTTTTTCGCCTTCGGTACTAGTAATCGAATGCTTTTTTTGCAACAATTAATTTTTTATATGCTTAGTAATTTGATACACATGTTTGGTTAAGCATTCCATTCAATCCTTACCTCGGGACACCTAACACTCTCTAAGTTCTAGGGGACTGATGACCACGGATGTTAAGTCTCATAGTGCTCAGAGCCATTTGAACCAACCTAACACTCTGACTTTTCATCACTGTAACTACAGTGCACATAGAAAGCCATACTATGCGTTTTGTATAGAAGAATTTCGTTACTAACATCCTGTTCCAGTAAGCTCTCGATGACTGAATCAACGGCAAAAGATACTTTATTTGTTTTTTTAACGAATCGAATTTTATGAACTGTTTCCCTGCTTTCAGTATGACACTGTTGGCCGATTTAAAATGTGCGCAGTCAGCTGAATGTGTATCCAATTTTCCTTAGCAGTGATGGTAACACAGGCACCGTTCACATACCTAAAACTGAATGGTGATGATCGGTAATACCACTCCACGCAAGCCTCGACAAGCTGTTTAGCGACATAAATAGCATATCTAAGGTATGCCAGGGGCATGTGCTTGTATATATACAGGGTGGTCCATTGATCGTGAACGGGCCAAATATCTCACGAAATAAGCGTCAAACGAAAAAACTACAAAGAACGAACCTTGTCTAGCTTGAAGGGGGAAACCGTATGGCGCTACGGTTGGCCCTCTAGATGGCGATGCCATATGTCAAACGGATTTCAACTGCGGTTTTTAAAATAGGAACCCCCATTTTTATTACATATTCATGTGGTACGTAAAGAAATATGAATGTTTTAGTTTGACCACTTTTTTCGCTTTGTGATAGATGGCGCGGTAATAGTCACAAACATATGGCTCACAATTTTAAACGAACAGTTGGTAACAGGTAGGTTTTTTAAATTAAAATACAGAACGTCGGTACGTTTGGACATTTTATTTCGGTTGTTTCAATGTGATACATGTACCTTTGTGAACTTATCATTTCTGAGGACCCATGCTGTTACAGCGTGATTACCAGTAAATACCACATTAATGTAATAAATGCTCAAAATGATGTCAGTCAACCTCAATGCGTTTGGCAATACGTGTAACGACATTCCTTTCAACAGCGAGTAGTTCGCATTCCGTAATATACGCACATGAATTGACAATGCGCTGACGCATGTTGTCGGTGGATCACGATAGCAAATATCCTTCAACTTTCCCTACAGAAAGAAATCCGGGGACGTCAGATCCGGTGAACGTGCGGGCCACGGTATGGTGCTTCGAAGACCAATCCACCTGTCATGCTATTCAGTTCCGCTTCAACCGCACGCGAGCTATGTGCCGGACATCCATCATGTTGGGAGTACATCGCTATTCTGTTATGCAGTGAAACATCTTGTAGTAACATCGGTAGAACATTACGTAGGAAATCAGCATACATTGCACCATTTAGATTGCCATCGATAAAATGGGAGCCAATTATCCTTCCTCCCATAATGCCGCACCATACATTAACCCGTCAATGTCGCTGATGTTCCACTTGTCGCAGCCATCGTGGATTTTCCGTTGCCCAATAGTGCATATTATGCCGGTTTACGTTACCGCTGTTGATGAATGACGATTCGTCGGTAAACAGAACGCGTGCAAAAAATCTGTCATTATCCCGTAATTTCTCTTCTGCCCATTGGCAGAACTGTATACGACGTTCAAAGTCGTCGCCATGCAATTCCTGGTGCATAGAAATATGGTACGGGTGCAATCGATGTTGATGTAGCATTCTCAACACCGACGTTTTTGAGATTCCGGATTCTCGCGCAATTTGTCTGCTACTGATGTGCGGATTAGCCGCGACAGCAGCTAAAACACCAACTTGGGCGTCATCATTTGTTACAGGTCGTGGATGACGTTTCACATTTGGCTGAATACTTCCTTTTTCCTGAAATAACGTAACTATCCGGCGAACGGTGCGGACACTTTTATGATATCGAGCAGCATACATAGCACACGCCTGTTGGGCATTTTGATCACAATACCCATACATCAACACGGAATCGACCTTTCCGCAATTGTTAAACGGTCCGTTTTAACACGGGTAATGTATCACGAATCAAATACCGTCCGCAATGGCGGAATGTTACGTGATACCAAGTACGTATACGTTTGTGACCACTACAGCGCCATCTCTCACAAAGCGAAAAAAGTGGTCCAACTAAAACATTCATATTTCTTTACGTACTACAAGAATATGTAATAAAAAATGGGGGTTCCTATTTTAAAAAAACGCAGTTCATATCCGTTTGACCTATGGCAGCGCCATCTAGCGGGCCAACCATAGCGCCATCTGGTTTCCCCCTCCAAGCTAGACAAGTTTCGTTCTTTGTAGTTTTTTCGTTTAATGCTTATTTCTTGAGATATTTGGCCCGTTCACTATCAATGTACCACCCTGTATAGCTACCCCTAGCACAGCTAAGAGTTGGCTATATCGTTACAGATAGTGCATTAACTTCTGCATGTAGTCATGAATTGTTCCTCTACAATTCATTTGGCATTTTCCTTCCCGTTCGATGACATGCTACATAATCCTCGTGTAAGATGAGACAGAGAACTTTGTATTTGGCCTCCAGGGATACTGCACTTCGCGTAAGTAACAACTGTTCTTAACGTGAATATATCGTTATGAGGCTCAGCGCCCAATTTTTTGATGAAAGACAGTTACTCCTACTACTATCTTGTTAGCTGAGTGGTTCCTTAAGTGTCGTGCGGTGTACGGGCAGTGCACTTCCAATCACGTTACAGGCCAGTGCACTCCATTTTACGTTTTATTTAATGGTGCTGCAAATTACTAGAGGAAATTCTGTAACAAAATCTGAAGGAAACGTATACAAATAAGCTCGGTTTAGTAACCTCTGCTAATTGTCGTAGATGTCTGGTTTTTTTAATACTAAGCTTCTTCACTAGACAAACGTCTCTGAAGAGCTTCGACTCGAACTTCAAATTATACGAATTTGAGGTTCGTTCGTCACATGGGAGAGGTATGTCAGGGGAAGAGTTACGAAGTGAATATACTTCCTCTGTGCTTAATCTGTGTAACAGGAATTAGGCACCCATGTACATGTTTGCTGTCGCTGGCGCTAGAAATATCCTTCCACTATGGGCAGCTTCAGAAACTGGGTAATTTTGTTGGTTTAAATCTAACTGTGGCTTGACGGAAACATACGAATTTCTGATGAAAAAATTGTGTGAAAAATCGCTTCTAAAATGAAAAGATTAGTAATAACATTAAACAAAGTAGTGAGGTATCCTGAGTGCATCACAAATTACAAAATTAATTTTGAGACATACTCATGTCTTGCATATTTGCGTAATACAATACTCATCACATTAAAACGGGTCGTCTGCCTCCGTTGCTATCGAGTGTGAAAGGAAAATCGTAGACTTTTTCGTGGAGCATCACTCAACAACAGTAAAGAATTTTGTTCTTTCCATAGGAACGATCGGAAGCTGACGCTTTCGACAAAGGACGAGAGAGTGTAACGTTGCTATCGCAGCCACTGCTGGTTGGCAGCAATGAGTCCCAGAGAGCTCTGACACATTGTGGCGTTCAAAGGCAGACAGCCTGCCAAGAAATCTGTTCCAAAATGGTTACTGAACGGAAATGTCATTGCTCGTGTAATACATTGTAGTTGTGCTACCAATACACTCAGGAGTTCAGTATTCAGATGAAAGGCACTATTAACATTTAAGCAACAAGCTGTTTCGGCTAATATTCGTGGCACTCATACGATGCGCAGTTTACCGCTAGACCACGGGCACAGTTGTTACAGAATACCTCGAACGGAATACAAGACTTCCTGCAGAAACTATCATAGCGTACAGCGTTGTGTAGATAGCTGGACTTGGAGTGTTATCAGTGTGGAAGTATTATTTGTCTCACATCGCTATCGACGCAGATTTAGACTATCTGGGAGCCGGCTCCATTCCAGTTTTTATTTAAAAGAGTGGACATTATCCTATGTTTCGTATCAAAAGAACTATAGGCTTATGCTTCTACATTTACATCCATACTCCGGAAGCCACCTGACGGTGTGGAAGGATCCGCAGAAACTTTATTTCACTCACAATGAATTACAAAAACCTTGTTCGACGAATTCCTGAGTGTTGTCGTTGATATGGGACCCATCGGATTAACGTAAGAGATAAAAAAGATTCTTGACTTGTGCTAAATGTGACGGGATAAACTAGACAGCTTGAGAATGACACAGAAATACTCCAGTGAGAAACGATCTGTACGGCGGAGAGACTCCATAAGAAGAAACTAAGTGTCCACGTTCTAAAATGAGTCAACAAGCGAACTATACTCATGCTCATAAATTAAGGATAATTGCAGAATGTGGTGCCACACAACGTGGCACAACACAAAACTGGCGCTAATAGCATAGACACATAGAGAACACACACGACACAGATCTGTAAGTCCACGGTATTGGTGATAAGTGAGAAAACCGTCCCGAAACACATGTGCTACAAAATGCCACTGTTTCCTGCGCATGTACCCCGACATCAATATGGGAAATGATCACCATGCACACGTACACAGGCCGCACAATGGGTTGGCATACTCTCGATCAGCTGCTGTTGGGGTATAGCCTCCCATTATTGCACCATTGCCTCTCCGAGCTCCTGAAGTGTCGTAGGGGTTTGAAGACGTGCAGCGATGCATCGACCGAGAGCATCCCAGACGTGCTCGATGGGGTTTAGGTCTGGAGAACAAGCAGGCCACTCCATTCGCCTGATATCTTCTGTTTCAAGGTACTCCTCTACAATGGCAGGTTGGTGGGGCCGTGCGTTATCATCCATCAGGAGGAAGATGGGACCCACTGCACCCCTGAAAAGGCGGACATACTGGTGCAAAATGACGTCCCGATACATCTGAACTGTTACAGTTCCTCTGTCAAAGACATGCAGGGGTGTACGTGCACCAATCATAATCCCACCCTACACCATCAAACCACGACCTCCATACAGGTCCCTTTCAAGGACAGTAAGGCGTTGGTATATAGTTCTTGATTCACGCCAGATGAAAACTCGGCGAGAATCACTGTTCAGACTATACCTGGTCTCGTCCTTGAACGTAACCTGGGACTATCGTTCCAATGACCCTGTACTGTGTTCTTGACACCAGGCTTTACGGGCGCTCCTGTGACCAGGGGTCAGTGGAATGCACATTCCAGGTCTCCGGGCGAATAAACCATGTCTGTTCAGTCGTCTGTAGACTGTGTGTCTGGCGAGAACTGTTCCAGTGGCTGCAGTAAGGTCCCTAGCAAGGCAACCTGCAGTACTCCTTAGCCGTCTGTGGGCACTGAGATATCGGTCTTCTTGTGGTGTTATACACTGTGGACGTCCCGCACTGTAGCGCCTGGACACGTTTCCTGTCTGCTGGAATCCTTGCCATAATCTTGAGATCACACTTTGTGGCACACGGAGGGCCCGTGCCACGACCTGCTGTGTTTGATCAGCCTCCAGTCTCCCTAGTATTCTACCCCTCATAACGTCCTCAATATGTGTTCTTTGATCCATTTTCAACACACAGTCACCACTAGCACGTCTGAAAACGTCTGCACACTTACTCGCTGCACCGTACTCTGACATGCACCAACACACCTCTGCGTATGTCGACTGCTGCCATGGCCACCGTGCGACGCAGGTCAAATGCACCGCATGGTCGTACCCAGAGGTGATTTAAACCCGCAAACCGCCCATCAAAGCGTTGCTTCACCATGTATCAGCATCTACATCTACATCTACATCCGTACTCCGCAAGCCACCTGACGGTGTGTGGCGGAGGGTACCCTGAGTACCTCTATCGGTTCTCCCTTCTATTCCAGTCTCGTATTGTACGTGGAAATGTATGAGCATGAGTGTATATATCTTACACAATGGCCATAACGAAAAATTTAGAGAAAGTCGGGCTGCCACGGAAGTGTACCGACAGGTTTTGTTCCCGGAATGGAATATGAAAAGGGCAAACGATACGTACCCTCCACCACACACCATACGATGGTCAGTTGCAGGTGAAAGGTGTGTAATATTTCGTCCACTTTAGACGTGTTTTGATACTGTCATACTACAAATATAAATGCATTACCGTAAGGAATTCAGTTGTCAGTTTTCTGTGTTCTGGATCCGAACTGAGGATAATTCTTCTATATCCTGCAGTGTGGTTCGGTTCGGTGACTGAGTGGAAAAACGCCAGACTACAAATCCAAAAACAGCGGTCAGCCCTATTGACTTATATAACAGCACTTGTTTGCCCACTGTCAATGTTTTTACATGTGAAATATGGCGAGTTGCGAATCGACGATGACCTGTAGGACCTGTAGGACCTCCTCCAACTGACTGGGTAAGGCAGTTCAGTAAATACCACCTCCAACAGCGCTGTGACGTTGAAACTAACCTTCAGATTGATGACAGCTTTACTAAGGCACAAATATTAAAACTTCCGCAATGAACAATAAACGTAAAGTTCATATTAGGAAGCTCTGGAATTCAGTCAAAATTTTATTAAAAATTATGGGTATTGTTGAATAAAGGACTTATTGCTTTAATGGTGACAGTTTAAAATGCTGAAATGAGTTTCTGCAATATCGAGGACTCTGTAACTGCGTACAGTCGAAGTAAATTTATCTGAACAAATTGAAGATAGCAAATAAACTAAATCCACTGGATGGAGAAGTATGATTTCATCCATGGATACCGAGATACGACCCTATACTTATTGACCGTAATCAGTCATTGGAAGAGCAGTTGAACGGAATGGACAGTGTCTTGAAAGGAGGATATCAGATGAACATCAACAAAAACAAAACGAGGATAATGGAATGTAGTCGAATTAAGTCAGCTGATGCTGAGGGAATTAGATTAGGAAATGAGACACTTAAAGTAGTAAAGGAGTTTTGCTATTTGGGGAGCAAAATAACTGATGATGGTCGAAGTAGAGAGGATATAAAATGTAGACTGACAATGGCAAGGAAAGCGTTTCTGAAGAAGGGAAATTTGTTAACATCGAGTATAGGTTTAAGTGTCCTTCTCGAACATCAAAATCATTTCCTCGATGGAAAAACAATGACATACATCCTTCTTTTCTCGTGGTAATCAAAATCATTTCCTCATTGCAAGATAATGACACACATTCTACTTGTTTTGAGATTATGCCTAGAGCAATGTTTGCATCCAAGCTAACATTGTTAATCTACAGTTTTTTAAAATTATTTTCATTATACACATCAAATGTGTGTATCAATTCCATTTTCTTCTCATTTATTGTTTTGATTTCTTCCAATATTCTTTCTTATATCCTTCATGTTTCATTTCATTTCTTCAAATCTTCGGTCTTCTCTCCTTACGCATTGTACATTCGTATTTTTAATATTTTGACAATCTCAATCTCGTAATGTTCCTTTTTAATGTTTATTCATTTGGTATAGCGAATGTTACTAGATCTGTTATAAATTTAGCAGGAGAACTTAAAATACTGTTGTATTTAGTCTATTTCCGTTCATTGTAGATGATCTAGACATGTTATTTTATCCATTTGTAGTGAAACAGAAGATACGAATGTAGTATCTTTTAAATGTCGCATTTAAAGAGTCTACGCTGAAATATTTTATAAGGATCGTAGATGCGGTAACTATCTGATCCAAAACTTCTCATCGGAAATCTTATAGACGTGCTGAACATTAAAACATGTGGTACGACTAATCAACAAGGGTCCATAAGTTAAAACAAGTCGAGTTTTACTATATTTATGATGTTTTTTGTTTAAAATGATATTGGTTTCGCTGTGCTGGACAGTTGAAGTGTGCGCCCTTCTAAAAATGTTGGCTCCGCTTTCGCAGAGCCGCCCACGCTGCATGTGCGCATTTGGACTGTGTGTCTTACGTCATCGGCCGAGGAATGACGGAAGCGGAAATGCGCAAATGGCACGTGCTGTTCTTTCCTGCAGACCAATAAACGCGTAAAGTGAAGGAAGCGGGGTTAGAGAACTAAAACAGCTCAAGGGCAACCCATACGAACATATTATATGTGTCTTATTAATCAACGGCAAGAACACCTGAGTGGACACCGAAGACAAAAGTTCTTGTAGTTATGTGGTCTACAATAATTGTTAATGACTTCCATTGTCTATAGAGTATGAACAGAGTCACAAGTCTTGTCTGTCTAAGAGAAACAAATATCAGATTTGCATTATCTTATAAATTAATTTGAATAGCCTAATTTCAGCAATATGTTAAAATTATTCGACTTTTATAGGGATAAAACTTTCTTCATAGGCGCTGAAATGCTGTGAACTATTGGTATGTTCTGTTTTCTTCAAAATATATTTGTAAGATATCATTATCAACGGTCGCTCTGTAACAAAAATTATTGTTATTTTACACTGATATGGTTCTTGTGTGAATTCATTTCTATGGGACTGTCATAATCTTTGACTTACTTGTAACCGTTTCGGCGCGAATGCGCACAGAGCAGTCTTTGTTTCACTTTGCAGAAATTAAGTTGTTATTTCGCTTTGTAAAAGAACAGTCAAGTCTTGTGTTTGGTTAAAGTAGAAATTAAATATATGAAGATTGATACAAAACTGTTTTCTTGATGATGTGACAATTTAGAAGAAGTATATGTGAATGTACAAGAAGTTTAATAAAAATGGGGATCGTGAATATCAAGTCAAAAATTATTTCTACCATACCATTGTTCTGATCTGGGATTGTTTGATCATCAAGAATTTCCTGAAAAACTCATTTGTTAGGTCTTCAGATATTGCTAAAATACAGATCTGAACCTTCTAGCAGTGAAAGTGGAATCACTCTAGAACAACTTCGACGAAATCTATATGGGAATCCATTCAAGATAAGTGCCAAAATTAATGACTTTTACAGTGACTTCATTATTTCCATTCTGGCGATACCATCCACAGTCAATAACTTTGTTGTTGCCCGATAAAGCCAACATATGCTGCGTCAGCAACATTATTAATCTGATTTCTAACGCACTTTGCAAGTCGTGGTATTGCTAGAATATTCTACTAATGAAAAGCAATTACTTGCTTAAACCCCTCTTTTTGTAATAAAGACACGTTATAGTCAGTGAAACAAAATCTTGTTACAAAATAACCAAGAAATTGATGAATCCTCGGCGAAAGAAATATTATGCAAATGCTATTCTTTTTTACGCTGTTAACAGACCATACATCAGATAAACTGATAGTATCAGAAGAGCTGAATGCAGAACCAATGTTGGCTCTAATGTAGCACAATTGCATCAATCGTACGTGCATATGCTTGTAACAATGCAGGAAAGTCACAGTAAATTAACTACAGGAAAGTTCTTAGAATTTTAAGCGAAAATTGTAATGTGATACACAACGCCTTTTTAGTAAACATCCGAGATGAACCTACTGAAAATTTTCTTAACGCTCTGGTGTCGAATAATAAAACCGGTGGCGATTTCGTGAGACTTCCTTTGAACTCTCTGAATCACCCTAACAGATCCTTTCGGCAAAGACTGCAAATAAGCGATACCCAAGAACAAATTGAACTGCAGTTTTACGACAGACTTATTTAATCTACAGGCAATAGTATCCAGTACTATGATGGTCAGGTGGTTATTCCTTGTATCACCTGTGGCGATCGTTGGACTGACAAGAGGAGGCCACGATGTTTGGCACGCGGATTTACTGCAAACTTCGTACACTCATAGTACTCCATGAGGACAACAAAATGTGTAAGCAGTATCGCGTTCTTCAGAAAATCGCATGATAATTTTTGTCGTCAAATATATACCTGTCGTGCCCATTTTTACCATGAAGCGGTGGCAACCGAGTCGTTCGTGACCAGTTACGGAACGAGAGGTCCTTGGTTCAAGTCTTCCCTCGAGTGAAAAGTTTAATCTTGCCGGCACGGTAGCTCAGCGTGTTCGGTCAGAGGGTTAGTTACCCTCTGTAATAAAAAACTGAGTGAACGGATCAACAAAGAACCTGAAAGGGTGTCATCGGACGTCCGCCACGAACACATACAAAGAGCAACATAGAACAAAATGAGATTTAAAAAAAAAGTGGTTAGCGTTTAAGCCACGTAATCCTCGGGTCGCAGGATCGAGTCCTGTTTGTCAGTTTTATTTTTTTTTTTTTAATTTCCAACACACTCATTTTCTTTACTATTTATATTACAATTGATATAATGGGAAAAATACGTGTAATCGGATGAACTTTTATTAAATTTACAATGATATTTGTCAATCTACAAATTTTTCTATCACAAATAATGTAATATTCATAACTATCGACTAGTCAACGACCAAACGCATAAAGTGATACTGAAAATGTACGCTTATCCGTGATTTGAGAAATCCCTCATACCTGGAAGTAGCCCGTAGCGACTTGTTACCTCCAAGTTTATGAGCGGCATTACGAGTACAAGTTGCAGGACGGTATGTTTCGTAAAAAACATGGAAAACATAAAGTTAAACGGCACCAGCTGCATTGAATAAAAGCTATGTTCCCGCATACGCAAGGTCTTTTGAGGTTTTCCGTGGGGAAACAAACCTCGTTAACATTTTCAAAAACCTCTCTTTCAGACGATAATTTGGAAGCAAACCATGCATAACGCAGCATTTCCTTAAATATGGGCGCTGCTAATTGGTCATGCAGTATCGACTATATTTTAATAGCGTCTTCGCGAGAAGAGATTTTTCGTTCTCTTTCGATTAAATACGAACAATTTTGAAGACACGGACAAGCATACGTTTTCAGTATCCCTTTATGCGTTTGGTCGTTTACTAGTCGATAGTAAGTTACATTATTTGTGATAATAAAAATTTGTAGACTGCCAAATAACATTGTAAATTTAATGAAAGTTCATCCGTTTGCACGTATTTTTCCCATTATATCAATTGTAATACAAATAGTAAAGAAAATGACTGTGCTGAAAATAAAAGAAACTGACGAAAGGGACTCAATCCAGCGACCCAATGATTACGGGACTTGAACGCTAACCAGTCCGCAGCCGCCGGTTCATTATAAAAATGGCTAGGCACAGGTATGTATTGGACGACCGAAATTATCTTGCGATTTTCTCAATAACGCTTGAGAAGTACGCGCTACTGTTTACACATTTTGTTGTTCTAATGGAGTACTACGAGTGTACGAAGTTTGCAGTAAATCCGCGTTGAAAACGTTGTGGCCTCCCCTTGTGAGGTTGTGAAACGGCCATGAAGATCGACACACGTCCCAGGGAGCGGGATACAAATCGCCACGTGCCCATCCAGCCTGAAGTTTCCTCTGGATTCCGCAAATCACTTCAAGCTATCCATTTCCTCACATAAAGCCACCGACGACGCCATTTCCCATCGAGACACCAGGCAGAAGAGGGCAGCAGCCGCAAGTATATGCCTTCTATGATAGTATAACAGAAGCAGTGCTTATGAGCAGTGCATGTGATAAGGCGAGGGGTACAAAGAACTACGAGACATCCACCTGTGTAGCATTTAGGATACTGTGTAGTTGACTGGCAATCGCATCCACCAATTTTGTAAGCTGTTCTGTTGTCAAGAAAGAGAAAGTATTTTAGCACACTTGACGAAAGAAATTTCAGACGTTTGCTGCATTATAGCATTGAAATAACTCAGTATCGACAAACGAAACTTTTTGGTGGACCGGGATTCAAACCCGGATTTCCCTCTTTACGCCAGTAGTCTCCTTGACGTCTGCCGAGTCGTGTCCTGTGCCCATCATTCCTCTTCGCTCGCAGGCCTAGAGTATCCCCGCGAGAGGTCCGACATTATTGCGCATCTGCACTGAAAACATCGATGTTCCGTCTTGCGCGTATATTATGCGGGTATAGTGCCTGTTCTTTCAGGCATGCGTATCTAAAACAACAGACACCATATCTATATAACCTCTATACTATTTTAACATGTTTTGATTTGTATAACTTGTCAGGTCAAAGCATTCAGTTAACATATCAAAAGTGCATATTGGTATCAAGAATGACTAATGAAGAAAGTTTGAGCATTTGGCGCGAGAACTCTATTGACACATTATTACACCATTGATGAAGACGCCTATGGATCTGCGCAGTATGGGCAGTCTGTATGGTGCCAATTTTCATACCATATTTGTTGCAGTCACAAGTTAAGTATTGCGAGTTAGCTGACACAATCCGTGAGTTTTGTGATCTCTCTGTCGTTTATAAGAAAGGAAAATGATATTTTTTCACTGTACATTAGACTTCGCTACGTTATCTGACATATATTAGCTGAAACAATTTTCAGCTCAGCTGTAAAATGGAAACTGTTCTATATTAAACATTCACAGAATAGGAGAAGTAAAAGATGTTGTCATGGGAAAAAAAAGAGAGAAAGAGAGAGAGAAAGAGAGAGAGAAAGAGAGAGAGAGAGAAAGAGAGAGAGAGAGAGAGAGAGAGAGAGAGAGAGTGGGGGTGGGGGATATATCTACTGCAAATACAGTTATTTCGATAAATTTAACACAGTAACTGACAAAACCATGATGTTATCTGTTATGATAAAAACAGACAATCTGTTCACGAGTTCTTGTTGTCATATTCAAAGGAAGTTAATGGTTTCCGTATGTTGACTCCATTAACAAGGAAAATAGTCTGATAGACAGTGAAAGTGGAATTTTACATTTGATTTTAAAGTGGTAGAGCTGCTGAATTAGAGTTATGCTATTATCGCTCACCTTACAGATAGTAAAACTGTTGTTTTTCTCTGTTGAGAGTATACAGCGTGAAATTTACTGTACCAAGGAACGGTGTTCAAAGACAGAACTGGTTTAAGTGTTAAGTCAGTAGCTATGTATGTAGTACGTTAGGCATAACTGCTGACAGTATTGTTAAATTCAGCAACTGTTTAATAAATTTGCTGAACAACTGAGATGTGAATAACATTTTCTCCAGACAAGTGTACTATAGGGATACTTACAAATTTACTCTCTATTTAAGATAATTTCTATTAGAATCAGCAAAGATGCACTTTATTTGTAGCTAATTTATAATTTAGTTATCAACTTACAACTTCTATTAGAGTTTTCACTGCTCAGTGTGCACTTAAGTAACAACCCAAAACCCTCGTATTTCAATACACATAATGTTAAACACGGTTTACTACTACGATTACTACATTTATTTGTGAAGTGGCTACGTTTCAGTTAACAAATGATTAACTCAAAACTTTTTCTTATTCTGAGTAAGTTCCATGTGCACAGTTCAAAGAATAATATGCAGGTCACCAATTAGTGGCAGTGATTAATTTATTTCTTCTAAAAACTCATTTCAACAAAACCTATTTACTAAAAATTATTTGTATGAGGATCGCAGTATTACAGCCTCAGATGTAGATGGAAACCCACCTCTGACTGTCCTTCTTTCTTTACTGTCTCACAGTTAAAGTCGCGATCTCTAGTAGGTAATTGGCTGATGATGTGACTCAGTCTAGCACTTGTCGCCGATAATGTTATCAAAAACACTGGAAATTAAAGGCTATTAACTTGTCGTCAGTTACGCATGTCAGCATCACAGAATCATGAATCAGCTACAGGCAGTACCACAAAAATGATTTTTATTACTCTACTTACAGGGTGTCTCAAAAATGACCGGTATATTTGAAACGGCAATACAAACTAAATGAGCAGCGATAGAAATACACCGTTTGTTGCAATATGCTTGGGACAACAGTACATTTTCAGGCAGACAAACGTTCGAAATTACAGTAGTTACAATTGTCAACAACAGATGGCGCTGCGGTCTGGGAAACTCTATGGTACGATATTTTCCACATATCCACCATGCGCAGCAATAATATGGCGTAGTCTCTGAATGAAAGTACCCGAAACCTTTGACAACGTGTCTGGCGGAATGGCTTCACATGCAGATGAGATGTACTGCTTCAGCTGTTCAATTGTTTCTGGATTTTGGCGGTACACCTGGTCTTTCAAGTGTCCCCACAGAAAGAAGTCACAGGGGTTCATGTCTGGCGAATAGGGATGCCAATCCACGCCGCCTCCTGTACGTTTAGGATAGCCCAAAGCAATCACACGATCATCGAATTATTCATTCAGAAAATTAAAGACGTCGGCTGTGCGATGTGGCCGGACACCATCTTGCATAAACCACGAGGTGTTCGCAGTGTCGTCTAAGGCAGTTTGTACGGCCACAAATTCACGAAGAATGTCCAGATAGCGTGATGCAGTAATCGTTTCGGACCTGAAAATGGGCCAATGATTCCTTTGGAAGAAATGGCGGCCCAGACCAGTACTTTTTGAGGATGCAGGGACGATGGGACTGCAACATGGGGCTTTTCGGTTCCCCATATGCGCCAATTCTGTTTATTGACGAAGCCGTCCCGGTAAAAATAAGCTTCGTCAGTAAACCAAATGCTGCCCACATGCATATCGCCGTCACCAATCCTGTGCACTATATCGTTAGCGAATGTCTCTCGTGCAGCAATGGTAGCGGCGCTGAGGGGTTGCCGCATTTGAATTTTCATCTACATCTACATCTACATCTACATGACTACTCTGCAATTCACATTTAAGTGCTTGGCAGAGGGTTCATCGAACCACAATCATACTCTCTCTCTACTATTCCACTCCCGAAGAGCGAGCGGGAAAAACGAACGCCTAAACCTTTCTGTTCGAGCTCTGATTTCTCTTATTTTATTTTGATGATCATTCCTACCTATGTAGGTTGGGCTCAACAAAATATTTTCGCATTCGGAAGAGAAAGTTGGTGACTGAAATTTCGTAAAAAGCTCTCGCCGCGACGAAAAACGTCTATGCTGTAATGACTTCCATCCCAACTCGTGTATCATATCTGGCACACTCTCTCCCCTATAACGCGATAATACAAAACGAGCTGCCCTTCTTTGCACCCTCTCGATGTCCTCCGTCAATCCCACCTGGTAAGGATCCCACACCGCGCAGCAATATTCTAACAGAGGACGAACGAGTGTAGTGTAAGCTGTCTCTTTAGTGGACTTGTTGCATCTTCTAAGTGTCCTGCCAATGAAACGCAACCTTTGGCTCGCCTTCCCGACAATATTATCTATGTGGTCCTTCCAACTGAAGTTGTTCGTAATTTTAACACCCAGGTACTTAGTTGAATTGACAGCCTTGAGAATTGTACTATTTATCGAGTAATCGAATTCCAACGGATTTCTTTTCGAACTCATGTGGATCATCTCACACTTTTCGTTATTTAGCGTCAACTGCCACCTGACACACCATACAGCAATCTTTTCTAAATCGCTTTGCAGCTGATACTGGTCTTCGGATGACCTTACTAGACGGTAAATTACAGCATCATCTGCGAACAACCTAAGAGAACTGCTCAGATTGTCACCCAGGTCATTTATATAGATCAGGAACAGTAGAGGTCCCAGGACGCTTCCCTGGGGAACACCTGATATCACTTCAGTTTTACTCGATGATTTGCCGTCTATTACTACGAACTGCGACCTTCCTGACAGGAAATCACGAATCCAGTCGCACAACTGAGACGATACCCCATAGCTCCGCAGCTTGATTAGAAGTCGCTTGTGAGGAACGGTGTCAAAAGCTTTCCGGAAATCTAGAAATACGGAATCAACTTGAGATCCCCTGTCGATAGCGGCCATTACTTCGTGCGAATTTTGTATGGATAGAGGTGTAAACTCTGGCGCATGAGACGATACGTGGACGTTGGCGTCATTTGGACCGCAGCTGCAACACGGCGAACGGATACCCGAGGCCGCTGTTAGATCACCTGCTGCACTAGCTGCGCGTTGCCCTCTGTGGTTGCCGTACGCGGTCGCCCTATCTTTCCAGCACGTTCATCCATCACGTTCCCAGTCCGTTGAAATTTTTCAAACAGATCCTTTATTGTATCGCTTTTCGGTCCTTTGGTTACATTAAACCTCCGTTGAAAACTTCGTCTTGTTGCAACAACGCTGTGTTCTAGGCGATGGAATTCCAACACCAGAAAAATCCTCTGTTCTAAGGAATAAACCATGTTGTCCACAGCACACTTGCACGTTGTGAACAGCACACGCTTACAGCAGAAAGACGACGTACAGAATGGCGCACCCACAGACTGCGTTGTCTTCTATATCTTTCACATCACTTGCAGCGCCATCTGTTGTTGAAAATTGTAACTACTGTAATTTCGAAAGTTTGTCCGCCTGAAAATGTACTGTTGTCCCAGGCATATTGCAACAAACGGTGTATTTCCATCGCTGCTCGTTTAGTTTTTATTGCAATTTCAAATATACCGGTCATTTTTTAAACACCCTGTACATGCAGCAAAGTTCATATTGCTACCATGATTGAGCTACAGTGAGTGTAAGAGGGTTCTTCTGCCCATGAGTAGTACCAAAATTACATCAGCGATTAAGTCACTCCGGAGATATTCTGTCTACGTTTTGCCTTGTTAGTATGCTGAAGTGAGTGTAAGAGGTGTCTTTGAATGATTAATTCACTTTGAGAGGCAGAATGAATTTGTCTCAGAGTAACAAGTGTTTAATTTTGCTTTAAAGTGATCGATTTCGAGGCTTATAGCCAAATCTTCAGATTACCTAATACATGTACATCAAACTAATGTGTAGCATGTGTATCTTACGGCCATGTCTTGCTGATAACAACAAATACGTTTATGTGATAAGTGTATCACACATCGAATTGATGTAGGCTATATGTATCCGATACCGCTGAAGACGAGGCTAGTGGCCTCAAAATCGATTATGTTAAAGTAAAATTGAAGATCATTTAACTGCAGTCTGAGACAAATTCATCTTACTCTCAATTTATCATATGATTTCTTTCCCGTCTTTCCGTTAACGATGGAAAGCTTAAATATGAGTACAATACTTCACTTGATAATTGGTAATTGCCCAACGATTCAGCAGTAAATGAAAGAGACTCGCCTTCGATTTCTACGGCTGTAAGCATTAATAAATTCTTCGATACTGTCTTAACAGATAAAATGGTGGTTAGAAAGAAGGAAGAACGAAACGGCTGCTAACAATGTGCACTAAATTCGAGAGCAAGAAGATGTGACACGTTTGTTAATATAACTGATACTGCAACATATATTTCTGAAGAAGAAAGCCCGAAACAATTGCATAGTTTCCAGCGTAGTAAGAATATGTTTTTATAAAAATTATTGAAGGATTGGGACCTCTCCTGCTAGGAGCGCGATTTTGTTATGGCACTGAGTGCTACAAGCAATGTACTATTGATAGCTGATGGAGGTAGGAAAGACTCCATACCTTAATGTTTATGATCCGAGAAGGTCATAATAACAACAATATGTGTCTTTGACACACCAGCAAATATATGGAGTATTTGGCCATAGGAACTTTTCTTGGATATACTTGATGCATACTTTGTTGTGCATGAAAATCAATACTAAGTTAAGAGTGAGGAAAACCTTGTAACGGCACTAGCGTATTACTAACGGACAAATGAATAATACCTCCACACTTAATGCAGATGACTTAGTATTTAGTGGCGAACCTCGGGGCACAAACTGACAATTTGAAGAACTGAGCCAATTCTACATATTCCGCAAACATACAATGATGAAAATTATTTTAGTTAAACTGATATTACACCTGTCTGTCTTTCAGTATCAGCCCATTAAGCTTTATTTCATCGAACTGATACGAAGGATAATATTACGTTAACGGAGAGACCTGACGTGATGGTTTGATACTAAATTTGTTATTTCTGTGTAATGAGGGTGAAATTGCGCCGTCTCAGTTCTTCGTTATATTTCGAAACTTAAGTCCACATCTCCGTATACCACACCAGATTACGATCGACCTCATTTCTGTTTCTTGTCAAACTGATGTAATGCAGAAATTAGAATAACTCGCTATCGATGCACAGTAAATATTTACAAAAAAGGGAAAGAAAAACATGAAAACTTTGATTAATATTTCGAATTTTCTATTGCTGGGAGCTACTTTAACAAGTTTATAGTATTGACAAAAAGAGTAACTGTTTTTACCGTAGTAGGATGCTACATTTTCTGCAGATATTATGAGAAACTTAGTGACAGCAGTCTGCTGAGACATATGCGGTTTGCTCTTCTAGCGCTCAACGGTTTCTATTACTTTCTGGCTGTCTGCCAATCAGTCTTTGTTTTAAGCTTGTCGCGCAACAGTCTCTGCTCCTGTCTGAGTTTCAATGCAGTAGTTTTTCCCGCGTCATTTCGAGTAATCCAGCTGTAACGAAGCAACAGGGTTTATTCGTATTGCGAAGCAGCCCTACACTTGACTAAAATAGATCATACGACTTTTTGTTCTGTTGACGGAAATAAGTTCTTTCGTGAGTTTCTTTGTGTATTCCGACAGCCCTGTAACTTCGATAGCGCTACGGTCAGTAGTGAAGCACTGCATGAACACGATTCAAGAATTGTGCCGTGTTTGTAACAAACAAGCTAAGTGTTGCCGAACATTCAAGCCTGTTAGTTTTTTTATGTCTTGTATAAGACATCACTTACTACACTACTGGCCATTAAAATTTCTACACCAGGAAGATGACGTGCTACAGACGCGAAATTTAAGCGACAGGAAGAAGATGCTGTGATATGCAAATGATTAGCTTTTCAGAGAATTCACAAAAAGGTTGGCGCCGGAGGCGACACCTACAACGTGCTGACATGAGGAAAGTTTCCAACCGATTTCTCATACGCAAACAGCAGATGATCGGCGTTGCCTGCTGAAACGTTGTTGTGCTGCTCGTGTACGGACGAGAAATGCGTACCATCACATTTCCGACTTTGATAAAGGTTTGATTGCAGCCTATCGCGATTGCGGTTTATCGTATCGCGACATTGGTGCTCGTGTTGGTCGAGACCCGATGACTGTTAGCAGAATATGGAATCAGTGTGTTCAGGAGGGTAATGCGGAACGCCGTGCTGCAACCCAGCGGCCTCGTATCACCAGCAGTCTTATCCACATGGCTGTAACGGATCGTGCAGCCACGTTTCGATCCCTGAGTCAACAGATGGGGACGTTTGCAAGACAACAATCATCTGCACGAACAGTTTGACGACGTTTGCAGCAGCATGGATTATCAACTCGGAGACCATGGATGCGGTTATCCTTGACGCTGCATCACACGAATGGCAAAACGTCATTTTTTCGGATGCATCCAGGTTCTGTTTACAGCATCATGATGGTCGCATCCGTGTTCGGCGACATCGCGGTGAACGCACATTGGAAGCGTGTATTCGTCATCGCCATACTGGAGTATCACCCGGTGTGTTGGTACGGGGCTCCATTGGTTACACGTCTCGGTCACCTCTTGTTCGCATTGACCACACTTTGAACAGTGGACGTTATATTTCAGATGTGTTACTACCCGTGACTCTACCCTTCATTCGATCCCTGTGAAACCCTACATTTCAGCAGGATAATGCACGACCGCATGTTGCAGGTCCTGTATGGGCTTTCTGCATACAGAAAATGTTCGACTGCTGCTCTGGCCAGTACATTCTCCAGATCTCTCACCAATTGAAAACGTCTGGTCAATGGTGGCCGAGCAACTGGCTCGTCACAATACGCCAGTCACTACTCTCGATGAACTGTGGTATCGTGTACCTGTACAAGCCGTCCAAACTCTGACTCAATGCCCAGGCGTGTCAAGGCCGTTATTACGGCCAGAGGTGGTTGTTCTGGGTACTGATTTCTCAGGATCCATACACCCAAATTGCGTGAAAATGTAAGTTCTAGTATAATATATTTGTCCAATGAATACCCGTTTATCATCTGCATTCCTTCTTGGTGTAGCAATTTTAATGGTCAGTAGCGTATCTAGCAACTGGGACATCTTCTCATGGCTATTGACGTAAACTTTGTTGTCTCTATGATCATATATTCAGAACGATGACGCCATATCTACATACGCCACTCATCCATCATCCAAGCGATTTGCATGGTAAAATCTTGTCAACCATGCCGCCGTTTTTCGAGTACACTACACTACACTGTGCTCAAGGGTTTGAGTGAAGCAATGATTGTAGAATATCTTGTTAATACTTATCCAGCGTTCCAGAATGCAATGAACGTAATGTCCTTAAAAACAAATTGTCTGTATCCAATTGTAAAATCGTTTTGTGTATGCAGCTGTCTTGTACCCAGCGATTAGTTTATGAGATGGTCATGTAGTATCGGTGTATATGCTGCAGTGACCATAAGGAAGTTTTGCAATGATTCGAATTCAATATGTACGCCCATAGTTCCAGTTTTCACCATCTCACATAGCTTTGAAGAATCTGTCACAAATATTGGGGGGAATTCCTTAAACTGCCGTGGGCTATGTGTAAATTCGAAACGATCATCAGTCTCTAAATAAGATGTGCATAAGTCTTGCGTACATGTCGTACAAAAGCCACATGCATTTCTGTTCCAGTCAAGATGTAAATATTCGTGTGGAAGAAATTGTGGATTAGGTAAACTGTGTCTTTAGCTATATAAGCACTGGAGGAAAAAATGTGTATATTGTATGTTCGAATCCTTTTTGAGATTCCCCTTCCTGCCTGTTTGCAGCGCTAGAATAATAAAGCGAGGTATTTATAACTGAATAGAAGTCTTAATCATCCTGCTTGGCGAAATGATTGTGGAAGGGTTGAGTATTCAAGCAGCTCCCATAAACGGAGAGGCAATGACATCTGAACCCTGAAATTCGGTAAATGTAAAAGTTTCATATTCTCTTCGTCTGATAGAGATAAGTGAGGCACTTTTCCCTTCAATTTACACAGTCGTAGAATTTGCAAGTTATCATCAGCAGTACTACGCACTCCTGCTTAGTGTTCATAATAACGATTACTATCTTCAAAGAAGCGGAATGCACACCCTAAAGAGGTTATTTATCGACCCATCTATGAACCATCCAGTGTTTTGTAGAGCATTGAAAACCAGTGTTGTATGTGTCGAGAGACGTTGTGATATCAAAGTCTCTGGTGCAATCCATTCCAACCCCCTTAAGTTCATAACTTATTTCTTGAAACAGAAATGCGAATACATTACATGTAAGGTGAGATTTTACTGATGCTGAAGAAGCATTTTTAAGTGTAACTACTCCTTCCAAATATAGGAAGCTCTTACTTCGAATTGTCAATCCATTTTTAAATTGAATAATAAATAATTTGCATTTCGTCGTTATTATGAAACGTTGCTGAGGCAAACGGATTCTGGGAAAAATATTCCTAGCTAATGACACGATCATCATATTTAACTGTAGTTGTTAAATGAAATCAATGTGAGGTTCCAGTCCAATGGATTTAAGAAACTCGTAATTATTACATGTTATCACATTCTCCTTCCACAGAAAAGTTATCTTCTAATGACTGGGTATGCCGTATTTATCCCCTGTGACCATAATGTTGTTTCAGTTGAATATATACTATAATTTCCTTACAGTGAAAATTGACTAGATTCGTGATCTGATCTATGATATTCAGATCGAGGTGGTCTAATGTTTGAACACTCACTAAGAAGTATGTTGGATTATTGGGAAGCTCTGCAGTTTTATAACCACTGGAGGAAAAAATGTTTTTACTGTATGAACTAATCTGTCGTTAATGCACAATTTTGCCGCGCTGTTTTATCAGTATTATGTTCCAGCACTAGACCATCGCGAGAAACCTAGTAGTGATTCTACTGAACCTTCGTGACTGTATTCCACTGTCTCTTCTGTTGTTTCTATCTCTGTTTTAAAAGTTTTAAACTCATGCCCTTTCACAAATCGTTTTATATACACATTTAAATCGTCAATATCGTAGGAGCAGAGAGGTGTTACCACAACTTTTCCGCATCTTAGTTGCAATTCATTGTTCGCCTCAGTGACACTAGCTATGCTACTGTGTTTCCAGACCGATCAATGCAATACCCCAGTTCCCCACGCTTAGATCTGTTGGAGAAAAGTAGTTCACTTTTAATGTAGATGAATATTCCTTTAACATAAGAGTGTACAACATCACATCTCGACCTCAAATGATACAGTGTTATACATGCTGCTTGTTTTTATGCAGTTGTCAGGAGAAACGTTAGACATATATTTCCGAAGAAGTATGAATTGAAGCCTTGGTAGCATCGAAAATTGTGAAACACCTTGTTCTTGTCTGTGAAATAACGACACAGTTTTTCTGGTGGTCTTAAACAGCTGAATCAGTCGGAGAATTTGATGTACTTTTTTGTTACACATACGCAACCCAGTGAGTTCTATATCCGTCCACAGCATCTAAATCGACAATCCCACATTCTTTGGATTTCTACGTCGCCCCTGGCAATGTACCCCGCATAAAGACCACTCGAAATCGGATTTTGAGTTTTCAGAGTTTAAGCAGATCTATGCTCGTAAGTGGTCTGTCGGGTAGTATTGCTGTGAGCTTTTTTTAATGTACAGCCCAAGCCCTTGTTCTTAGTGCGTAATTGTTTATAGGTGATATGTTTGTTTAGGGGATTGCTGTTGACCATTACTCTTTTGTTTATTTCTCCTATTTTCCTGTTTTATGATATCGTAGGCTGCTTTGCATGTGTTCTGTGAATTTACAGGGTGTTTCACAGTTCACGTTACACACTTCTAGAGGTTGTAGAGGGAACTTCGTACATCAAGTTTTACATAGGAACCCATGTCTGCCGGCACCTGTAAATGAATGTATACAAAAGGTGATTCCGTGATGGTGTTACAAACTTTCAAGAATAGAGAAGGATAAGTAAATCAATTTGAGGTAAGGATCCCTGTCCTGTAAACGAACGAATCGAATGTTATAAGCGAAAACCTTTGTGACACCTCTGTAAGAATGTAGTACAGGCAACTTTCAGAGATCGTATTATTGACCAAAAAAGAAAAAAAATCTAGTAAAAATAGTCTTAAAACGTATACATTAAGAGCCACGAACACTTGTTCAATACGGGTGATGTGTTTCGCACTCGCGAAGATGAACAAGTGCTCATAGCCGCTCAGGTATGCATTTTAGAGACCATGTTTACCGGACATTTTTCCTTGTCTTGGTCCGTGCTACCACCTCTGAAAGCTGCATACCTTACCTTCTTCGAAACAACAGTACTGGTACATGTATTTCACTGTCAGAGGTATCAGGATAACACTTAGGCGGTTTTTTGTTCTACTCATGTTTATTTGTATGAACTAGTTTTCGGCTCATTAGGCCATCTTCAGATAACTACTGGCTTTCGTTTACAAGGAGCTTGTGTTCTTACGAACCAAACACTCTGGACTACGATACAACGCACTTACATACGATCTTTAGTTGTGGTGTTGTCTTTGGAATTGTCAAACGGGTCTTTTGACTTTTTGTTCTGTAAAACTGTTCTTTAACATAAAAATATTACATTTTATGGTTAGTCAGTACCATGTATGACAACAATTCGAATTGTTTAGAATACACATGATTACAAGTTTACAATTTTTTGGTAGTTGTTGTGAACAGTTGCGCTGGACATTAATTGTTGGCCGTACAACAGCGATGTTTTCTTCGGCGGTTACATTTTGTTATTAGAAAATTGTCCATTAACATATAGCAAATATTACATTGTTACAGTTGAGTTACAGTTAGGATTGTAAACACATAGGGCATATTACATTATATTGGGGAGTGAATTTGTTTACTATTGGGACACTTAGTGGTTAGTAGCAGGTTTACTTTATTGTGTAAAGTTTAAGACCGGTGATGTGCTTAGTTGCATTTGGTCATTTAGGACCAGCTGGGGATTTAGAGTTAAGTGTTTGTTAAGTTCAAGTGCTTGTAGTAGGCTGAATTTTCTGCCTTTGTTGGCTTTTATCTTAAAGAACAGTTTTACAGAACAAAAAGTCAAAAGACCCGTTTGACAATTCCAAAGACAATATCACAACTAAAGATCGTATGTAAGTGCGTTGTATCTTAGCCACGAACTTTGAAAAAAGAAAAAAAAACCAGTAGTTATCTGAAGATGGCCCAATAAGCCAAAAACTAGTTCATGCAAATAAAAATCAGTAGAACAAAAAACCGCCTAAGTGTTATTCAACCCTCAATATGGAATTGTTCTATCAAGAAGCGACGGAAGAGTCCATAAGTGTCAGAATGACTTTCACTTGTAACTTTCGACTCGTTCGTTTCCAGCACACGGACTCTACATCAAGTAAACATGGTCTTTAAAATGCATGCATTAAGAGCTTTGAGCACTTGTTCAATTATTCGTCTCCATCGCCCATGAATGTTTGTAACATCATAATGTAATGGATGTGCGTCTAGAGTACAGCACTGTATGGTAGTGAAACATGGACTGTGGGAAAACCGGAACAGAAGAGAATCGAAGCATTTGAGATGTGGTGCTATAGACGAATGTTGAAAATTAGGTGGACTGATAAGGTAAGGAATGAGGAGGTTGTACGCAGAATCGGAGAGGAAAGGAATATGTGGAAAACATTGATAAGGAGAAGGGACAGGATGATAGGACATCTGCTAAGACATGAGGGAATGACTTCCATGGTACTAGAGGGGGCTGTAGAGGGCAAAAACTGTAGAGGAAGACAGAGATTGGAATATGTCAAGCAAATAATTGAGGACGTAGGTTGCAAGTGCTACTCTGATATGAAGAGGTTAGCACAGGAAAGGAATTCGTGGCGGGCCGCATCAAATCAGTCAGTAGACTGATGACGCTCGTGCCTATGGCTTTGACGCTCGGTAATCATCCTTTGAGACGTTTCCTGACATGGGTTCTTGTATAAAAGTTAGTCTACTTAACCCCTTTACAACCTCTAGATGTGTGTAACATGAACTGTGAAACACCCGGTATATTATTTTATCATTATATGACTTTTTGCAGCAAATGGTAGTCCTAAAGAAATATTTTTGTACCAATGATAAAATTTCAAGAACTCTACCCCACAATAAATATATTAGATTGAACTACGATACTACAGACACGTACGTTTTTTATTTAAAGTGATGTTTATTTAGTCGTCAATACAAGACCTTGAAGTGTGTAACCCCTATACTCGCTAGGGCTTCGTAATGTTTATCGTAAATAGGAATTTTCTTACAAAATTGGCATTTGCTAACTATGATATACAGCTAGTCGCACCTCTGTTTGAAACCGCCAGTCACATTTTTTCGAACTACTGATTCTTTTTAAAGGTTGCACAAAAAGTAACTATGGTATTACGCGTTTAGGAATCTGCTTTAAATACACACAAAACGACGAGATATTAAAACCCCATAGCAGTATTCGATGAGGTATTCGATGTCTTGTGCGTAACGTTGCCAAGACACTATTTAAAGTTGCGTAAATCTCATTATTTTACCGGGATGGTTCCTTTGAAAGGGCACGGCCGGTTTTTTTTCCCATCGTTCCCTAATCTGAGCTTGTCGACGGAACGTTAAAAACAATCTCTTCCTCATCCTCCGTAGTTTTGTATTTTGACTTTTTTTCGCTTCTTTAGGTGCTTGCGTATATCCATATATGATCGCTTGTCATAAAAGAAAAGAAATATAAGTGTTAATATCCGCCTCCAACGAGCTCTATATATTTGCTCTTGCGTTTCAGTGTTTCTTCCGCTATGAAATTGGTTCACATGGTTCTGAGCGCTATGGGACTTAACATCTGAGGTCACCAGTCCCCTAGAACTTAAAACTACTGAAACCTAATTAACCTAAGGATATCACTCACATCCATGCTCGAGGCAGGATTCGAACCTGCGACCGTAGCAGTCGCGCGCTTCCGGACTGAAGCGCCTAGAACCGATCTGCCACCGCGACCGACTGCTATGAAGTTGGTCAAGGCGTGAGAAATAAGGAGCTACAGCGTCATCCAACTCAGAACTCCGACGTTTGCCTACAACTAAATATTCGGGTTTTTAACCATAGTTCAAAACGGTTCAAATGGCTCTGAGCACTATGCGACTTACCTTCTGAGGTCATCAGTCGCCTATAACTTAGAACTAATTGAACCTAACTAACCTAAGGACATCACACACATCCAGGCCCGAGGCGGGATTCGAACCTGCGACCGTACCGGTCACGCGGTTCCAGACTGAAGCGCCTAGAACCGCACGGCCACACCTGCCGGCTTAACCATAGTTCCAGGCGACGTTACATATTAGTTCGGTATTGGAATCGATTGCGGGAAGAACGAGGCTTATTTTTCGGTACGAGAGGGTGGCTAAGGTTTGCGTTTTTCCGTCATCCGATAACTCTGTTTTGAGACAAACTTCGAATTTCCGTCCTCCTTCACCTCCGCTGCTTATCCTGTTTACTGAGATCAAGACGACTTCACAATGAAGTAAAAGGTGCGCGTTGAAACAACTGTTTTTTGAATGTTAGAAATTCAGACATACAGAACACACAGTTGAAAACCGTGCAGCTTGCAACAACGGTATTTTTTTTATTGTTTCATTTCCAATTACAACCCAAAATATTGTCTTCACACTTGCGCTGCTGTGGTTCACTTGTCATAGAGTGACTCTCTCCAGCAGTCGTAAACAATGAAACTTCCTGGCAGATTAAAACTATGTGCCGGACCGAGACTCGAACTCGGGAGTTTGAGTCTTGGTCCGGCACACTGTTTTAATCTTCCAGGAAGTTTCATATCAGCGCACACTCGGCTGCAGAGTGAAAATCTCATTCTAGTCGTAAACAAGTCACTAGCGCCTCCTTACAAGACAGTGCTAGATCTTTTGGAACTTTTTCTCATCTTCAGTCAAATCTGAATCTTCTCCTGATTTGTTTCTGTAGTTCTCCATTCCCTTCCCATTTTAGTATATTCCAATCCTTACCCTCCTTCTTCATTGTCTCCCTCCTATTGTCCTCCCCCTTCAACCCCCACCCCCAACAATAACCTTATTTTGAAGCTCCGGTTGCCATATCCTAGTTCTACTCGCTAAAATCAAATCTTCCGTCTCAAGGAGTCGCAACTCTGTACGGTTACGTTTCGAAGTGCTTTTCTCAAACAGAGAAGAAGAGTTTCACATTAAGTGGGGAAGGTATCGGCTCTATAGTTACGTAAAATTCCCAGGCTCATCTAGAACACCTATTCTGCACTGTAGTTCCTTCTCTACATTGTCGCACAGATGACAAAATGGTAGATTTCGAAATAGACGACAGGAGGATAGAGAAACAATTAAAATCTCTCAAAACAGGAAAGGCCGCTGGACCTGATGGGATACCAGTTCCATTTTACACATAGTACGCGAAGGAACTTGCCTCCCTTCTTGCAGCGGTGTACCGTAGGTCTCTAAAAGAGCGTAGCGTTGCAAAGGATTGGAAAAGGGCACAGGTCATCCCCGTTTTCAAGAAGGGACGTCGAACAGAGTTGCAGAACTATAGACCTATGTCCCTAACGTCGATCAGTTGTAGAATTTTGGAACACGTATTATGTTCGAGTATAATGACTTTACTGGCGATTAGAAATGTACTCTGTAGGAATCAGCATGGGATTCGAAAAAGACGGTCGTGTGAAACCCAGCTTGCGCTATTCGTCCACGAGACTCAAGAGGGCCATAGACACGGGTTCCCAGGTAGATGCCGCGTTTTTTGACTTCCGCAAGGCGTTCGATACAGGTCCCCACAGTCGTTTAATGAACAAAGTAAGAGCATATGGACTATCAGACCAATTGTGTGATTGGATTGAAGAGTTCCTAGATAACAGAACGCAGCATGTCATTCTCAATGGAGAGAAGTCCTCCAAAGTAACAGTGATTTCAGGTGTGCCGCAGGGAAGTGTCGTAGGACCGTTGTTATTCACAGTATACATAAATGACCTTGTGGATGATATCGGAAGTGCACTGAGGCTTTTTGCGGATGATGCTGTGGTATATCGAGAAGTTGTAACAATGGAAAATTGTACTGAAATGCAAGTGGATCTGCAGCGATTTGACGCATGGTGCAGGGAATGGCAGTTGAATCTCAATGTAGACAAGTGTAATGTGCTGCCGAATACATAGAAAGAAAGATCCCTTATCATTTAGCTACAATATAGCAGGTCAGCACGTGGAAGACGTTAATTCCATAAATCATCTGGGAGTACGCATTAGGAGTGATTTAAAATGGAATGATTATATAAAGTTGATCGTCGGTAAAGCAGATGCCACACTTCGATTCATTGGAAGAATCCTAATGAAATGAAATCCGAAAACAAAGGAGGTAGGCTACAGTACGCTTGTTCGGCCACTGCTTGAATACTGCTCAGCCGTGTGGGATCCGTACCAGATAGGGTTGATAGAAGAGATAGATAAGATCCAACGGAGAGCACGGCGCTTCGTTACAGGATCATTTAGTAATCGCGAAAGCGTTACGGAGATGATAGATAAACTCCAGTTGAAGACTCTGCAGGAGAGACGCTCAGTAGCTCGCTACGAGATTTTGTTGAAGTTTCGAGGAGGAGGAGATTAGTGTTTAACGTCCCGTCGACAACGAGGTCATTAGAGACGGAGCGCAAGCTCGGGTGAGGGAAGGATGGGGAAGGAAATCGGCCGTGCCCTTTCAAAGGAACCATCCCGGCATTTGCCTGAAGCGATTTAGGGAAATCACGGAAAACCTAAATCAGGATGGCCGGAGACGGGATTGAACCGTCGTCCTCCCGAATGCGAGTCCAGTGTGCTAACCACTGCGCCACCTCGCTCGGTTGGAAGTTTCGAGGACATACCTTCACCGAAGAGTCAAGCAGTATATTGCTCCCTCCTACGTATATCTCGAGAAGCGGCCATGAGGATAAAATCATACAGATTAGAGCCCACACAGAAGCATACCGACAATCCTTTCCACGAACAATACGAGACTGGAATAGACGGAAGAACCGTTAGAGGTACTCCGCCAGACACCGTCAGGTGGCTTGCGGAGTATGGATGTAGATGTATTCGAAATTCGACCCACGGCTGCGCTGCAGCCGGATCCTCCCGCTTTCTCGTTATTCGTACGTCACTAATATAGGAGAGCGTGTTCGCGGCACGCTAGCGTGATTCGCGCCCATTGGAGGCGGCAGACGAGGGCTTCTAATACGGGTGTCGCGGCGCGGGGGCCGGCGAGCTGCGCGAGCATGAAAATAGCGCCGCAGCGCCAGCCGCAGCCGTTGTATCGCAGCGGCCGGTAGAAATAGCAACAGCGCCGGCGCGGCCGGACAAAAGGGAGCACGCCGGAGTCGGTCTGGCCTGCCGCCACGTGCGCATGCCCTCGCCCTCCGCACGACTATTTTCGGGAAATACTCGCTTTCCCTCGCCCTGCAGTACACTGCCCCAACGCGCCTCGCCGGCCTTACCTTATACACGAACTCCCGTGCCCCTGTTTCAGTGTCTCTCAACGTCCAGTGTTGTCAAAACCACTTCAATACCTCGCGCACGACCGGTTAACTGATTTCTAAAGGACGAATGAACGTTTCCGTAAATATCCGAGTGTTATACCTGCCCGAATCGAAGTGAGAGGTTTTAACAATTTTTAATGTTCGGATAATAAGTTGCCGTCTAAGAATAGATGATGAATGCAGCTAGCCGCTATCTCCGTGTAATGTCTTGTATAGACGTGTATCTGCTGCCTTTAAAATCCCTTCACCTTCACACTATACAGTAAAGAAAGGCGCTCCAAGTTCTTGGCTGATCCGTGATAAGACAGGCGACAAATTAGACTAATGGAGGATTATTACTATCATCTCCATTTTCATTCGCTCTCTCTCTCTTTCTCTCCTTTATCTATGTACAGTTTTTAATATAATATTTCATTACGTGATATCAGCCAAATAGGATCTTTGGTGGAGTCCTTCGTCTTGGTAATCAGCGGCTGGCTTGCTGTAAGAGATCTTTACATTTATTATTACTGTTAAACACTGCAGTCAGTCGGGAGAATCAATCGTTTGGACAATTTGTTCCTTTTACGAAAGATTGCGAATTCCAGATGTGTACGAAGCCTTTTTGGACGATTTAACACAGACTCAGTGATTGCAGTCTCTCTTCGACACAGCTGAAACTTCCCCACTAATTACAGATACAACGTGATCATCAAATGATTCAGAAAAAACTCATTCGTTCTTTCAATCCAGAACAAAAAAGTCACAAACCTTATTTATGGAGGAAATTGTGTATTAAATCCATCTCCATTACATGTCCAGATCTCCGGTGATTCCACGCCTTAATTATTTTCCTTTTACAGTCTCTTTCTCTTCCAACAAACCGCTAGCGGCACAAATGTTAATTGGCTCGCTTTAGCGAGAAGAAAAGCAGAATATGTATCTCTCAGAAACACGTCAATCCCTCAACAGATACTACAGGAGCTGTCCTAGTTACCACTCTAACAACCATGGAGAATGCATATATGCATCTCTGTTATTTCAAAGAATAAACGCACTAGAAAATACTTTGGCGTCGACGAGCTGTCGCCGCATATATTACGAGAAAATCAGATTACATAACTTTCCCAAGGTGAATGAATGTGAATGGTCTGATTGAAAATGATTAATTGGTGCGTGGTAGAGGGTATTTTCTGTGGGGACAGTACAAGGTGACACGAAACTGGCTATGGATCGAAATACGAGGGCTATCCACAAAGTACATTACGTTTCGGAATTAAAAATAAATAAAGTATTGGAAATTTTTTTAATATACAGGGTGTTACAAAAAGGTACGGCCAAACGTTCAAGAAACATTCCTCATACACAAAGAAAGAAAATATGTTATGTGGACATGTGTCCGGAAACGCTTCCTTTCCATGTTAGAGCTCATTTTATTACTTCTCTTCAAATCACATTCATCATGGAATGCAAAAACACAGCAACACAACGTACCAGCGTGACTTCAAACACTTTGTTACAGGAAATGTTCAAAATGTTCCCCGTTAGCCAGGATACATGCATCCACCCTCCGTCGCATGGAATCCCTGATGCGCTGATGCAGCCCTGGAGAATGGCGTATTGTATCACAACCGTCCACAATACGAGCACGAAGAGTCTCTACATTTGGTACCGGGGTTGCGTAGACAAGAGCTTTCAAATGCCCCCATAAATGAAAGTCAAGAGGGTTGAGGTCAGGAGAGCGTGGAGGCCATGGAATTGGTCCGCCTCTACCAATTCATCGGTCACCGAATCTGTTGTTGAGAAGCGTACGAACACTTCGACTGAAATGTGCAGGAGCTCCATCGTGCATGAACCACATGTTGTGTCGTACTTGTAAATGCACATGTTCAAGCAGCACAGGTAGAGTACCCCTTATGAAATTATGATAACGTGCTCCATTGAGCGTAGATGGAAGAACGAAACTAAAATGAGGTCTAACATGAAAATAAAGCGTTTCCGGACACATGTCGACATAACATCTTTTCTTTATTTGTGTGTGAGGAATGTTTCCTGAAAGTTTGGCCGTACCTTTTTGTAACACCCTGTATACAGATGAAAGCCACACTTAAATACTACTTTTCTACACAGTTTCCATTTAAATTAAGGCACTTATCGTAGCGATGGACGAGCTTGGAAACTCGTTCGATGTAAAACCATGTAATGACTGTCTTTTGGGACAGAAAAGGTGTGATTTTTGTGGATTTCCTGGAAAGAGGCACTACAATAATCTCTCAAAGGTATTGCCAAACTCTGCACAACCTCAGAAGAGCAATACAAAACAAGCGCAGGGGAAAGTTGGGCTCAAAGATCTTGCTGATTCACGACAACGCCCGGGCCCACACGGCAAATGCCAGTCATGAAGTTCTCTGGGAGTTGTTTCCTCATCCGCCGTACAGTCCCGACCTGGCACCGAGCGACTTCCACTTATTCCCAGCAATGAAGAAGTGGTTGGCTATTCAGCGTTTTGATGACGACGCACAGCTTTAAGAAGAGGTAACCACGTGGCTGAAGACGCAGGCGGCCGAATTTTACGACGAAGGAATTTCCAAGCTCGTCCATCGCTACGATAAGTGACTTAATTTAAATGGCAACTATGTAGAAAAGTAGTATTTAAGTGTGGCTTTCAGCCGTATATAATTTAAAAAACTCCATTACTTTATTTATTTTAAATTCCAAAACGTAATGTACTTTGTGGATAGCCCTCGTACACCACAATATTGATTAGAAGAAAGATTAAGGAAAGCCAAACCTACGTTTCTAGCATTTGTAGACTTAGAGAAAGCTTTTGACAATGTTGATTGGAATAATCTCTTTCAAATTCTGAAGGTGGCAGGGGTAAAATACAGGGAGCGAAAGGCTGTTTACAATTTGTACAGAAAGCAGATGGCAGTTATAAGAGTCGAAGGGTATGAATGGGAAGCAATGGTTGGGAAGGGAGTGAGACAGGGCTGTAGCCTCCCCCGATGCTATTCAACCAATATATTGAGTAAGCAGTAAAGCAAACAAAAGAAAAATTCTGAATAGGAATTAAAATCCATGGAGAAGAAATAAGAACTTTGAGATTCGCCGATGACATTGTAATTCTGTCAGAGACAGCAAAGGACCTGGAAGACCATCTGAACGGAATGGACAGTGTGTTGAAAGGAGAATATAAGATGAACACCAACAAAAGCAAAACGAGGGTACTGGAATGTAGTCGAATTAGGTCGGGCGATGCTGAGGGAACTACATTAGGAAATGGGACACTTAAAGTAGTAAAGGAGTTTTGGTATTTGGGGAGCAAAATAACTGATGGTGGTCGAAGTAGATAGGCTATAAAATGTAGACTGGCAATGGCAAGGAAAGCGTTTGTGAAGAAGAAAAATTTGTTAACATCGAGTATAGATTTAAATGTCAGGAAGTCGTTTTTGAAAGTATTTGTATGGAGTGTAGCCATGTATGGAAGTAAAACTTGAACGATAAATAGTTTATACAAGAAGAGAATAGAAGCTTTCGAAATGTGGTGCTACAGAAGAATGCTGAAGACTAGATGCGTAGATCACATAACTAATGACGAGGTATTTAATAGAATTGGGGAGAAGAGGAGCTTGTGGCACAACCTGACTAGAACAAGGGATCGGTTGGTAGGACATGTTCTGAGACATCGATGGATCACCAATTTAGTATTGGGGGGCAGCGTGGAGGGTAAAAATCGTAGAGGAAGACCAAGAGATGAATACACTAAGCATATTCGGAAGGATGTGGGCTGCAGTAGGTACTGGGAGATGAAGAAGCTTGCACTGGATAGAGTAGCATGGAGAGCTGTATCAAACCAGTCTCAGGACTGAAGACCACAACAACAAGAACTGATTCTTCGCAATTTCAACAACACCTTCGACACTATCGATTTCGGCATTTGCAATAATGAAAAATATACGATACTCTGTTACGGCCGAGAAATCGTTTGAATCGTAAAATATATGTGCAGGGTGTAGGGTAGGCAAAAAACACAGCGGAAAAATGTAAATCGGGTAGTCCTCAAGGATCAATGTTAGGACCAATTACTTTCCCTCCAAATAAACGACCCTCACACAGTAACCACATTCTGCATCAAAACAAACTTCAATAGTATTTGCGTGCCAGACCAGAAATTGCCAAGGCACTTTGAACTACATTTATGATGAACTCCAGGCTATTTATAACCTGTATAATAAAATGAGATTTCCAGAATGAGATTTTCACTTTGCAGCGGATTGTGCGCTGACATGAAACTTCCTGGCAGATTAAAACTGTGTGCTGGACTGAGACTCTCTTTTTTTTCATTGTTCATCGTTGTGTTTGGTCATTGAGGACGTCACATGACATCCAGTCAAGTTCGTTTGTTGATCCTTCCACTCAGTTTTTTATTACAGAGGCCAAGCGGCTCTCTGATCAAACACACTGAGCTAGCGTGCCTGCTAGACTCGAACTCTGGGCCTTTGCCTTTCGCGAGCAAGTGCCTCACCAACATCTTTTTAATCTCATTTTGTTCGCTTTCGTTCGTTGCATGTGCTCGGGGCGGACGTGTAAGACACCCGTTTAAGCCGCGCAGGATTAGCCGAGCGGTCTTAGGGGCTGCAGTCATGGACTGTGCGGCTGGTCCCGGCGGAGATTAGAGTCCTCCCTCGAGCGTGGGTGTGTGTGTGTGTGTGTGTGTTTGTCCTTAGGATAATTTAGGTTAAGTAGTGTGTGACCTTAGCAGTTAAGTCCCATAAGTTCGTCGTTGATCGGTTAACTCAGTTTTTTTCATTACAGTGGGCAGTTAACCATCTGACCAAATTTCGCTGAGCTACCGTGCCGGCTCATCTGAGCTACCCAAGCACGACTCACACCCTGTCCTCACAGCTTTACTTCTGCCAATACCTCGTCTCCTACCTTCCAAACTTTACAGAAACTCTCCTGCGAAACTTGCAGAGCTAGCTAGCACTCCTGAAAGAAGGGATATTGCGGAGACATGGCTTAGCCACAGCCTAGGCGATGTTTCCAGAATGAGATTTTCACTCTGCAGCGGAGTGTGCGCTGATATGAAACTTCCTGGCAGATTAAAACTGTGTGCCGGTCCGAGACTCGAACTCGGGACCACACAGTTTTATTCTGAACATATATAAATTACACGAATCCAGTGCATTGCCCCAACTTTCGTCACAAGTTCTAACTTTACATTTACTCCCACACCCATGCTGCAGTATCACTTATTCCGCCTGCAGGAGTGGCCGAGCAGTTCTAGGCGCTACCGTCTGGAACCGCGCGACCGTTACGGTCGCAGGTTCGAATCCTGCCTCGGGCATGGATGTGTGTGATGTCCTTAGGTTAATTAGGTTTAAGTAGTTCTAAGTCCTAGGGGACTCATGACCTCAGAAGTTAAGTCCCATAGTGCTCAGAGCCATTTTGAACCAAAAAGCACAGAAAAGCTTTATGGACAGGCTACTCACACCAAAACAAGAAAAATGTATAGTAAGCATGGACTCTAAAATACATACCTTAAGAGCTATGAGCATTTGTTCATCTTTGCTAGTGTGAAACACATCGCTTTTGCTGGACAAGTGCTCATAGCTGTTAAGGTATGCAGTTTAGAGGCAATATTTCTTGACTACTTTGTTGTTTCGGTGTAAGGAACCTGTCCCTAAAGTTCGTCGGTTTTTCTTATTTTGGGGGGGGGGGGGGGGGAGGAAAGGGCAAGGGACACCCTGTATACATTCCCAAGCACAGCATGAAACGTAAGCAAAATACACAATGGACAGATATAAAATCAGATAACCTAAATATCATTACCAGAGCAACTTATTTTCCTTACATATAAACGACTCTTACACTGTACCCGCTTTTTGTATCAAATTGTACCGTATGTAACTACAGCTTAAATTGCCTTAACGAAGAACGTCATGCTGTTTATCACTTGAAAAATAAAATGGTGTTTATTCTGAACATAAATAAATTACACCAATCCAGTACAATATTCCACTCTTCGCTGGACCTGCCTCATAAATCCCCACCCACACCCGTGCTGCAGTGTGTCACCTTCCTGTGTCATCGAAGACACACAAATACATTGTGCGTGATCAGTTGGCTGATTAATTCAAGGCGAATGAAACATTTGACACATGTTACTCTGGATTTCGTGAATATCGCAATAAATACTACAACTGTCCTTACCAAAGTGACAGACGACTAGACGCTGTGGTTGTGGGTCGAAATGATTTTTCTCAGTTTCCGCAGCGCTTCTGATACTATCGATTTCAACATTTACAATAATGAAAAACATACGCTTTTCTGCCGTGGTAAATAGTTTCAATTCTCAGATATATGGCGAAAACAGTGGATGATAAAGGAGAGGCGAAAGATAAAATTCAGAAATACCGGGAGATTCAGTTACCATCACCGATGTCGTTTCATGCAACCCACAATTTTATATCTGGCCTTCAAAAAACCAAGCGCGGGATTTTCACATTCTCTCACTCACTAAGCACTACTAGTCCTACACAAAAAAATGAACGGGAAGTTTTTGTAGAAAAGTTTTGTACTGGTGTGGGTTTACCCTAGAGGCTGTAGTTTTCAAGTTAATCAAGAGTGACCTTCAAACGCACCGCCATTCCCACACTCACTCCCCACCAGTCAGGATTTCTAGTATGTTGCTCATAGCACTGTCTCCTACCACTGTACAAAAATTTGCGACTGCACGAATTATATCCCAATTTCGACTTTTTTTGGTCTTAATTGATTGCCCTTATGATGCCACCGGCTTAATCGGGCACATACAAATAATAGAACTGACCTTTGAGTAAATTTCACCTAATAATTTTGTGAATTTTAAGAGCGTAAAATAAACAATTACTTCGTTGTAGTCGAAGGGACTTCTGGCTACGAAACTACTGTGCTTGTAAGGGTTAAGTTTGGATAGAATTGTCAGTCTAATTAGTTTTAGTAGAACGTTTACCAAAGTCGTCTGTCTTTTATCACCCTGACGGGTACGTTTAAGTGAATCATGTTAACGAACTAGCCGACTATTCTGGTGGCTTAATAGCCCAGTCAATGGCGACCAGAAAAGGTGGAAAATCTGGAATAGTTCGTGTAGTCAGAAATTTTTGTAGGAGGTAGTGCCACGAACAACATATTAGAAATCTTGATTATTGAGGGATGATTGTTTGGGTGGAGGTGTGATTGACGGTCACTTTTGTACGTTTCTCTTCATGACTCGACAACTACGGCCTGTAGCGAAAACTTGTCCCACTTAACTACATTAAATTTCCTGTAAACACGTCCAATACATTTTTTATGTAGGCCTAATAATTCGGGCGTAGTTGTTGTGGTCCTCAGTTCAGAGACTGGTTTGATGCAGCTCTCCACGCTACTCTACCCTGTGCAAGCCTCTTCATCTTCGAGTAAGTACTGCAGCCTACATCCTTCTGAATCTGCTTAGTGTATTCATTTCATGGTCTCCCTCTACGATTTTTAGATTCCGCACTTCCCTCCAATACTAAACTGGTGATTCCTTGATGGCTCAGAACGTATACTACCAACCGACCCCTTCGTCTAGTCAAGATGTGCCACAAATTCGTCTTCTCCCCAATTTTATCCAGTACCTCTTCATTAGTTACAGGATCTACCGATCTAATCTTTAGCATTCTTCTATAGCACCACATTTTAAAAGCTTCTATTCTCTTCTTGTATAAACTATTTATCGTTCATGTTTCACTACCATACATGGCTAAACTCCAGACGAATACTTTCACCGCGCGACTGCTACGGTCGCAGGTTCGAATCCTGCCTCGGGCATGGATGTGTGTGATGTCCTTAGGTTAGTTAGGCTTAAGTAGTTCTAAGTTCTAGGGGACTGATGACCACGGATGTTAAGTCCCATAGTGCTCAGAGCCATTTGAACCAATACTTTCAGAAAGGACTTCCTGACACTTAAATCTATACTAGAGGTCAACAAATTTCTCTTCTTCAGAAACTCTTTTCTTGGCACAGCCTGTCTACATTTTATATCCTCTCTTTCGACCATAATCCGTTATTTTGCTTCCTAAATAGCAAAACTCATCTACTGCTGTAAGTGTCTCATTTCCTAATCTAATCCCTCAGCATCACCTGATTTAATTCGACCACATCCCATTATCCTCGTTTTACTTTGGTTGATGTTCATCTTATGTTCTCCTTTGAAGACACTGTCTATTCTGTTCAGCTGTTCTTCCAGGTTGTTTCTGACAGATTTACAATGGCGCCGGCAAACCTCAAAGTTTTTTGTTTCCTTTACCGCCTGCTCAATACACCGACTGAATAACATCGGAGATAGGCTACACCCCTGTCTCACTCCATTCTCAATCACTGCTTCCGTATCATGCACATCGACCCCTACAATTGCCATCTGGTTTCTGTACAAACTGTAAATAGCCTTTCGCTCCCTGAATTTTACCCCTGCCACCTTCAGAATTTGAAACAGAGTATTCCAGTCAACAGTGTCAAAAGCTTTTTCCAAGCCTACAAATGCTAGAAACGTAGGTTTGCGTTTCCTTAACCTATCTTCTAAGATAAGCCGTGGAGTCAGTATTGCCTTGCGTATTCCAACATTTCTATGGAATCCAAACTGATTTTCCCCAAGGTATACTTCTACAGTTTTCTATTCGTCTGTAAGGAATTCGTGTTACTATTTTGCAACCGTGAATTATTAAAAAGATGGCTTGGTAATTTTCACACCTGTCAACACCTGCTTCTTTTGGGATTGGAATTATATTCATCTTGAAGTCTAAGGGTATTTCGCCTGTGTCATACATCTTGCTCGCTAGATGATAGAGTTTTGTCAGGGCTGGCTGTCTCAAGGCTGTCAGTAGTCTAATGGAATGTTGTCTACTCCTGGACCTCGTTTCGATTTACGTCTTTCAGTGCTCTGTCAAATGCTTCACGCAGTATCATATATCCCATTTCATCTTCATCTACTTCCTCTTCCACTTCCATAATATTACCCTCAAGTACATCGCCCTTGTATAGACCTTCTATGTACTCCTTCTACCTTTCTGCTTTTCATTGGCACCAAGGCAGAAGCGACTCTCATCGCTGAAGACGACACGTCTCCATTCGTCCCTCCATTCACGCCTGTCGCGACACCACTGGAGGCGGGCTGCACGATGTTGGGGCGTGAGCGGAAGACGGCCTAACGGTGTGCGGGACCGTAGCCCAGCTTCATGGAGACGGTTGCGAATGGTCCTCGCCGATACCCCACGAGCAACAGTGTCCCTAATTTGCTGGGAAGTGGCGGTGCGGTCCCCTACGACACTGCGTAGGATCCTACGGTCTTGGCGTGCATCCGTGCGTCGCTACGGTCCGGTCCCAGGTCGACGGGCACGTGCACCTTCCGCCGACCACTGGCGACAACATCGATGTACTGTGGAGACCTCATGCCCCACGTGTTGAGCAATTCGGCGGTACGTCCACCCGGCCTTCCGCATGCCCACTATACGCCCTCGCTCAAAGTCCGTCAGCTGCACATACGGTTCACGTCCACGCTGTCGCGGCATGCTACCAGTGTTAAAGACTGCGATGGAGCTCCGTATGCCACGGCAAACTGGCTGACACTAACGGCGGCGGTGCACAAATGCTGCGCAGCTAGCGCCATTCGACGGCCAACACCGCGGTTCCTGGTGTGTCCGCTGTGCCGTGCGTGTGATCATTGCTTGTACAGCCCTCTCGCAGTGTCCGGAGCAAGTATGGTGGGTCTGACACACCGGTGTCAATGTGTTCTTTTTTCCATTTCCAGGAGTGTATATTTCTTTCACACGTGTTTTTTCAATCGTTGCCTTATTTTCTTTATGAAACTCTCTGCAACCTCTGGTTCTTTCTGCTTATCCAGGACCCATATCTTTAAATTTCTACCTTCTTAAGTTTCTTATTCAGTTTTAGTCTACCGTTCACAACCAATAAATTATGGCCAGAATGCACATCTTCCCCGGGAAATGTCTAACAATTTAAAACCTGGTTCCTAAATCGCTCTCTAATTTATAATCTATCTGAAACCATCCAGAGTCTCCAGGCCTCTTCCACGAATACAACCTTTTTTCATCATTCTTTAAGTAAGTGTTAGTTACGATTAAGTTATGCTCTGTGCAAAATTCTACCAGGCGGCTTCCTCTTTCATTCCTTACCCCCATTCGTTATCACCTGCTACTTTTCCTTTTCCTACTATCGAATTCCAGTCCCCCATGAATATTAAACTTTTGTCTCCCTTAACCATCTAAACAATTTCTTTTATTGGATCATACATTTCTTCAATCTCTTCATCATCTGTGGAGCTTGTTAGCATGTAAACTTGTACTACTGTGGTTGGTGTGGGTTTCGTTTCTAACTTAGGTACAAAAAATGCGTTCACTACGCTGTTGGTAGCAGCTTATCCACGTTTCTATTTTTTATTAGTTATTAAACCTACTCCTGCATTACCCCTATTTGAGTTTGTACACATAACCCTGTATTCACCTGCCCAGAGGTTTTATTCCTGTTGCCACTGAACTTCACTAATTCCCACTATATCTAACTTTAACCTAGCCATCTCCATTTTCAGCCGTTCGCAGTACCAGCACAGCGAGGCCGTTTTGGTTGATGTTACAAGGCCAGATGAGTCAATTATCCAGACTGTTGACCATGCAACTATTGAAAAGGCTGCTGCCCCTATTCAGGGACCACACGTTTGTCTGGCCTCCCAATTGCTTCCGTTGTGGTTGCACATACGGTACGGATATCTGTACTGCTGAGACACACAAACCTCCCCCCCCCCCCCCCCAACAGGAGGGTACATGCTTCCTGAGAGGGATGAAAATCAACATCTTGGGGGCGAATTTCGGAGGCCAGATATGACATTGCAGGTTCCGTTAAACGACATATGTGTGGGCAGTTGACTCCGTGTAAATCAGGTAACCCTGCAAGGTGACAGAATGGCCCCCGTTTTTAAAGCTATGTGTGCCACTATATCTAACTTTAACCTAGCCATCTCCATTTTCAGCCGTTCACAGTACCAGCACAGCGAGGCCGTTTTGGTTGATGTTACAAGGCAAGATCAGTCAATTATCCAGACTGTTGACCATGCAACTACTGAAAAGGCTGCTGCCCCTATTCAGGGACCACACGTTTGTCTGGCCTCTCAATTGCTTCCGTTGTGGTTGCACATACGGTACGGATATCTTTACTGCTGAGACACACAAAAAATGTTTTTCAGCAACTTGTTTCCCACATTCTTCTCCCTAATCGCTTTCTTCGCAAAAGCTCTATTCGTCCGGCTTCTGGGAAGGGAGGATATAAATATGTCAAGAGGAAAGGTACATCCTCTGAAGGGTGATACTGGTCCCGCAGAGAAGACTTCGTAAGGACTTATTCCTAATAGTTTCCTAGATAGAACACAAATAATACCACTTCTGACGTTTTCTTGAATAGCTCGCAGGCTGCGTCCTCAAGCGAAAACGGGTCACAGTACAAAATTAAACTGCATTAAATTTCCTATGACAAAGGTACTAAACATTTTTGCTCTAGGATTAATAGTTTGCACGGAGAGAGCGCGAGAATATACACTACTGGCCATTAAAATTGTTACACCAAGAAGAAATGCAGATGATAAACGGGTATTCATTGGACAAATATATTATACTAGAACTGACATTTGATTAGATTTTCACACAATTTGGGTGCATAGATCCTGAGAAATCAGTACCCAGAACAACCACCTCTGGCCGTAATAACGGCCTTGATACGCCTGGGCATTGAGTGAAACAGAGCTTGGATGGCGTGTGCAGATACAGCTGCCATTGGAGCTTCAACACGATACCACAGTTCATCAAGAGTAGTGACTGGCGTATTGTGACGAGCCAGTTGCTCGGTCACCATTGACCAAACACAATCATGATTCTGTAAACAGAACCTGGATTCATCCGAAAAAATGACGTTTTGCCATTCGTGCACCCAGGTTCGTCGTTGGGTACACCATCGCAGGCGCTCCTGTCTGTAATGCAGCGTCAACGGTAACCGCAGCCATGGTCTCCGAGCTGATAGTCCATGCTGATAACAACGTCGTCGAACTGTTCGTGCAGATGGTTGTTGGTCTTGGAAACGTCAGCATCTGTTGAATCAGGGATCGAGACGTGGCTGCACGATCCGTTACAGCCATGCAGATAAGATGCTTGTCATCTTGACTGCTAGTGACACGAGGCCATTGGGATCCGTATTACCCCCCTGAACCCACCGATTCCATATTTTGGTAACAGTCATTGGATCTCGACCAACGCGAGCAGCAATGTTCAATGTCGCGATACGATAAACCGCAATTGCGATAGACTACAATCCGACCTTTATCAAAGTCGGAAACGTGATGGTACGCTTTTCTCCTCCTTACACGAGGCACCACAACAACGTTTCACCAGGCAACGCCGGTCAACTGCTGTTTGTGTATGAGAAATCGGTTGGAAACTTTCCTCGTGTCAGCACGTTGTAGGTGTCGCCTCCGGCGCCACCCTTGAGTGATTGCTCTGAAAAGCTTATCATTTTCATATCACAGCATCTTTTTCCGGTCGGTTAAATTTCGCGTCTGTAGCACGTCATCTCCGTGGTGTAGCAATTTTAATGGCCAGTAGTGTAGAAAATCTCACGTAACGTGCATGCACTGTAGCGTAAGTAGTTTTTGTAGGCCAATTTGAGTACCTTCCCGACATGACAGAACATAAGCGTCTTGTATCACACTGTTCGTCTCAACTTCCTCAACACCATTGTAGTACGTTGTAAAGAATGACGATGTTTGAAAAATACAGAAAATAAATATCAGTGTACATTAAATGTTTTCTATATCAGAAATCATTCGGAATGTGGCATATTTGCAAATGAAGTCTTTTGTTCATAATCACTAATACTGTCACCCCTTAAAACATGTACCTTTCTCTTCTACTCACCCTGTATTTACTTATCCCTGACGCAGTTCCTGTTCACATCCTCTCCCAATAGCGCGCGCGCGCGCGCGCGCGCGCGCGTGTGTGTGTGTGTGTGTGTGTGTCTGTGGGTGTAAATGAGAAGTAGCGAATGTTTTGACGTATGCTACTCTGTAGTAAGGGAGTATCCTAGATTCACTGGGCTGGGGTGCCGAATTAAGTTTTAGATTAGTTGGTGGGAACGAGAGACATAGCTCAGGGATAGGAAGTAATGTTTCGATCTGGCACAATGTACAGATATTGGCAACAGGAGCCTTTTCCGTCACCCTGCAGCTACCTGGAGACCTGGCGTGCTGGAGACAAAGGTTTTGGCATACTGTCCACCCTGGGATGGTAAGAAATGAATAACTTTGGCTTTCTCTGCTCTTAGATCTGGAACAAAATATTCTGTAAATCGATCTCGACTTGTTATTTCACTTAGTTCAAAAAATGGCTCTGAGCACTACGGGACTTAACTTCTCAGGTCATCAGTCCCCTAGAACTTAGAACTACTTAAACCTAACTAACCTAAGGACATCACTATCACACATGCCCGAGGCAGGATTCGAACCTGCGACCGTAGCAGTCGCGCGGTTCCGGACTGAAGGGCCTAGAACCGTTCGGCCACCGCGGCCGGCTCACTTAGTTCAGATCGATTATTCATTGCAATGGTGTGTAATATTCACGAACTGCAGGTAGTTTTTACTTTTGTGTTAATTTCGCGAGAGTTTTAGGTGCCTTCTGTAGCGTGCTTTGCTCTGAGCAGTGCCTGTTGTTTCTCCACGCGTTAGATATTCATTTATTCGTTTGGTTTAAATTCAGTTACCCACCAGCGACCATGTGTTCTATAATTCAATACTAGTTCATTTTAAACATGAAAACTGCGCAGTCCTTTCCACCCTGAATTTGTTAGTAGGGGAACAACGTTCATTCTGACACAGTTTTAATTTACACACATCAAAAAAGTTTTGCATCACTCCGGTTCCCAGAACTCCTGAAGATAGACGTTGACTGTGGATATTGTATCACAGACACAGTCCCTTTGACTGTTCAGAGATGTCACTAAACCCGCCCACAGATGTAAACAACCATGCGCGAGCAGCGATCCTGGGAGATCTTTATGTTTTGCATATGCAGTGTCGTGTTCCAAATACGCCTCGTCAAGCAGGCTAATGCTTTTATTATCACGAACCAAACGTTTTTGAAGCTTTTTACCAGGTTCACAGTAATTGTACCCCCAAATTGTTCAATCCGGCTGGAAGTTTGTCGAGAGTACCACCACCTGTTATAATCTATTTCCTATTGCGCATGTTATGCTACTATACTGGTTGTGCTCCCTTAACTACCTGAATAATTTCTTATATCTCATACATTTCTTCAATCTCCTCCCCATCTGCGCAGCTAGTAGGCATATAAACTTGCACTATTATGGTGGGTGTGCACTTCGTGTCTATCTGGGCTACAATATGCGTTCACTATGCTGTTCATAGAGCTTATCCGACTTCCTATTTTTATTCATTATTAAACCTAGTCATGCATTGCCGCTTTTTTCATTTTGTTTTGATAATATTGTTTTTACCTGACCAAATGTCCTGTTCCCCTGTTACCGAACTTCATAATTGCCACTACTACATCAACCTATCCATCTCCTTTTTTTTTAAATTTTCTAACCTACCTACTCGATTAAGTTATCTAACATTCCACGCTCCGATCCGTAGGAAGCCAGTTTTGTTTCTCCCTAGGACGACATCCTACTGAGCTGTCCCTGCCCGGAGAATCTAATGGGGAACTATTTTACCTCCGTAATATTTTACCCAAAAAGACGGCATTATCATTTAACCATACAGCGGAGTTGTACACACTCGGAAAAAATTACGGCTGTAGTTTCCCCTTGCTTTCAGCTGAATGTTATGTCATTATGTCTAAAATCAAACACTTTTCTTCACAGACAGGACGTATTTTTTTAGTTATTATTATTATTATTAATGTGGTAATTACCACAGACAGCACAGCTGTATTAAGTATTCTTTTTTCATTTGTGTATTACAAACCGGCTTTTCGGTTCGCTTTGTTGTCCTCCCTTAAATAGCCGACCACTAGAAAAGTAAGAACACTAGCGTGAGCTACAATCTAAGTATATATGCAAGATATCTGAGAATCAAATTATTGTGATCACACTGTAAGTCACAGAAGTAACAACCAGAACGAATAACTGCTTCCTATGTGGTGCAAACAGTTTTCATTGCCTCGTTATCGCAGTCCTTGAATCTAAAACTTGTGTCCAACTTTCTTTGTTGTTCTGAAAACTTTATTAATTCTCTGTTGTTACTTCAGTTGTAAATATGTTACAAAAACTTAACACAAACACCAAGATAAACTCTTGAATTACAGTTCACAACGTTGTGTTTACAGTAAAAACATCTGCAAGGGTGTTTGTTCATCATAATTCCCAGAGATAGGCTACGTTTGAAGTTGTTTAGAATCTCCTAATCTAACACAGTGTGTGCTATTCGACGTAATGCTTTTATAATTGATACTAGGGACTTACCGACGAAAATTTAAAAGAAAATGTATACTTATCCTGTGACGCACACAGTTATGACAAGGTTAGATTACGATCCTCTAAGTTCTATGCCTCATACTGTATTCTCTGATTTTAGAAACACAACGAACTATTTATCGTACTACAAGTTACCAAAGAAAAGACCTCTTCCGGGTTACGTGCAAGGACCTCTGTTTCAATTCACTAAGACAATGTGGTACGCCGAGAGGGATTAATTAATGTACAACAAGACATTGTTAAAATTTCACTATTGTTCTTGAATAATGATTGGTTTCAAATTATATAAATAGTAAAATTTCAAAAAATAGACGACACTCGCTGTACAACTAACGAGCGCTCCGAAGCAATACTTTATATAAATATTTAATCGATAATAAACGGTTCAATAGAGCTTTGCACTATTCTCAAAACTACTTTGACCACATTATATTGCTACCTACAGACACCTGTTTAGTGGAAATAAAGCAAAACCAACTTGTGAATGCAGTTGAGTAGATCGCACTGTGTCTCATTGCCACTTGTATTTAGGTGTTAAGTCAACAGGCTCATTTCTGACTTAGACCGTGCCTCAGCTGCCAGTCTGCGGCGAGATGGCTTGTAAGCATGGCAAGTTGAACGCCAAATTGACGTACACCAGAGCGACGTCTTTTGAACGTTGAGCCACTGTTATGAGACATAAAACGTCAAAATACTGAAGATCTGCATCATAACGGTCACCCGGATCAACAATTCCACATACCTGCAAATTGTGGCTTGTAGGTACCACGAAGAGAACGGAACAGAGCTGCGTGCTACCTTTCAGGATGCAACTGGGAGGGCAATGTCTGCCCATACAGTACGCACCGCCTCCACACAATCAACCTGGCCACTGGTTGTCCATTACGGAAAACATTACAACCTGCCCAGCGAATATGAGCAACAAAACGCCTGGAATGGAACAGGGATCAAATACGTCGGCTTTTCTTCACTTACTGGATTTTTCTGACATCTGACAATCGCCACTGAAGAATGTGGAATCGGACGGATGCCACTAAAAGTCTCACACAAGGCTGTTATTCCCTCTGACTCGTTAAAAGATATCCTTCTCCATTCACAGTGTCGAAAAAAGGAAGATTAGAGTCTAACGTCCCGTCCATAATACGGTCAATAGAGACGGTTCACAGTCTTCTGCTGGAGAAAAAGAGTTGTTGGTGGTAACTGGTCTTCCTATTACGTAATTAAAAGCGTGCAGAGTTTCACATTAAAAAATCCTGGGATTGTTTTATTCGAAACAGCTTTTTCACTGCAGATTTAACACAGGGATAGATGTTGGATCCGGTTGTTCCGAGAGTATCTATCTCTAAATTTCTTATGTTGGCAGCTGTTCTTGTTTCAAATGCTGATTTAGATACCACATGGAATTTTGGAAAACCGTGTTTAGTAACTAGGCCTTAGTAGCACTATCATCTGTAACATTATCATTTCTATAGCGCAGCGAAAATATTGATTGTGTCTTACCGCTGGTGTACTTTACATACGAACAGAGTATAAGTGATCTGTCATCAAAGGTCCATGAAGCATAATTAGCCCTCTTATCGATGATGCAGTATTATAATCGAGTCTAGTGGAGAAACGTCATCAGAAAAAGCAAATAAAATTTCCTTTAAAGTAAATGCCTCGTTCTCTGCAAATGAACATTCACTGAAGTTAGACAAAACACAATAAATGCAATTGCGTAGCACACATCTACATCAGCATCACTACTATGTGACTGCTGCTTACGTGTCTGACAGAGGGTTCAATGAACCACGTTCAGACTACTTCTCAAGCGTTCCACTCTCGAACAGCGCGCAGACAAACAAACACAGAAATTTTTCTGTGCGAGCTCTGATTTCTCTTATTTTATTAATATCGTCATTTCTCCCCATTCTGGTTGGCGTCAGCAACACATTTTGGAATTCGGAGTAGAATGGCCATAACTGAAATTTCGTGAAAACAACTCGCTGAAACTAAGTATCCCTTGGTTATAATGATTGCCACCAGAACTCGGCTGTCATATCTGTGACACTCTCTTATCGCTTATTTCCCTATAATACAAAACAAGTTGCCTCTCTTTGAAATTTTTCGATGGCCTCTGCCAATCCTATATATAATAATCCCATGCAGCACAGTAATATTCTAGCAGAGGACGGACAAGCATAGTGTAGGCAGTCTCTTTAGTGGACCTCTAGAATCTTCCAAATGTTCTGCAAATAAAATGCAGTTCGCCTTCTCCAGAACATTACCTATGGTGTCGTCCCGGATTAAATTGTTCGTAGTTGTAATCCTTAGGAATCATGTTAAATTGACAGGCTTTAGATTTGTGTGATTTACCGTCTAACCGAAATTTAACGATCCCTTTTAGTACTCATGTTTCTTTATTTAGAGTCAATTTCCACATTTCATACCAAACAGATATTTTGTCTAAATCATTTAGCAATTGGTTTTGATCCTATGATGACTTTACTGGACTGAAAATGACAGCATCATGTACAAACAATCTAAGAGAGCTGATAATATGGTCTCCTAAATCGTTTATATAGATTAGGGACGCAGAGGGTCTGTAACACTGCATTTGGGGACCATAGATATCACTTGTGTTTTACTCGACGACTTTCCGTCAGTTATTATGAACTATCACCTTTCCGACGGGAAATCACGAATCTAGTTGAACAACTGAGATGGTACTCCATAGGCAGGCTATTTGATTAGAAGTCGCTTGTGAGGAACGGTGTCAGAAACCGTCTGGAAATCTGGGAATATGGAATCAACTCGAAAGCCCCCGTCGATAGCACGCGTTACGTCGTGTGAATAAAAAACAATTTTGTTTCACAAGAACGATATTTTCTAAATACGTGCTGATTATGTGTCAATAGTTAGTTTTCTTCGAGGTATTTCACTATGTTAGAATACAGTATATGTTCCAACCTCCCACTGCAAATCTATGTCAACGATATGGATCTATAATTCAGAGGATTATTTCCATTTCTTTTCTTGTACACTTGTGTGACCGGTGTAACTTTCCAGTCTTTAGGTGCTGATCTTTCATCGAGCGAGCGGTTGTATACGACTAACAAAAATAGAGCTATTTCAATCTGCATACTCTGAAAGAAATCTAACTCGTATGCAACCTGGGCATGCCTTTATTGAATGACTTAAATTTCATCGCTACACCGAGAGTGTCTACCTCTAAATTTCTTATGTTGGCAGCTATTCTTGTTTCAAATGCTGATTTAGATACGTCATGGAATTTCGGAAAACCGTGTTGTATAAAGCTCTGTGAATAGATGCTACATGTGGTCTACGCTTACATAATAAGTTTGCAGTCTCTTAGGGAGGCGGATTTGGACGTTACGGTATTCAGTCTCGCTACAAAGACATAATCGCTCGTCAATAATCGTTGCATCCTTCATCATGCTCCATATTTACCCAGGATTATTTGTTGCTAAGAGCTCAAGAATGTTTTCACAACCATTTACACTTTGGACTAATTGTTCAAAGTAATTTTCGGTGAAAGCATTTAGTATGATATCGGACGGTGTTTTAAACCTATCACCAACTTTACACATATATTTTCGCCGTCATATGGAGGACAGGTGGCAGTCACCGCCATATATTAAAGTATGAGGGGGCAAGTACTTGAAAAGAGACTCAAGTTTTCTTTGAAAACTGACCACGTGATTAAAATTAATACAAGAGGCTAAATTAATAAACGAAAGAGAATACTCAAGATGCTTAGATGTTTTTGTTGATAAGAACCTAAATTGGAGGTCACACTTATAGATCTTATTCAACGTCTGAGTTCAGTTACTGTTCGAAGAGTAATAATCCTTGAGGTACAGTTTTAAGGCATTTCAACTGTCACAAAATTATTCAAATATGTGTTCACTCAACATGTTAAACATAATAGCATGATATGTTGTGTGTTCTATAGCTGTGACAATGGACACACACTATGACCATACTGTTAGAACAAATTAGATTGACTTAGATGAGACAGTCACAACCAATTACTCGAGACAGAAACTTAGTTATGTTACAATAGCTTAGGAAAGGATTACCTTAAATACGGTAATATTAAAGTCCAAAACCGAATTCTGTTATTGTTAGCAAAGTGTCTGATGTACAGGTACGACTTGGAAGAGAACCGCTACCGAAACATCAAAGCGAACTGGATATCAATCTTTAAGATGAAGTTAAAACGAGCGTTAGACTTCATATTAAATTCTGAACGACCCTAAATGTTTTGGCAATGATGAAGACCACTTCTCTCCATAGGCAACAGCACTACCTAGTGAAGGTTTTTTGCTTCTCCATACGCCACTTTAAGCCGCATAGAGCTTGTTTTAACCATCTTTTTTATCTTTTTTGTGTTTTGCGCCCTTTAATTGCAACAGACACAAAACACTTTTTATTGTTTTTTTTTTCCTTTTTGTTGTCATAGCTGACTGCTTGTAGGTTACTGGTTGCTCAGCCACGTGTATGCATTTAGGTATAATTCTGTGATATTTGTGAACATCCATAGTTCGTCCATTGTACGTATTTTCTGACTTCCACTTACTATGAAGAGCTTTAGGACAGCAACTTGGGTGGCTTGGAGGTATATCTACAAGAGATACACGCCTGCAGTGTGTGGAGCTCAGTAATCTGATGCGCTCAGTTTAGCATATAAAGACAATTTATTTTGACTGGCCAACGTGTGCAATTCGGGAGGAACTTTCATATCCTGCCTACAAAGTCATAAGCTAATTTTCTTGTCTGTCACAACTCAAATTCATGAAAAATGGTGTCTGAGATCCTTGGGCTGGACTATTGCTTTGACAATGCAGACAACCTGTAAGGTGAATGAAGTTATTACCTTATATTAAGTTTGCTACACAGATTGTCCACAAGTTATTTAGTTTAATAATAAGCCAGATCATATAAAATGTCTTATTGATGATGTGGTTAATAAAATGTCTTATTGATGATGTGGTTAAGTTGAAGACTGAAAAAAAAGGTTAAAACCTGTTGAGTAACTCTTTCTCCATCGAACAGAATCTCTGCAGAAAGCAAAAAATTGCTTTATGTTGTGTTATTAATACTAGAATTGTAATATAGTACTATTTCATAATAATCAGCCACTTTGTTGTATTTCTCTTCAGTGAAATGTGTATATTTGACTTATTTTCAAATTCAAGAGACCCCTCCAGTTGGTTCCAAAGAAAACAACTAACGTAGTGTTGTATGATTTGTCTTAATCTGAATTTTACAACAAACATTTTGTTTACTTTGAAACTACATTGTGAAGGCTACTTTAAGAATGGTTAGATATCGAATAAACTCGGTTCCGAATCAAAATGGTTATTATATTCCTTCTATACCAACATTTAAAATAATTTACTCTCTATGTGGTTCTCAAACATGTCATCATGTTATGAAATCAAACTTCTTCAAGCCCGTAAGTCGTGACCATCCTTACCACAAATTTTGACAATTTGGATAGTGCTGTACTAGTTTTAGCAGCCTAACTGCATAGAAATGGGCAGATTTAGTTTTAAATGTAGTTTGAAGTGTTTCCTTTCGCTTGTGACTTGGAATCTACCCGTGGACCAAATTAAAAATTGAAAGTATAGAAAGGATGTAACATTTCTTATTAAATGACAATGAGTCAAGAACTCTCTGACAAAGATCCCTCAAATATTTTACATTAGGACACATACAACAAAAAGGAGAAGTGAGAAATGAAGTATGTAGAAGAGAACTAAATTTATTCTACAACAACGGTGAGAAACGAAATTAAGTCGCTGAAAGCGGGAGGCAGTCTTATATAATTATAACAGAGAACACTCCGGAAACACAAATCACAACGATAGCCGTCTCTGCCTCAGAAAGTGATAGCTGTTTAGTGTTTACTCTGGAAGATGAAAACTTTTCGAGCTGTATCTTGGAATCCAAAATTAATATTCACTGTGCAGAAGAGTGTGAACTGATATGAAACTTCGTGCTTGTCGAACAGGGGCTCGAACCCAGAAGATGTGTAGGGGAGCCTCCATGAATACTGAAAGGTAAGAGGAAAGTAGAGTGAGTCTCGTTTGAATAAGTTCGCATTCAAACCAGGAACTCAACTGATGGAACAAGACAGTTAGAAAAATCGAGCAAAACTGAAAAGAAATGTATTAAAATGCAAATATTTTTAGTTTACGATGTGATGTTTGGTGTAAGCATGGGTTATTTCCAGTGCACGCGAAGAAAATGATACGTTTTACGTTTCACGTCTAACTTTATTATATGTATAGTTTAAATAACAACAATTTGGAAAAATATCTGCAGCAGTTTCCTTTTCTTGTTTGTTAATATTTTATTAATTACTTCCTTAATGTAGTAATTTGAAGGACGTGTTGGCAGTGCCCAAGTACTGCATCAACTTTGATTGAATTTTCTCATTTTGGGAGTACTGGAGGATCCATCTGTTTTACTTGCTAAAAAAAGTCACCAGCCTAGATCGCATAAAATATTTCTTCATTTAAGACAACCTGTTTCGACAGACTTTGCTGTCATCTTGAGGTATGTGGGAAAGTGTATATGCATTGAATATGTCCCGTAACATGAGTTAAGATGTAATATTAGGAATAAAAGTTTCTGTTTGTCATTACAGAAACTGGAAGTGGAACTGTACATTTACGTACCTTAAAAATTTTATTGTTGTGAAAAGAGTTTACTAACGTTGACGTAACTCATGTTAAGAGACATATTCCATATACATGCACTTTGTTACAGATCTGAAGATGACAGCAAAGTCTGTTGAAACCGGTTGTCTTAAACAAACAAATATTTCACGCAATCCAGGCTGTTGAATGTTTTCTACTGCATCAACATTTGTGCAATATTGTTATTCATATTATTTAAGCACAATAAAAGATATTATAGAATGTGATAGCTCTGTCTGTAGAGAACTTGCCAACGTAAGGCAAAGCTTCCGGGTTCGTGTCCCGGTGCAAAAGTTATAATCTGTTAAGATGTTTTCGTACTTTCATATTTTTAAAATCTAATAAACGATTATATGGGTGGAACATGTCCCGTAACACGTGTTAAGACGCAATATTAGGAATAGAAGTTTGAGTTTGTCATTACAAAAACTGGAAGTGGAACTGTACATTTACGTACCTTAAAAATCATATTGTTGACACTTCCTGGCAGATTAAAACTGTGTGCCCGACCGAGACTCGAACTCGGGACCATTGCCTTTCATGGGAAAGTGCTCTATCATCTGAGCTACCGAAGCACGATTTACGCCCGGTACTCAAAGCTTTACTTCTGCCAGTATCTCGTCTCCTGCCTTCTCATTCTGGAATCTTATTGTTGTGAAAAGAGTTTATTTTACGTTGACGTAACTCATGTTTAGAGACATATTCCATGTATATGCATTATGTTACAGATCTGAAGAAGTCTGTTGAAACCGGTTGTCTCAAACAAAGAAGTATTTCACGCAATCCAGGCTGTTGAATGTTTTCTATTGCATCAACATTTGTGCAATATTGTTATTCATATTATTTCAGCACAATAAAAGATTGTATCGAATGTGATAGCTTTGTCTGTAGAGCACTTGCCAACGTAAGTTAAAGCTTCCGGGTTTGTGTCCCGGTGCAAAAGTTATAATCTGTTAGGATGTTTTCGTACTTTCATATTTTCAAAATCTAATAAACGATTATATGGATGGAACATGTCCCGTAACACGAGTTAAGACGTAATATTAGGAATAAAAGTTTCTGTTTGTCATTACAAAAATTGGAAGTGGAACTGTACATTTACGTACCTTAAAAATCTTATTGTCGTTGTTCAAATGGTTCAAATGGCTCTGAGCACTATGGGACGTAACATCTGTCGTCATCCTTCCCCTAGAACTTAGAACTACTTAAATCTAACTAACCTAAGGACATCACACACATCCATGCCAGAGGCAAGATTCGAAGCTGCAACCGTAGTGGTTACGCGGTTCCAGACTGAAGCGCCTAGAACTCATTGTTGTGAGAAGAGTTTATTTTACGTCGACGTAACTCATGTTAAGAGACACATTCCACGTATATCCACTTTGTTACAGATCTGAAGATGATAGCAAAGTCTGTTGAAACCGGTTGTCTTAAACAAAGAAATATTTCACGCAACCCAGGCTGTGGAATGTTATCTATTGCATCAACATTTGTGCAATATTGTCATCCATATTATTTCAGCACAGTAAAAGATTGTACAGAATGTGATAACTCTGTCTGTAGAGCACTTGCCAACGTAAGGCAAAGCTTCCGGGTTCGTGTCCCGGCGGCAAAAGTTATAATCTGTTAGGACGTTTTCATACTTTTATATTTTCAAAATCTGATAAACGATTTCCGTCATAAATACACCAGTCTCTGTACTAGTTTCAGTTGTTATCTAAGTGATAAAATGTAAGTGTTCGTTGTGATAGACGTGACGAGGGAGCAGACGCTAGTGCTGCCTCGGCGGCCGGGGGCGCGGCTCACTCTGTCACGGTGCCAATTTGAAAACTGTATTTTTACACTCGCTTTCCGAATAGGATCAACGATCAGCTTACAGCAGCCGTATTGTGCGTCACTACACCGCTTGCCTTATCTCTAAGTAGGCCAGTTAAGGGCCTTCCCATCAATGAAAACGTGTTGTAAACCGGTGTTCAAGTAGCGCCTTGCGTTGGTTCGGTCTTCGCTGACATTAACTGACATGCAACAAAGCTTGTGTTGGTCACCAACATATCGAATACCTATCCCCGTTGTTTCGATTACTGGTGAGGAACTTCGTTTTAGATAACTTCGTCTCCTTCCCGAGTACTCTACGTAATGTTGTGGCTTTTCATACGTTCAAATGGCTCTGAGCACTATGGAACATAACATCTGAGGTCATCAGTCCCCTAGAACTTAGAACAACTTAACCCTAACTAACCTAAGGACATCACACACATCCATGCCCGAGGCAGGATTCGAACCTGCGGCCGTAGCAGTCGCGCGGTTCCGGACTGAAGCGCCTAGAACCGCTCGGCCACCACGGCCGTTTCTTTTCATAGGTGCCATATGAAATTCAAACGGAGCAAATAAAATTCAGAACGTACACTACTGGCCATTAAATTGCTACACCACGAAGATGACGAGCTAGAGACGAGGAATTTAATCGACAGGAAGAAGATGCTGTGATATGCAAATGATTAGGTTTTCGGAGCCTTCACACAAGGTTGGCGCCTGTGGCGACACCTACAACGTGCTGACATGAGGAAAGTTTCCAACATGTTTCTCATACACAAACAGCAGTTGACCGGCGTTGTCTGGTGAAACGTTGTTGTGATGCCTCGTGTGAGGAGGAGAAATGCGTACCATCTCTTTTCCGACTTTGATAAAGTCCGTCGAGATCCAATGACTGTTAGCAGAATATGGAATCGGTGGGTTCAGGAGGGTAATACGGAACGCCGTGCTGGATCCCAACGGCCTCGTATCTTATCCCCATGGCTGTAATGGATCGTTCAGCCACGTCTCGATCCCTGAGTCGACAGGGGGAGGGGGGGGGGGGGGACATTGCAAGACAACAACCATCTGCATGAACAGTTCGACGACGTTTGCAGCAGCATGGACTATTAGCTCGGAGAGCGTGGCTGCGGTTAGCCTTGACGCTGCATCACAGACAGGAGCGCCTGTGATGGTGTACTCAACGACGAACCTGGGTGCACGAATGGCAAAACGTCATTTTTTCGGATGTATCCAGGTTCTGTTTACAGCATCATGATGATCGCATCTTTGTTTGGCGACTTCGCGGTGAACGCACATTGGAAGCATGTATTCGTCATCGCCATACTGGCGTATCACCCGGCGTGATGGTATGGGGTGCCATTGGTTACACGTCTCGGGTACCTATTCGCATTGACGGCACTTTGAACAGTGGACGTTACATTTCAGATGTGTTACGACCCGTGGGTCCACCCTTCATTCGATCCCTGCGAAACCCTTCATTTCTGCAGAATAATGCACGACCGCATGTTGCAGGTCCTGTAGGGGCCTTTCTGGATACAGGAAATGTTCGACTGCTGCCCTGGCCAGCACATTCTCCAGATCTCTCACCAATTGAAAACGTCTGGTCAATGGTGGCCGAGCAACTGGCTCGTCACAATACGCCAGTCACTACTCTTGATTAATTGTGTTATCGTGTTTTAAGCTGCATGGGCAGCTGTACCTGTTCACGCCATCCAAGCTCTGTTTGACTCAATGCCCAGGCGTATGAAGGCCGTTATTACGGCCAGAGGTAATTGTTCTGGGTACTGATTTCTCAGGATCTATGCACCCAAATTGCGTGAAAATGTAATCACATGTCAGTTCTAGTATAATATATTATTCCAATGAATACTCGTTTATCATCTGCATTTCTTCTTGGTGTAGCAATTTTAATGGCCAGTAGTGTATTTAAAAACTCGGGCTTAATATTTCGAATTAACAAATGCATGGTTCTCACTGAGAAATTTTCCAGAAACGACATGTGTTTCACCCTATTCTTAATCTTACTTTTTCAAGAAATATGTGCCCCCATAGGGGACGCTTACGTGGGATTTTGGATGGCGGATTTTTTCCATGTATAGGGAATGACTAAACAATATTTTGAATAGGAACCCTTGTCCAGTAACGTGCTGTTTCCATTCTAAAACAGTTTCAAATTGGGCTTTTAACTCGCCCATTTTTGTGTAAGACTCAATACATAATGTTTGTAAGAACGTGACTCATTTACATAATATTTTTGAGGAATAACAAAAAAACTTATTCATTTATTTGTTTTGCATTATTGCCTGTAGTACAACTAAAAATATGACATTATTCCAAAGGAGAAAAGAAACTAGTTCACCGTAGTTAGAATACAGTACCACTGAAATAAATTAGCGGCTCCATGCGTGGCAGATCAACGTCGGTACGGACATCGTACGTACGAGTCGTGTTCTTGTACGCTCTCTCCATCAACCTTATGCTTATGGACTATCGTCTCAGTTATGTGACTGGATTTGTGTTTTCCTGTCAGAGAGGAAGTCATCCAGTAAAACAGAAGTGATTTCTGGCGTTCCCCAAGGTAGTATTATAGGCCCTTTGCTGTTCCTTATCTATATAAACGATTTGGGAGACAATCTGAGCAGCCGTCTTCGGTTTTTTGCAGATGACGCTATCGTTTATCGATTAATAAGGTCACCAGAAGATCAAAACAAACTGCAAAAATATTTAGAAAAAATATGTGAATGGTGCGAAAAGTGGCAGTGGACCGTGAATAACGAAAAGTGTGAGGTCATCCATATGAGTACTAAAAGGAACGCGTTAAACTTCGGTTACACGATAAATCAGTCTAATCTAAAAGCCGTAAATTCTACTAAATACTTAGGGATTACAATTACGAACAACTGAAATGGGAAGGAACACATAGAAAATGTTGTGGGGAAGGGTATCCAAAGACTGCGTTTTATTGGCAGGACACTTTGAAAATGTAACAGACCTACTAAGGAGACTGTCTACACTACGCTTGTCCGTCCTCTTTAAGAATTCTGCTGCTCGGTTTGGGATCGTACCAGATAGGACTGACAGAGTACATCAAAAAAGTTCAAAGAAGGCAGCACGTTTTGTATTATGTGGGATTGAGTATTGTATGGGGGAGAGTGTCACAGAAATGATACTGGATTTGGGCCAGAAATCGTTAAAAGAAAGACGTTTATCGTTGCGACGGAATCTTCTCACGAAATTCCAATCACCAGCTTTCTCCTCCGAATGCGAATATATTTTGTTGAACCCGACCTACATAGGGACGAACGACCACCACGATAAAATTAGGGAAATCAGAGCTCGTACGGAAAGATATAGTTCACTCTTTCCGCGCGCTATACGAGATTGGAAGAATAGAGAATTGTGAAGGTGGTTCGATGAACCCTCTGCGAGGCACTTAAATGTGATTTGCAGAGTATCCATGTAGATGTAGATACCTGGTGTCTCGTCAGTATGCTCTGCATCGACCAGAACTCGTGCCAGAAGATCAGTTTTTACGGCAGTCTCGTAAATATTCTTCATAAGACCTCACAAGCGAAAGTCCAGTGGCATTCAATGGGGCTATCGTGGAGGCCACGCAGTTCTACCACCTCGATCTGTCTGCCTTATCCCAAAGCATGGGTTGAGATGTCTCGGAATAGGTAATAATTTGCCCTCGTACCCTTAATCTTATCTACCCTACTCCACACAACGAGCGGCAAGTTGGAGATTGCTCTTTTTCCCAGCGAAAGGGGACTGATATGAAATGGTTGCAGAACGGAAATGGTACGTTTCTGCACGTGGGTTCCTATGTGTGCTGAGTACTCTATAAAAGTTTCAGCAATTTGCAAACGAAATTTCAGAATATTCTGTATATGGTTCGTATGTAATTCTTTACAGAGGTAGTACAGTCGACGTGACTGGCACCAAATACGGAAGACGTATTATTTGCAGGCTATTATGATTTTAGTTTCTACTGATTTGCGTAATTCGCTTTTGGCCAATGACGGAACGGTTCCTTCAGCACGCCTACTGTCGATTGTCTCCACATTGTAGTTAATATTAGTTAGTGCTCTATCTCAGAGATATTAACCTATAATCCCCCTTCTGCCTTTTCTTTAAAAAATTGGATTCTACGCGGTTGCGAAGTTCTCTGCGCAAGCTCTTGGTTGCGGGTCAGGTGCTCCGCCTCGCATACTTTGTCCTAGAATCCGTCATTTTGTTTTCGTGTCAATGACATAACGAACTGGGTGGAAAACATATTCCTGAAAGCCCATCACATTAAGAATTGGCAAATCACCAGTAAAAACAAGTGGAAATCGTATGGGAAGAGTTCGTGACTGCATGGAGGATGTGTTAATGTTTCCCAGCGAAACTTCTGCAATGGCAGCGTAGTTGAAACAACTTTGGGAACATGTGAGCCCACCCACACGTTTCTACTACGCTGGAAGCCCTTACACATCCTCCATACAATCCCAATCTCTTCCCATACGATTTAGATGGTTTTGGAACAATGAAGAAAGACATTCTTGGCCGTCGATTCGTTTTTGATGAAGCGTTGCGCGCCTGTGTAGGCATCCGAAACATTATTCCATGAAGACACTGGCCGTCTTGTGTCATAGAAGGATAATGTACGAGTATTAACAATTATGACAACTACTTTTAAAATGGTAAACAGTTTACTTTTTCCCATATATATCGTGGAAGGAGTATATAGAGGGTCTACACAAGGGCGACGTTCTTGAGGACAGTATTATGGAAATGAAAGAGGATGTAGATGAAGATGAAATGGGAGATATGATACTGCGGGAAGAGTTTGACAGAGCACTGAAAGACCTAAGTCGAAACAAGGCCCCAGGAGTAGACAGCATTCCATTAGAACTACTGATAGCCTTCGGAGAGCCACCCCTGACAAAACTCTACCATCTGGTGAGCGAGATGTATGAGACAGGCTAAATGCCCTCATACTTCAAAAAGAATATAATAATTCCAATACCAAAGAAAGCAGGTGTTGACAGATGTGAAAATTACCGAACTATCAGTTTAATAACCCACACCTGCAAAATACCAACACGAATTCTCTACAGACGAATGGAAAAACTGGTAAAAGCCGACCTCGGGGAAGATCAGTTTGGATTCCGTAGAAACGTTGGAACACGTGAAGCAGTACTGACCCTATGACTTATCTTAGAAACTAGATTAAGAAAAGGCAAACCTACGCTTCTAGCATTTGCAGACTTAGAGAAAGCTTTTGACAATGTTGACAGGAATACACTCTTTCAGATTCTGAAGGTGGCAGGGGTCAAATACAGGGAGCGAAAGGCTCTTTACAATTTGTACAGAAAAGAGATGACAATTATGAAGCCCGCATCTCGTGGTCGTGTGGTAGCGTTCTCGCCAGGGTTCCCGGGTTCGATTCCCGGCGGGATCAGGGATTTTCTCTGCCTCGTGATGGCTGGGTGTTGTGTGTTGTCCTTAGGTTGGTTAGGTTTAAGTAGTTCTAAGTTCTAGGGGACTGCTGACCATAGATGTTAAGTCCCGTAGTGCTCAGAGCCATTTGAACCATTTTTGAACAGTTATAAAAGTTGAGGGGCATGAAAGGGAAGCAGTGGTTGCGAAGGGAGTGAGACAGGGCTGTAGCCTCCCCCCGATGTTATTCAATCTGTATATTGAGCAAGCAGTAAAGGAAACAAAAGATAAATTCGGAGTAGGAATTAAAATCCATGGAGAAGAAATAAAAACTTTGAGGTTCGCCGATGACATTGTAATTCTGCCAGAGACAGCAAAGGACCTGGAAGAGCAACTAAACGGAATGGACAGTGTCTTGAAAGGAGGATATAAGATGAACATCAACAAAAGCAAAACGAGGATAATGTAGTCGAATTAAGTCGGGTGATGCTGAGGGAATTAGATTAGGAATTGAGACACTACTACTTTAAGTAGTGTTAGGAAGTCGTTTCTGAAAGTATTTGTAGGGAGTGTAGCCATGTATGGAAGTGAAACGTGCACGATAAATAGTTTGGACAAGAAGAGCATAGAAGCTTTCGAAATGTGGTGTTACAGAAGAAAGCTGAAGGTTAGATGGGTAAATCACATAACTAATGAGGAGGTATTGAATAGAATTGGGGAGAAGGGAAATTTGTGGTACAACTTGACTAGAAGAAGGGATCGGTTGGTAGCACATATTTTGAGGCTCCAAGGGATCACCAATTTAGTATTGGAGGGCAGCGCGGATGATAATAATCGTAGAGGGAGACCAAGAGATGAATACAATAAACAGATTCAGAAGGATGTAGGTTGGACCGAAGACCACAACAACAACAACATCGTTTCCATTTGAATATCCCTTGTTTTTTTGACTCATGTCACTTTTCAGTCACTCGCTGGAGGCTATCCCGCACGGATGGGCTTACGGCTTTAACCGCCTGCACAGTTCGTTCGAGCCAGGTAAAGGTGGCCATTCACAGCTTGCAATCAACAACAAATCCGGAACGGTTATCCATTGCACAGATGGAATCGGCAAACCACGAGAAGGTCTGACCCTAGGCAGAAACAGCATTCCTGTCATTTACACGATCTCATAGCCATAGTGTGGAGACCTGCGGATAGTAAAATACTGATAGCGCTGACTGCACACTTCAAGTTTAATTCCCATAAATAATTATAATTGTAAAGCGATGTAGTAAGTATTAGTTTAAACAAATTATTATTACTATATTAAAACATTTCATTTGTTTTCCTGTTGGTATGTATTACGTGAACCCCCTGGATGTGAGCTTTCGTTACGCCTCTCGCACCCTTCTCTCGTAGTGGCGTGGACGGGGTTCCTCCGGTCGCCAAATCGGTCAGTGTGTCGGCTTTAAACACGTCACAAATTTTCATCCAGCAGTGGAGAGTGTTACTCCTTAAAAAAGATTTGGACACTCATAGCCCCCTGCGTCTAGTAGACCGTTGACTCATCCTCGCCACACCACCTTGTCGTCTGCTTCCACCTCACTATAACCGTGCCAAGTAATTGACCTAACAGATACTCCCTGTCTTCTCTCTCAGAGGAGGATTCTATCTTCGTCCTGGCACACAAATTTAGATTTTCTGAGGCTTCCTCGAATCACTCCAGGCATATCTCGGCACGCTTCCTCTAAACACGACACGATCGACTTGTTTCTCGACCCTTCCCCAATTCGAGCTTCTGCTACATCGCTACTGGCCTCGCCGTCTATGGTACGTTAAGCGCTAATCTTCCATCATCCTCTTTGTAGTTGCCACTTTCAGAAGGCTGACTCCCAGTCTCTTAGGCACTGATCGCTTATTCGAGAAGTTCGCAACTCCGTTCAAGTGAACGCCGGGATTGGTTTCAGCGACCATACCGCAGCCGAAACTCTCCCTCGTCATTGTCACACTGCTCTCGTTATACTGTATGTAGGGTGCTTCGGCCTAGCGGAGAATTTAAACTACTAATCTTCTTTTCGAGATTGCTATGACTGTTTAGAGCCATTGAAGCTGCTGAATTCTGAAACGAGTGCAGCACTATTGTACGCTTCACTAGTCTGTTCTACATCTGCATCTACATCTACATCCATATGCCGCAAGCCACCTGACGGTATGTGGCGGAGGGTACCTTGAGTACCTCTACCGGTTCTCCCTTCTATTCCAGTCTCGTATTGTCCGTGGAAAGAAAGATTGTCAGTATGCCTCTGTGTGGGCTCTAATCTCTCTGATTTCATCTTCATGGTCTCTTCGAGAGATATACGTAGGAGGGAGCACGATACTGCTTGACTCTTCGGTGAAGGTATGTTCTCGAAACTTCAACAAAAGCCAGTACCGAGCTACTGACCGTCTCTCCTGCAGTGTCTTCCACTGGAGTTTATCTGTCATCTCCGTAACGCTTTCGCGATTACTAAATGATCCTGTACCGAAGCGCGCTTGGATCTTCTCTATCTCTTCTATCAACCCTATCTGGTACGGATCCCACACTGGTGAGCAGTATTCAAGCAGTGGGCGAACAAGTCTACTGTAACCTACTTCCTTTGTTTTCGGATTGCACTTCCTTAGGATTCTTCCAATTTGTAGTTTGTCGTGGCTGCCGACATTTGGAGCAGCGTTATGCTTTCGTCATCCCTTCTCTATTAAAATGTTACCGCAGGAGGTGGTGCAGTGTTATAACATTGGACTCGTATTCAGGACAACGACGGTTCAGATTCCCGTCCGTTTATTCATATTCACGATCGCCGTAATTCCCCTAAATCACTTAAGGCGAATACATGGATCGTTCCTTTGAAATGCACTTCTATTTCCTTCCCTGCTTCTCCTGTCCGAACTAGTGCAACCTCCGCAATGAACACGCCGTTAACGGAATCTGAACTGTAATCTCCGTTCTTCTTGTTCTATTGATGTACTCTATTTACTAACCAGTATCTTTCCTTGTGAAATGTTTTCATCTTTTTTGTTTTCGAATACTTCTGTCTCAATGTTGCTTTGTTTCTTATCATATTGCAGTATATTTTTATCTGTGAGAACTAGTCTGTCGTTCCCCTCAGATAATAATCATTGACTAGCACTTCAGTAACCCATAGTGCTCAGTGCTCAGAGCACTTCAGTAATAAATTGCTCTGTAATGTGGCATCTGTTTTGCATTTATTACATATTTAAAACCTGTTACCTGGTATTTTAAAACAGGTTGTACATATTACAATACTTCACGTAATAACATAAAACGTTCTACACACATCAAAAAAAGTTTTACATCACCTCATTTCCGAGAGTTCCGGAACCTGTACAGAAAATTGGAATCGTGATCAACGTAAACATCATGTCTACATTTCCAGCCTTTTTTATTGCTCATGAAAACCACATATTGCATGTTGTACCACCATACAGTGAGACCTTCAGAGGTGGTGGTCCAGACTGCTGTACACTCCGGTACCCCTACTACCCAGTAGCACGTCCTCTTGCATTGACGCAGGCCTGTACGCTTGGTATACTATCCACAAGCTCATCAAGGCACTGTTGGGCTGGATTATCCCACTCCTCAACGGCGATTTGGCGTAGATCCCTCACAGTGGTTGGTGGGTCACGTCGTCGTCCATAAACAGCCCTTTTCCATCTCTCCCAGGCATGTTCTATAGGGTTCATGTCTGGAGAACATGCTGGCCACTCTAGTCGATCGATGTCGTTATCCCGAAGGAAGTTATTCACAAGATGTGCACGATGGGGTCGCGAAGAATGCTTCGCCAATACGCTGCCGATATGGCAATCACGTATCGTACAGCTGTTACAGCGCCTTTCATGACCACCAGCGGCGTACACCGGCCCTACATACTGCCACACCAAAACAGCAGTGAACCTCCACCTTGTTGCACTCTCCGGACCGTGTGTCTAAAGCGTTTAGCCTGACCGGGTTGCCTCCAAACACGTCTCCGACAATTGTTTGGTTGACGGCGTATGTGACACTCATCGCTAAAGAGAACGTGATGCCAATCATGAGCGGTCCATTTGGCATGTTGTTGGGCCTATCTGTACAGTGCTACATGGTGTCGTGGTTGCAAAGATGGACCTCGCCATGGACGTGAGTGAAGTTGTACATCATGCAGACTGTTGCAAACGGTTTGAGTCGTAAAACGACGTCATGTGGTTGCACGAAAAGCGTTACTCAACATGGTGGCCTCGCTGTCAGGGTTCCTCCGAGCCATAATCCGTAGGTAGGGGTCATCCACTGCAGTAGTATATAATAATGTCGGGTAGACCGTTCGCCTGGAGCAAGTCTTTCGAGTTGACGCCACTTCGGCGACTTGCGTGTCGATGGGGATGAAATGATGATGATTAGGACAACACAACACCCAGTCCCTGAGCGAAGAAAATCGCCGATCCAGCCGGGAATCGAATCCGGGCCCTTAGGATTGACAGTCTGTCGCGCTGACCACTGAGCTACTGGGACTGGGGGTGGACCACTGCAGTAATAGCCCTTGGGCATGTCATCGACAGTTCTTGTCTCTCTGTATCTCTCCCATGTGCGAACGACATCGCTTTGGTTCATTCCGAGACGCCTGGACACTTCCCTTGTTGAGAGTCATAATGCGGACGCGATCGAACCGCGGTATTGAGCATCTAGGCATGGTTGAACTACAGACGACACGACCCGTGTACCTTCTTCTTGGTGGAATGACTGGAAACGATCGGCTATCGGACCCCCTGCGTCTAACAAGCGCTGCTGTGGCATGGTTGTTTACGTTTTTGGGCGGGTTCAGTGGCATCTCTGAACAGACAGAGGGACTGTGACTGTGATACAATATGCACAGTCAACGTCTATCGTCAGGAGTCTTGGAACCGGGGTGATGCAAAACTTTTTTTGTTGTATGTATTGGAGTCTGACACGGGAGGTGTGCTAGGGAATTGTGGAGCGTACCCTGTAACACTACCAGTCGCATTCTTTCCTCTTCCACTCGCAGATAGAGCAAGGGTAGAGCGACTGTCTGTATGCCTACGTATGCTTTTCGGTGTCTAAGAAATTTACTATATTCGAACTCAAAATATGTTCTTGAATTCTGCAGTAAACCGATGTTAAGACGTCTGTAATTGTGGGGGTCGATTATTTTACCTCTCTTATATACAGGAGTCATCTGGGCTTTTTTCCAGTCGCTTCGCATTTTGAGCTTGTCGAGAGATTTGCGATAACTGCAAACTAAGTAAGGGGCTGGTGACGTAGGGTAATCTTTGTGAAACAGAACTGGGTTTCCTGGCGACTTATGTGTCTTCAACTCTTTCAGTTGTATCTCTACGCCAGGATTGCGTATTACTATGGCATCCATACACCACTCTGTGTGATGGTCAAACAATGGTACGTTTGTACTATTCTCTTGCGTGAGTGATTACGTAAAAGTGGAATTTAAAACTTCGGCCTTCCTACTGCTATCTTCTACATCCAAACCAGACTCGTCAACGAGTGACTGGATGGAGGCCTTAGACCCACTTAGCGATTTTACTTACGACCAGAATTTTTTGTGTTCTCCGCCAGATCATGTCTGCGAAATGACAATCTTTTAAAGAAATTAGTACGTTTTTAGGAAATTTGAGAAATAATCTCGCCTTTTTCGGAAGATATCATACATGCAAAACGCAATCTGTGGTGTAACAATTATTTTCTCCTACACCAGATGCATATATCAGTAATGTTGGAAAAGATATATGCTTTCAGGCCCTAACACAGAGAGAGATCATTATTATTCGCTGCACATTAGGCTCTCTCAAACTGAAAATTAAGGAAACAAGAAAACTCTCTCTCAAAGTAATCCATTAGGGTCTGGTTCTTGGCGAGCAATATCCGATCTAAAGTGCAACGAGAGTGAACATTGTCATCTCCTGCAGTGGAAAAAAAACTATAATCTGGTTCACGCATTGCAGCTTTCCATTCATGTTACAACACTGTTGCCTGATTAAAGTAAGCACTGCAAAGAAAGAGGGTTTATCAAGGTTTATCAAGTTTTTACATACATAATGAAATCGAGCATTACTGTAGCCAAGTGGCTAAGTCATTACCTCCAATGCGGAATGACCTGGAGTCGATCTCTGGTACTTTCTCAGATTTCTCTGATGCAGGGAGATCTGCAACATTACTCAAAGAATAGAAACGTCTCGGAAATATCAAAAAATCGCTGTTGGTACTGCAATGAGTTGCATTAAGTGTACTCTGTTTAATGTCAACAAGACTGTCATTCTAAAAATTTACACCGCCTTGAATATCTTGCTTTATCGGCTATTGCAGCTTCCCCCAAACTGAACCCCCCCCCCCCCCCCCCCCCATGATGGTTTCGCAGCTCTTAAGCTTTTGCAGGAATGATTTTTTGCGAGATGAAGCTCTGATTTTTATATTGCGCAAATGGTGGGGCATAAATTTCCACCTGATCCAATATACTAATTTTACATTGCTATAGCATGAACGAATCAAAAGAGACACACATAATATCTATTGAACAGAAGCTTCCGTTATTGACTACAAAATTTCCAATTGTCCGATGGCTAGTAAAATTCACTGAAACACAGCATTGGCTTTCTGAGGCAGGTACGAGAGAGAGCCAATGTGCTGAGATTGGGTGCAAGACAGTGTGCAGTCTTTTCTCGCGCAAGGCCCACAGAGAGTACTGGAGGCTTGCATCACTGTCATTCACAAAAGAGGAGCGCTGCTGTTTTAAATTATTACCCACGTTAAAAGAGGGGATTTTTTAAATGCTAGATGGAAACAAGTAGAAATAAAAAATTTCGTGTTACTCATGATGTCACACAAAATATGGTACATCATTTTTATTCAGCCACTGTCTCTTTGTGGAATTCTTTGTGGGCGTTGAATTTCATTGTGGTTTGTACACACAAATAAATATTGATGTATTAAAATTGGTTCACCGCCGTATGCGTCCTCCGTTTCTAGCGGTTACAGAGAAGGTGAGTGCGATAAACCAATGAGTAAAACTGTGGGAACAAATGTCAACACTGAAACGTCCCCTTATAAGAATTTATGAATGACTGTGCTGATAAACCTCTTACATTATTTGAGTTTCAAACAGCTGAGCAGAACTGAACGTACTCAGACATTTCGCTCTTTACTTATTCTGATCAACACTAAACTGACATACAATATTTTTAGCGCAACGCAATCTGACTTTCAATAATCCATACAAAAGAATGGCCCTGACTAACAATAACACATACCTTTCATGAATCACTTACCTCACTTACCTTACTCGAACTACTGCAATACAGCAAGCGCCACTACTGCCAGCTAAATAAAAGATTATAACTACTGAAGGCACTACCTACTGATAGGCATAGTCAGCAAATGAAAGATTTTGATAGACAACAAACAATATATTTACCTTAATAATGTTCCAGAGTCGTCATATATATATATATATATATATATATATATATATATATATATATATATATATATATAAGTTCATGATATCCAATATTAAAAATTTACTCTTTCTGATGGACACACGTCCAGATCGTCCGCTCTCAAAATTCTACCATTTCTCTCCCCACATCCACCACTGCTGGCGGGGCGGCTCACCTCCAACTGCGCAACGCTACGCGCTGTTCACATCCAACTGCCCAACACTACAATAGCAAATATTCCAACAATGCCAACCAGCCACAGACTTCACAAAGCACAGTCAGTGATTTTCATATAGAGCGCTACGTGGCGTTACCAACATAAAAACCTAAACAGCCTACTTACAATACACCTGCTTCTTGTCTCAGAAAAGACAAGTCTCCACTTGGTTAGATGTATCTGTTTCCACACAGTTGGACGAAAGCTGACACTTACAGTAATGTGATTGTGCAGACTTTGATTCAGGACGTGAGATAAGAAACCCCTGCTGACTTATCAACGAGGCGAGGGTATATAAGGCACAACATCGACTCCAAGAAGTTTTATGTGTTTTGTCAGTCCATTTGTCAGAATAATGGGATCAGCTGAAACCTGAGGGAGAGAGCAGAGCCGAAACATTCAACAAAAAAAATGTAAACACTCTTCGACTTCTCCGGCATGTTTTTCCCTCACTTAATGTCCCACAAATCTGCAATCCTCCTGATGGAGCAGCGGTATGATCGAGCAACCGGTAAGCCTGCAACAAAAAGCAACAGCTAGAACTTGCAAAAGTGGAGGCCATCGCCTCAGTAGGCTAATCTTTCACCGAGTAACATATTATTGTTGTTGTTATTACTATTATTATGGCTGAACCAGTAGCCAAACATATTAATTTAGATGATGGTCTCAAATGGCATGTTGCCGCCTCTGCAGTAAGAAGATAAATACTTGCTGGTGTTACGAATAAAAGGTTTGAATTTCTTGAGGGGCTGTTTTCACATTTTCGAGGCAGAAGTTCGCCAAATTAACCAACAAATTAAGAACAGTTGATCACTACTCTGCAACACTCTCTTGCTGAAGAAAGGTGAGGAAAAACAGATGTACCTCACCACAAAGAATTATAGCGTCCGATGCTGACAGTGAGTGGTAGTAAGTGCGAGTGTTACTGAGGCTCGCACAAAAGTGCATTACCAATCATTAGCATTCAGTTGCAATATGTGAACGCTGCCTCTGTTGTTTTCGTTCCAGGAAAAATCAAATGCACACTCAGTTAACTGCGCCTAGTTTAAACCAGTCACACAGTGTCACAAGGCGACTATTGAAAACACTGGAAAGTTTCAAAGCGCACGATTGTGGCAGGGCATTCAAGGCAGCAATTCGGTTGCGAGTTACTGTTAATGAAAATAAGGGATTTTATACGGAGTACAAATGAAACTGTCAAAGATAATAGCAGATAAATACACTCCTGGAAACTGAAATAAGAACACCGTGAATTCATTGTCCCAGGAAGGGGAAACTTTATTGACACATTCCTGGGGTCAGATACATCACATGATCACACTGACAGAACCACAGGCACATAGACACAGGCAACAGAGCATGCACAATGTCGGCACTAGTACAGTGTATATCCACCTTTCGCAGCAATGCAGGCTGCTATTCTCCCATGGAGACGATCGTAGAGATGCTGGATGTAGTCCTGTGGAACGGCTTGCCATGCCATTTCCACCTGGCGCCTCAGTTGGACCAGCGTTCGTGCTGGACGTGCAGACCGCGTGAGACGACGCTTCATCCAGTCCCAAACATGCTCAATGGGGGACAGATCCGGAGATCTTGCTGGCCAGGGTAGTTGACTTACACCTTCTAGAGCAAGTTGGGTGGCACGGGATACATGCGGACGTGCATTGTCCTGTTGGAACAGCAAGTTCCCTTGCCGGTCTAGGAATGGTAGAACGATGGGTTCGATGACGGTTTGGATGTACCGTGCACTATTCAGTGTCCCCTCGACGATCACCAGAGGTGTACGGCCAGTGTAGGAGATCGCTCCCCACACCATGATGCCGGGTGTTGGCCGTGTGTGCCTCGGTCGTATGCAGTCCTGATTGTGGCGCTCACCTGCACGGCGCCAAACACACATACGACCATCATTGGCACCAAGGCAGAAGCGACTCTCATCGCTGAATACGACACGTCTCCATTCGTCCATCCATTCACACCTGTCGCGACGCCACTGGAGGCGGGCTGCACGATGTTGGGGCGTGAGCGGAAGACGGCCTAACGGTGTGCGGGACCGTAGCCCAGCTTCATGGAGACGGTTGCGAATGGTCCTCGCCGATACCCCAGGAGCAACAGTGTGCCTAATTTGCTGGGAAGTGGCGGTGCGGTCCCCTACGGCACTGCGTAGGATCCTACGGTCTTGGCGTGCATCCGTGCGTCGCTGCGGTCCGGTCCCAGGTCGACGGGCACGTGCACCTTCCGCCGACCACTGGCGACAACATCGATGTACTGTGGAGACCTCACGCCCCACGTGTTGAGCAATTCGGCGGTACGTCCACCCGGCCTCCAGCATGCCCACTATACGCCCTCGCTCAAAGTCCGTCAACTGCACATACGGTTTACGTCCACGCTGTCGCGGCATGCTACCAGTGTTAAAGACTGCGATGGAGCTCCGTATGCCACGGCAAACTGGCTGACACTGACGGCGGCGGTGCACAAATGCTGTGCAGCTAGCGCCATTCGACGGCCAACACCGCGGTTCCTGGTGTGTCCGCTGTGCCGTGCGTGTGATCATTGCTTGTACAGCCCTCTCGCAGTGTCCGGAGCTAGTATGGTGGGTCTGACACACCGGTGTCAATGTGTTCTTTTTTCCATTTCCAGGAGTGTATGCAGAAATAAACATCTGGTCGCATGACAATATATGGTCCAAGTCTTCTATTCTAGCAGGATTTATCTTGTAAAGCAAAATTAAGAATGTGTAAATAAATATTTTGCATATGGAGGGTGGTCTATTGATAGTGGCAGTGCCAAATATCTCACGAAATAAGCATCAAACGAAAAAACTACAAAAGAACGAAACTCGTCTAGCTTGAGGAGGGAAAACAGATGGCGCTGTGGTTGGCTCACTAGATGGCGCTGCCATAGGTCAAACAGATATCAACTGCGTTTTTTTAAAACTAGGAACCCCATTTTTTATTGCATATTCGTGTAGTACGTGAAGAAATATGAGTGTTTTAGTTGGAGCATTTTTTTCGTTTTGTGATAGATGGCGCTGTAATAGTCACAAACATATGAGTACGTGGTATCACGTAACATTCCGCCAGTGCGGTATATCCTTCGTGATACCGTGGACCGTTTACCAATTGCGGAAAAGGTCGATGTCTTGTTGATGTATGGCTTTTGTGATGAAAATGCCCAAAACGCGTGTGCTATGTATGCTGCACGGTATCCTGGACGACATAATCCAAGTGCCCGGACCGTTCGCCAGATAGTTACGTTATTTTAAGAAACAGGAAGTGTTCAGCCACATGTGAAACATCAACAATGATATGCAACAAATGATGATGCCCAAGTAAGTGTTTTAGCTGCTGTCGCGACTAATCCGCACATCAGAAGCAGACAAATTGCGAGAGAATCGGGAATCTCAAAAACGTCGGTGTTGAGAATGCTACATCAACATCGATTTCACCCGTGCCATATTTCTATGCACCAGGAATTGCATGGCGACGACTTTGAACGTCGTGTACAGTTCTGCCACTGGGCACAAGAGAAATTACGGGACGATGACAGATTATTTGCACGCGTTCTATTTAGCGACGAAGCGTCATTCAGCAACAGCGGTAAATTAACCGGCATAATATGCAGTATTGGGCAACGGAAAATCCACGATGGCTGCGACAAGTGGAACATGAACAACCTTGGCGGGTTAATGTATGGTGCGGCATTATGGGTGAAAGGATAATTGGCCCCCATTTCATCGATGGCAATCTAAATGGTGCAATGTATGCTGATTTCCTACGTAGTTTTTCTGTTTGACGCTTAATTCGTGAGATATTTGGCCTCGTCGCCATCAATGGACCACCCTGTATAAATGCATTAAACTTTGCCAACAAACCATTCTCTACAGAGCTCAAACATTTTTATGTTTTCAAAAAACAGGATGACTATAAAGTTTTGCGACATCCGGTATTTAGATTAGGAATGAATGGCTGTAGAAGACAAGAAGAAAGACAAAGAATTCCGATCTATACCAATCCATATCCAAAAACACCATCGCAGCATACATATGGACATACGGCATTTTTATAGCATAAAAAACTTGCTGAGGCTCGCACAAAACAGCATTACCAATCACTAGCGTTCAGTTGCTATATGTGAAAGCTGACTCTGGTATTTTAGTTCCAGGAACAATCAAATGCACACCATGTTAAGTGTGCCCATTTAAACCAGTCATCAGTGTCAAAAAAAAAAAAAAAAAAAAAAAAGTTTCAAATGGCTCTGAGCACTATGCGACTTAACTTCTGAGGTCATCAGTCGCCTGTAACTCAGAACTAATTAAACCTAACTAACCTAAGGACATCACACACATCCATTCCCGAGGCAGGATTCGAACCTGCGACCGTAGCGGTCGCTCGGCTCCAGAATGTAGCGCTTAGAACCGCACTGCCACACCGGCCGGCATCAGTGCCCAATTTTCAAATTTTAGTAATAAACTGTAATGACTTCCGTGATTTATGATGATACGAAATGCATAATGGAACCAGTTGTTCCTGTTTTCGATGATGGTGGTGATATTTGTCGCCGAAACTAGTTTGGGATAATAAAGAAATAAACGAATAACAAGGTGTTTTGCATCAAGGTGGACTCAATTTCTGATATTACTATTGTTCGTTGTATTTGACACTCTGGTTCATATTCCCATCAGGTACATTTCCATAGACCATTGCTTATTACACACATTGTATCTATAACCAGGAATATTCCTAGTTTAAATTACATAGTGGTAGTGATTGCTAGAAGTAATTTAATCAACAGCTCTGTGCAGTCGATGATACTGTGGATGGCTTTTTTATTACAAAATAAATAGATGATATTAAGTTCTGAGGAAGAATCAGCGTTTTGTTCTGCAACAGTCTGTCACATTTGCCAGAAAGCCTTTGAGGAAGACGATGTGAAGAACCAAAACCGTTTTAATTTCACATGTGCGTAAAGAGGTGCAGCCCATACCGGCTGTAGCGTGAATTATAGACATCCTATAGCAAACATGAAACTTCCTGGCAGATTAAAACTGTGTGCCCAACAGAGACTCGAACTCTGGACCTTTACCTTTCGCGGGCAAGTGCTCTAACCATCTTTTTTTTTCATTTTGTTCGTCATTGATCGTTGTGTTTGGTCGTTGCGGACGTCGCAAGACATCCTATTCAAGTTCGGTGGTTGATCCTTCCACTCAGTTTTTTATTAAGAGGAAACCATCTGAGCTACCGAAGCACGACTCACGCCCGGTCCTCACAGCTTTACTTCTGCCAGTATCTCGTCTCCTACCTTCCAAACTTTACAGGGCACACTCCGCTGCAGAGTGAAATTCTCATTCTGATCACTATAGCAGTTCCGCCATTTTCCTCAATCTGAGGAATTACGACGGGCATTTATTGATCACGAGTCTATGTGAACAAGACAACAGACGGTGATGAAGAAATTATATTCAATCTAGGTAGTTCTTCTGTTCTACCATCGAGTACGGAAAAATATAAAACTTTCACAAAGATCGTTCCAGTAATGCACTAGCAGAAGAGAGCAGCATAAATTTCCGATTTACTGATTCGCTAAATTTTCTGAAGTGTTTAGTTCAAAAGTGTGCATCTTACTTAAAACCAGAAGAACTCAATATTTTCCCAATGCTCGACTGTTCAGTTTAATTAATCAGAACAGAATTTTTCCTTATGAATATGTAAGCAGTGAATCGAGTCTTTTGGAAGATCGTCTGCCCTCATTCGAAGTGTTTAAAAGTTACTAACACGTGAAGCGATAACAGAGGTTGAGTATCAAAGAGCCTTCAGTGTAAGGAAGTCATCGAAGAGCTAAACTCCGAACACTCCTATGTTATTTAAAAGTTGATGTGCTGCTCATCCGATGTGTTTGAAAACTTCTGCTATCTTTGCCTTCACACGTTATGTTACCTCACCTGGTTTAGCAAGGGGCGCTAAAGAGGAGTTGCAGCTAATGATCGACAACGAACAACTCCAGTTTATAGAACGAGACATCAAAGGAGGGCCGGTCGGGTGGCCGAGAGGTTCTAGGCGCTACAGTCGTGAACCGCGCGACCGCTACGGTCGCATGTTCGAATCCTGCCTCGGACATGGATGTGTGTGATGTCCTTACGTTAGTTAGTTTTAAGTAGTTCTACGTTCTAGGAGACCAAGACGTTAAGTCCCATAGTGCTCAGAGCCATTAAAGGGGAATTGTTGATTGTTCTTGGAGACATGCAATTGCCAACAGATTCATGTCCGACTATGATGAAAAAAATCAACGAATCGTGTGTACTTTATCTCAACGTGAATAGCTTATTTACATTATGTGGTCAAAAGTTTCCGGACACCTGGCTGTAAATGACCTACATTTTCGTGGCGCCCTCCATCGATAATTCTGTAATTCAATATAGTGTTGGCCCACCCTTAGCGTTGATGACAGCTTCCATTCTCACAGGCATACATTCAATCTGGTGCTCGAAGGTTTCTTGGGGAATGGCAGCTGTAACGTCCCAAGGACAGAAAACCCCAATTAACGAACTTTGTGAAAACTTAAAGTAGGAAAGTGAGTCATCTTGAAAGTGACAACAATCAAGTAGTAATGCCAAGCCAGGAAATGAACAGTAATTAGCAATACGAAATCTAACTGCGAGAGAAAACGTCCACGAGTACAACAGAGCGCATATACAGGTGAACCATGGGAAGTAAATAGCCAATCAGATGGAGAGGATTACATATTTGTTAAAAGAAGTTGTATTTCATCATTAAAGGTAGAACATAGTATTTTCAAAAGTAGACAGTTTCCTATTTTTTCGAGTGAAATGAATGACATTAATCCTAAGGTATTTATTAATTCTTTTAAACGGATATTTCCACGTACTTGGACAGAGTATGACAAATTACAATTCATAGTATCAAAAATTGTAGAAGAAGCAGCATTGTCGGCCGCTGAGATAAGCGAAACCTGCAATACGTGTTCCGAATTTGAAAAATTATTTTTAGCAAAATGTTGGTTAAGAAGTAGTCAAGAGAGATTACATAAAGAGGCTTATCAGCCTGAATTTTAATAGTAAAGAAAAGGTTGACACAAAATTTTGAACGTTATTTTAACAAAACACGTTATTGGACTGAATCGGTTTGGAATAGGGAGGTTATTACAATATTAAAGGGCCAATTACCTTTTGAGATTGGAGAGAAACTTATTCATGTACCCGACAGTGATGTAGAACGATTTCTATTAGCGATCGATTCGATCGATATGCTGATGGAAGATGCGAGACAGTTGCAAAATAATAATAGTAATTATTATTCTAGGAATAATATGGGTAACAATCAATGGAATGATAGTTATCGAAGTAATGGTAATTCTCCAGGCTTTAATCAAGGTAACAATAATTTTAAGAACAATAGCGGACAGGTGGATCGCTCACAAAACGATAATCAAAACTGCAATACCAATTACAAATACGCTAAAGGGAATTTCGTAGGAAATGGTAGCCAAGTACAAGGAGCAGGAGGTTTTCAACGGGTGAACGTTGTGACTACGAATAGGAAAAGAAAGTTTGGGGGCGGCAATCGTCAAACAATACATGTTTTGACGACGGCCGCAGGAATAATTGCGCTCCTGTGGAGCCACTGAATAAAGTAAACTGGGGTACGTATCAAACGAATAACGCAGGTTGGACTAATACTAAAACGACAGGTACGTCTTCTGGAGCTACCGGACCCATACAATTGACAAATGTAGTTGTGAGAAATGTAGTTGTGGGTAACACATATACCCAAACAGAAACTGAAATTCATTTGGCAGAGGTACATGAACCGCCGAGGAACCTGAATGACGGACGGTCAAACTAGTACCAATCATATTAGGCCTTCCTGGGGTGGTTGGTACTGAAAAGGGAGGCAAACATCGCGAGTCAGTAAATATTCTTGGATATAATACGCAACTGGATATTCGGGAAGATGTCATGAAAGAACCAGGGAATGAAACGAAGGAAGAAGGGTATACATTGCAAGCGATTCTAATAGCAAAGATAAATAATGTACCGGTTAATGTACTAATAGATACAGAGCGACGGTTAGTGTGATGACGACGAGTTGCTTGAATAAGGTTAGTCAGCAACAGAAATTACTCACCTTACCAGTAACCGGCCGCACAGTATCAGGGGGAATTTAGCGCGAAAGCGCAACGAGTAATTATGGAGATACGGGTGGAAATGGAACTACAAGGAGTAGTAGCCTTCGTGTGCACTTTCTTGGTAGTGTCTACAATGTCCACGCTATGTATTTGGGGTATGGATGTTTTATATGATTATGGTGCAGTGATTGATATGAAGGAAGGTATGTGTACTTTTGTACACTCCTGGAAATTGAAATAAGAACACCATGAATTCATTGTCCCAGGAAAGGGAAACTTTATTGACACATTCCTGGGGTCAGATACATCACATGATCACACTGACAGAACCACAGGCACATAGACACAGGCAACAGAGCATGCACAATGTCGGCACTAGTACAGTGTATATCCACCTTTCGCAGCAATGCAGGCTGCTATTCTCCCATGGAGACGATCGTAGAGATGCTGGATGTAGTCCTGTGGAACAGCTTGCCATGCCATTTCCACCTGGCGCCTCAGTTGGACCAGCGTTCGTGCTGGACGTGCAGACCGCGTGAGACGACGCTTCATCCAGTCCCAAACATGCTCAATGGGGGGACAGATCCGGAGATCTTGCTGCCCAGGGTAGTTGACTTACACCTTCTATGCACTGTGGGTGGCACGGGATACATGCGGACGTGCATTGTCCTGTTGGAACAGCAAGTTCCCTTGCCGGTCTAGGAATGGTAGAACGATGGGTTCGATGACGGTTTCGATGTACCATGCACTATTCAGTGTCCCCTCGACGATCACCAGAGCTGTACGGCCAGTGTAGGAGATCGCTCCCCACACCATGATGCCGGGTGTTGGCCCTGTGTGCCTCGGTCGTATGCAGTCCTGATTGTGGCGCTCACCTGCACGGCGCCAAATACGCATACGACCATCATTGGCACCAAGGCAGAAGCGACTCTCATCGCTGAAGATGACACGTCTCCATTCTTCCCTCCATTCACGCCTGTCGCGACACCACTGGAGGCGGGCTGCACAATGTTGGGGCGTGAGCGGAAGACGGCCTAACGGTGTGCGAGACCGTAGCTCAGCTTCATGGAGACGGTTGCGAATGGTCCTCGCCGATACCCCAGGAGCAACAGTGTCCCTAATTTGCTGGGAAGTAGCGGTGCGGTCCCCTACGGCATTGCGTAGGATCCTACGGTCTTGGCGTGCATCCGTGCGTCGCTGCGGTCCGGTCCCAGGTCGACGGGCACGTGCACCTTCCGCCGACCACTGGCGACAACATCGATGTACTGTGGAGACCTCACGCCCCACGTGTTGAGCAATTCGGCGGTACGTCCACCTGGCCTCCCGCATGCCCACTATACGCCCTCGCTCAAAGTCCGTCAACTGCACATACGGTTCACGTCGACGCTGTCGCGGCATGCTACCAGTGTTAAAGACTGCGATGGAGCTCCGTATGCCACGGCAAACTGGCTGACACTGACGGCGGCGGTGCACAAATGCTGCGCAGCTATCGCCATTCGACGGCCAACACCGCGGTTCCTGGTGTGCCCGCTGTGCCGTGCGTGTGATGATTGCTTGTACAGCCCTCTCGCAGTGTCCGGAGCAAGTATGGTGGGTCTGACACACCAGTGTCAATGTGTTCTTTTATTGAAGAAGAAAATTATTTTAGGAAAATACTGCCAGAACCTAACCATTAATTGTCTTCCTGTTAATGCTTTGCATTTTAAGAATAATGATTGTGTTAGGCAAACATGATGAGATCAATGTATCGAGTATCGCTGTAAAGGTACGAGAATCGGAATATTTACCGCTACAACAACAAACTGAATTGAGAATAGTCTTGCAATTATTTTTGCCGGTATTAAATGAAAAGCCAAGTGTAATTAAAGACTTTGAATATAGTATGGAAACATACCCTCATTCAACTTTTTGTAAAACTGCGTATTTGGTCCCTTGGTCGAAGAGAGAAGCCGTAACTAAAGAGATAAAAAATATGATAGACTGGGGAATTATTGAGACTTCCATGTCTAAATACTCAAGCCCATTATTGTCAGTGACTAAGCCTAACGGTGACATTGGGTTAGTCTTAGACGCTCGTCATATTAATAAGATTATTAAGCCTTTAAGGACTCGTCCACAGAATTTAGAAAAACTATTACAGAAATTTCACGGGGTGACGTTCCTGACCTCCCTTGCCTTCTGAAGCTCAAATTGGCAAACTAAGATATCTAAAGAATCGAGGAAGTATACGGCGTTCATTTATCTAGGACATAGTTACTAATTTAAAGTAATGCCGTTTGGGCTAAACAATAGTGGTGGTTGGCAAAGAGTTCTCGGGCGGTATTTTTATAACTGCTTTAGATACAGTGCTCGGTCCGTAGTTACTAGAGCGGGTCACGGTATATGTTGACGACTTGTTGATCGCCACAGAGACATGGGAAAAACATATTGAACTGATGAATCGTGTATTCGAAAAATTCCTAGAGGATGGAGTTAAGGTTAATTTAGCGAAATCCAAATTTGGAAGAAATCAGATTAAATTCTTGGGTCATATTGTAACTCCTGAAGGAATTCTTCCTAATCTTAAAAAGTTGGATGCAATAAGGAATTGCCCGTACCCACAAAATAAGAAACAGCTTAAGTCATTTTTAGGTTTGGCGTCCTTCTTCAGATAATTTGTATCTCAGCAGTTAGTAAATAAAGACTGTCTGTTGAAATTGTTGAGGAAAAATGTATCATGGCACTGAGTAGAATCTTGTAGTGACGCCTTTGACGACATTCTCAATGCTTTAGTAAATGCTCCGTTGTTGCATCATCCACAGATGCAGCGGAAACGGGACTAGGAGGTACGTTATTCCAAATGGACGATGAAAATAAAGTACGAACTATAAAAATAATTGCCTTTGCTAGTCGAACCTTATCAGGTTGTGAACGCTCATACAGTACTACTGAATTGGAAGTATTAGTAATTATATGGGCATTAAAAAAGTTTCAATATTTCGTGTGTGGTAAACGGATAGTGATATATTGTGATCATAAAGCAGTGGCGTTCTTAATGACGAGTAGAATGTTACATGGCCGACTTACACGCTGGGGTTTATTATGACAAAAATATAACATAACGGTTAAGCATGCAAAAGGGAGAGACAATGTTGTCCCAGACGCATTGTCAAGGTTACCGACTACCAAGATCAGTGAGGTTGAAGAAGAGCGAATCATGGATTTCAAGGTGATGATGGTAGGAATACTTCCCTATAGCAGAGAGGTTAATGAAATGTGTTCGCGAACAGGGAAAATACAAAAAGTAGATAGTAAATGGCGAAAAATAATCAATGATTTAAGAACAGAAAAGATTGATAAAGTTAATAGTCATTATAAATTGCAGGAAGGCATATTGTTTTATTGTAAAACTGAGAAGAATGAGTGGAAGGTAAGCATTCCCTCAGAGAGTATTGATTACGTATTGTGGTTCACACATGTGAGATGGGGGCATAAGTGTGTAATGAAATTACGACAACTATGTTGCTATCCAAATTTACTGAACAGAGCTCAAGAAATACTCAAGAGGTGTAGGCTATGTCAAAAGGCGAAGCCCTTTAATTATTGTGTTAAAGATATGTTGCATCCGCTAATACCTACGAAACGTCTCAGCATCGTGTCATGTGACACGTGTGGGCCATTTCCAGTAGGGGAAGGAAATTTTAAATATGTATATGTGACGTATGATCTTTTCACAAAATGTGTGAAACTGTATGCGTTACGATCGACTAGTGGGAAACTGAAACGTCCTCTTCGAACAATTATACACGACTGTGCTTACACTGACACACAATATTCTTAGCGCAACGCAATCTGACTTTCAAAAATCCCTACAAAAGAATGGCCCTGACTAACATTAACCTATACCTTTCATAAATCACTTACCTCACCAAAAATCTTCGTTACTCGAACTACTGCAATACAGCGAGCGCCACTACTGCCAGCTAAATAAAAGAAGGCACTAACTACTGATAGGCATAGTTAGCGAATGAAAGATTTTAATAGAGAACAAACAATGTGTTTACCTTAATAGTCATAATATATATATCAGTTCATGACATCCATTCTTACAAATTTCAAAACTCCGCCATCTCTCTCCCCACATCCACCACTGCTGGCGGCTCACCTCCAACTGCGCAACGCTACGCGCTGTTAACATCCAGCTGCCCAACACTACAATGGCAGACAACAATGCAAACTAGCCACAGACTGCGCACAGCACAGCCAGTAATTTTTCATACAGAGCGCTATGTGGCGTTACCAATATGAAAACCTAAACAGCCTACTTACAAAGCCCCCATACTCCCCACAAAAAATTTTACAAACTGTTTTGGGCAGTGGCCAATACAGATTTGAAAAAATTTTTCATAATTACAGTAAGAAAGATATCAAATGCACACACTTATTAATACAACGTTGGTCAAAAGCTAAAATTTTCTCACAGTCCATAAAGACAGTCCAGATCATTCATCACAGTAAAACTGCTGTTTGTTTTGTCAAACTCTGAGCAGTAAAAGAAAATGCACACAGAAGTAGTGGATTTCCACGCATTCTTGAAGAAGTGGTGTTGTCCTTCCAACGGAAAGACAGTGCTGACTCTCGACATGTAGACAGGTAGTGGGCCACAACAGAGCAAACCCACAGCAGAATCAGTCGGAGTTGAAGACTATTGGTAGGTAGGTCATCACAGAGCAGACCCACTGTAGTCCTAGTAGAGATTATGGTATTGGTGGGCCACCAGAGGTGCAGACCCACTGCAGTCCTTGTAGAAATAATGGTATTGGTGGGCCATCAAAGACACAGACCCACTGTAGTCCTTGTAGAAATAATGGTATTGGTGGGTCATCAAAGGTGCAGACCAACTACAGTCCTTGTAGAAATAATGGTATTGGTGAGTCATCAAAGGTGTAGACCCACTGTAGTCCTTGTAGAGATGGCTAGCAGCCAACTGTTGCGACTGTGCAGGTGCACAATCACCATCGAAGAGTCTTGTGGACAATACAGCAAGTCCATAAACCACCACTTGTCCACTCATAAAGAATTTGTTTGAAATGTCCTTAGAACCAGCAATGCTGTTATCCAGTCCCTTGCTGAATTATTAACACACGTGCAAACACTATCAGTCCCTACTTCTCACATATTGTCCATATACTATAACCAACAGAAACGTGTGCAGTGAAATGTAATTTACAAGTTACTTAATCTGATGAACTGGTGTTAATTACAATTTTATAGCATGATAATACAATAACAAAGGTACAAAATATATCATTAAAGAACATAATAGTACAGATAACATTTGCAATAATACAGGCTTTACAAAAGAATCGAAATACCAAATACATCAGTGTTACAAAAATTATGACATAAGTACATACATAAAAGATCAGAATAACTTTTGAAACATCAACTTCACACATGAGCATTAAAACAAAACATAACGAATAATGGCTAAACATCTTTACGAAGTAAACAACATATTATCAGAAAAATTCTACAACGTAACTCTCATCAGATAAACACATAAAGACAGGAAGAACACAAATACCAAGGGTACACAAACACATAGTGGGATAACACAAGAGGAAAGGGCAGGGTTTGTTTTCAGTGTAACGTTTGGTACTGCCGTTCAACCCAAAACTTCATTCCATAGATCTTTCGTCTTATTTCAACATTTGTTTCCACCAAAAAAACCTATCCAAGCATGCTTTCTGTATTTATATGTTCACATATTTCTTACCTCATTATTTATTTTCCAGTATCTTACCTCATCATTTATTTCCAAGAAAATCCTACCTATACCTGCTTTCTGTACATTTTTCGTATAACCTCTCAGTTCATTTCTTCCAATTCATCGCAACTCATTCTTTTATATAGGCTACCCCCTCTTAAACTAACTTAAATCTACTGAGCTCAGATGCTAAACTACGGGACGACGCAGTGCAGCAGCACAAAACAATTAATAAAAGCAGCAATGACAAAAAAATGCAAGTAAGCAAAGCAAGCAGCAATAAATGTAATAACTTATTCCGAAACATGACAAACCCACAAGCAGAAAAAAATAGTACACTAAAGACAACAATGCAGATAAGGGAAATGTATATTCACATCTTAATGTCTATATAATTAAAGTGGTGCACCACAAAAACTTATTCTATGAAATAAATTACCAAGTACTTGAAAAGAAAATTATGTATGCAGTTCCTGTGAAGGGAAATGTCTTTTTGTGCTCCCTCATTTTTTTGGAAGTATATCACATTATTATTATACATTGGATCTGTAGACAGAAAATATTTATATTAGTACATCTATAAAATTTTATTTTAACCAACGCTGCAGTGCAGCTAGAAACTATATATTAAACAAAATAGACAAAGCAAGGCGTGAAACGTCATTCACTAGCCATAAGGCGTTTCATAGTGCAGTAAACAATCTTTCAACTAGCAACACAATAGTCGTGAAATGTTTCTCATCGTTTCATTAGCCATTTTAGTAAATATCATAAATTAAGAGCTCCACAGTATAATCATATGTTTTCAAGTCTGAGTGTGTCGTATTTACGCTGCTTTCTACAAAGAAATATCAATAGCGAGGATAATGACCTTTTTTTCTCCACATGTGCCTCCGAAAGGCACACACTAATGGCTTTTTTCGAGGCGAATGTCGCGCAGCTGGGTGCCCTCGACGCATTTCGTGAAGGTGGTCGCTTAACTTTCTTACCGATATATTTACGACAGCAGTTTCCGCTACAGTGACAGTCTCATACAAATTTTACAGGTCGAGAATTTCCGTTGCAAATCTGTAGAAACAAAATCCTGTAAATATAACAGTGTCCAAAAAATTTTCGCCGGCATTGTGATACATTCACGCATATACACAAATTTCATAACTCTTAAAGTACGATGCTTGGTTTCCAACATCATTTTTCACAAGTCAAGAGTCCCTAACCACAACTCCTTATTCCTTACCTTACTACACATATACATATTCATCAACACGTCTTCAGTATTTCATCATCATAAATACATAGCATAATCAGATTCCTCATATAGCATCAGCTTATTGATCATAAACATACCTCAACAGCATAATACACATCGTCGTCGTAATAATAACATCATAAAACCTCAGCCAAATCTCAAAATCGTCGTATCTTCCTCCAATAATTTCAAAACCAAAAAAAAATTCTCTGCTCATGTCAAAAGCGTCATCTACCTCAAACGTACTTTAAAAATCATGATACCATACCAAATACATCATTCAAAGCTCTCATAGTATCACAACAGTTCCGAAAAAATATGAACATTTCAAAAAGTACAGACAAGATACAATTTCATAAGTCTGAAGTTATCCAACTGCGTAATTCCGGAAACATCTCTCACTGATGTAGTATAATAAATATCTGTCTCTGTCAGTTAAATGATCACATAGCTGTGTAATTCTGTGTTAGAGAAATATGGTACCAATGTGTAAAGTTGTATAAGCAAATACCATATTAGCTAGGGCTCCTTGTGCTTGCCACACACATGGTACACAAAATAAGCGTGTACCACCCTGAGGATTAATGTAATTATACACTCAGGTGTTACAGATTAGAGCAATGGAATGAAATGTATCATGGAAAACCTTTGTATCATTGTACTTCAAATATCTTTAAAAATAAATGTTTTAAGTACAAAATTAATCACTCAAATACGTGTACTGTAGCGCTAAACTGTGCGTCGTGTTGTAAGATAATCTCTGTGGAAGTATCGTAGTTATCGTCCTCCGAAAGCTAAGATCTGCAGAAGTCAATGTACTTACCTCATGATAAACAAAAGTGAAATACTTTGTGTATAGATATCTTAGTTATTAAGCTTATTGCCGTGTTGAAGAAAGTACTGTGCTGTAACGTATTGTTGTGCTACAGAAAAGACTGTCTCCTTGTAGCTATACCACAAAAGTTACTACTAAAACATGTTTTACTTTCCAGAAGAATTCAGAAAAACTGTGCAGATATAAAACAGATAAACTGCAAAAGCAACATTGTAAATTGTCACTCATTAGTAGCGTCGTGATAAAATCGTGTAGCTGTCACATAAACTAACCACTGTGTCATCTGGTGTCTCACAGAAAGTACTTTAAATCCATAATGTATTTTCAAGTAAACCAAAATGTTGCATTAAAATCTCATTAGCAGTGCAGATACATGATCTAAGTATGTCAGCCTTATAGTCGTTACGTCATCGTGCAACTAACAAGCAAGAATGTACACACACAGTAACACTGTGTCGTCTATTCACAATAACAATGCATTCGTAATTTCTGTTTAAATAAGTTCTCTTGGTTCTTGACTGGAGATTTAACTTCAAACACTGTTGCATGTTACCAATTTCTTAAGTCTGACAAAGCATACTAGTAATGTAAAGTGAAAAGTTATATGGCAAAGACAAAGTTAAAAAGCAGATTACCTTTCAATAAACGGTTTTACATGTGAAATGTAGTACAGTCCTTTACTCTTCCTAGTGCTCAGAGTTAACTTGAACGCAATTATCATGCGGTATACGTCGGTAAAGAATACTGGAATTTTTCTCAAGGTTAGCGTCTATGTTATTTTTCTCTGAGCCAGCCGGCGCACGTGGCTGCCTGCGGTGTGTATCATTGTCTGTTTCTTTGTTGGCGCGCGTCGTTATTGGGATTTGGAGACCTAACTTCTACAAATTCACCTTGTTGAGAGGTCCCTGCTCTGTTTGAATCTCGCCAGTTCTGATGCAATTCAGGTCTGTCGTTACGATCATATCTGTCGTCATGTCGGTAGATTCCATAGTTTCTTTCTTGTCGGTCCCGTGGTGGAGAATTTCTCCCTGAATCGTAACTGCGCGCTGGACCGTTGTGTATAAAGTTATTCTGTCTCCCCTGATAATATTTATTTTGGTTCCCATATTGTCTGTTTCTCTGATTGTCTCTGTGATAGTCATTACCGCGGAGAGGTGATCTTTCCCTGTAATTATTACTACTCTGCCAACGGTTGTCATACGGGTGGTGTCTGTTTTGGTCACGATTTGTGTTGTGAGTATAGCCTTGTCTTGTCCAGTTATTATTTCTTCCATCGCGGAATTGCGACGGATGTGACCTATAATTGTTGTGTTCCTGTTTTCGCGTTCCGCGATTGTCAGTGTCAATTTCTAATTCTTGTAAGAGTCCCTGAAAAGCTTCAATGTCTTCTTTGCAACGTCCTGCCAAAATAATATGCCGTAAATGTTCAGGCAATTTGATTAAGCAAATGCGGATGAGTTCTGAGGAGCTGTATGGGTTTGACAGGTACTGATTCTTGTGCAACATGTCTTCGAAATATTTCACAAGACTGGAAAATTCAGATTGTTCCAAATGTTTCATCATTATGATGCCATGTTTTACTCGGTCTTGTGTGGCTTGAGACCAATATGCTGAGAGGAAGGAATGGTAAAATTCTCCTTAACTGTGACAATCGTGAATGACCGATCGCATTCTTACAGCTGGTTCATTCTCTAAGTAGCCACACATAAATTCTAATCTGTGCTCTAATGACCAGTTGGGGGGGGGGGGGGGGGGAACAATGAGAGAATTGATGAAGCCACGCTTGTGGATGAATGTCGTTGCCAGAATTCTTAAATGTGTAGTAATGAACAGCTTATAGTCAAAATCATCATGTCGGCGAGTCGCATGTCGGTCATTGTTACGTCGTTTCGGCGGTTCCATCTCAAAATTCGGTGTACCTTGGCAATTTCTTTCATAATGTCCGAAGTGCCCTGTGTTATTATTTTGTGGCAGTTCCGTATTTCTATGTCCCTCTTCCCGAGTGTCCTCTGAAATACGTAATTCTTGTATTACCTGTGTCAGCTGATCTTGTACTTCCCGGATTTCTCTTTGGTGTTGCGTATTAATTTGATTCAGATTTTGTTTGAATTTCCTAATTTGTTCGCACTCTTCTGTGTCATTAAAGACTACCGGTTTTGTGACATTCAGATTATCATCTACCTTCGTAGATAAATTATTTAGCTGATCCGAAAGTTCAACTACATTCTCTGATAATGAACTAATTTCCTCCATGTGTCTTTCTGAACCAATTTTCAGAGTATCTACTGTGTCCTTTAAGTTTTCTTGAGTTTTTGCAAGTTGCGTAACCGAATCGGTAGATGCCACTGAGTCAATTTTAGCTTGCAAGGTCTCATGATTTTCATGAACAATAGTTTGCAGTTCTTTTATGGCTGCTTCGTGATTCTGTAATGCATTTTCATGCCGCGAAAAAATAGGTTGGAAATGCTCACAAATTTGTGTTTTTACGTCATTACAGACTTATTGACATTTCGATTCGATTTTATGTAATTCAGTAGTTAAATCTTCACGTGTTTGTTCAAGCGTATGTTCCACTGAGTCTAACGTTTGAAGCTTTTGTTCCATTGGGTCTAACTTTTTCTGTGTTTGTCTCTGATTTTGTTCCATTGTGTCTAACTTTTGAAGATTTTGTTCCATTGTGTCTAACTTTTGAAGCTTTTGTCCCATTTGTTGCATTAAATGTAATAACAATGCACTGGTGTCTGAAACATGTTCCTCAGTGCTATTCCGCAATGCATTTGAACCGGCAATATTCGCAGTTTCAAAAACAGAAAATGTGTCTTGACTTATTTGAGAAAACGGTGAGGACGCAAAACCTGAATCTACAGTATTTGCAAGATTGTGCTCTGTCATTCCCGATTCCTGAGGAGAGCTGTTGCCGACCGATCGATCGATAATGCTTCCCTGTTCACTACCTGTTTCACTGTTTACACCATTATTTGACGCCCGCTCCATTTCTCTATGCATAGTTACCAAATTACTACTTTGAATGTCTGTTAATTCATTACACAGTGGTGCTGGTAAGCTACGCTCGTCGTCACTATTATTTCTCAGTTTACTTTGGAGCCTAGTGTTACGTTTTTCACACGCCATTATTGTCACAATATTTCCCACTATAACACAGAAAACCACAATTTGAAGAGCAAAAATAAGAGAACACATTAACATAGCACTGAAAATAATATCTAGTTAATTGCAAGAGCAGCTGCGAAATACTTCGTGCAAAACTACATGCAAGCCACAACTGTTTTACTGTACAACAATGAAAGACTGCAACTACAAAGGAAATTCTCTCTATGATTACGCGCTAGCAACAAACAAAAGCTACACTAATTACAAAAACTACAAGAAAAAAATCAGGAGATTCCAGTGAGGTATCCTCGGCTAAGGGTCGACATATGAAACGTCCTCTTCGAACAATGATACAAGACTGTGCTTACACTGACACACAATATTCTTAGCGCAACGCAATCTGACTTTCAAAAATCCCTACAAAAGAATGGCCCTGACTAACATTAACCTATACCTTTCATAAATCACTTACCTCATCAAAAATCTTCGTTACTCGAACTACTGCAATATAGCGAGCGCCACTACTGCCAGCTAAATAAAAGATTCAAACTATGGAAGGCACTAACTACTGACAGGCATAGTTAGCGAATGAAAGATTTTAATAGAGAACAAACAATGTATTTACCTTAATAGTCATAATATATATATCAGTTCATGACATCCATTCTTACAAATTTCAAAACTCCGCCATATCTCCCCCCACATCCACCACTGCTGGCGGCTCACCTCCAACTGCGCAACGCTACGCGCTGTTAACTTCCAGCTGCCCAACACTACAATGGCAGACAACGATGCAAACTAGCCACAGACTGCGCACAGCACAGCCAGTGATTTTTCATACAGAGCGCTATGTGGCATTACCAATATGAAAACCTAAACAGCCTACTTACAAAACTTATGTCAGGAAAGATCATAGACGATTACTTAGTTAAAGTGGAGAAACCTGCAATGCTAATTTCTGATAATGCACCGTATTTCCGAAGCAAAGCGTGGCGTGAATCAATGAAGATATGGGGAATTCCTCATGTATTCATTGCCCGCTTCATCCCATAGAATAAGATTTCCGGGAATTAAACAGATTCATAAGAACGTATGTGCGTAACCGACATCATAGATGGACAGAATTAATCGGAAAATTTGAAGAAATGTATAATGAATTATCACATATGTCAACCGGTTATTCACCTAATGAGATTTTATTTAATAAGCAAAGTAATAATGAGTGACTTGGTAAATTACCATTCTTATGAAATAAGACAAAGGATCGTGAAGAAGTTATACATAAAGTGTATTTAAGGTTACAACATAAAGCTAATCTTCGAAAAAATCTGTCCGATAAGAATCTAGGTTTAGTAGTTAGGTAGTTAGCTATAAATTTGGGGATTGTGTATTATTAAAGAATCACCCCCAAAATCTTTTAAAAAATTAAATAGAAAATAGTGTAGCTTACATAAAGGACCATACAGAATTATTAAAATCCAACACGCAGGAAGTTACCTTCTGGAAAATGAAGATGACAAGAAGATAAAAGGAGTATATCCTCATATAGAATTGAAGAAATATTTTCATTGATCAAGAATTTAATTTCTGGTATGTATAAAGTAGAACAAGATACGAAGCAAGAAGACATTAACAATGTTTGTGAAATTTTCTATGTAGAATTTGGATGCAATTAATCAACAGTAGTAGTTTTTATAACACTTAAGTAAATGTTAAGTCATCTAAGAAGGTAACGAGTTCCATTGAGAGTTTAGCAAGTAATAGCAATATGTACATTGAGTTTTATTTAATAAGCCATTAGGAAAAATGATGGCTTTTATTAAAAGTTATTAAGTAGTTAAGTATGTGCCTATTTTAAGTTAAATATTAATGTTTGTTGGTTATTCTTGTCTAACATGCCTCATCATGTTATACAATAAACAAGGTATAAAGTACGCAAGCACACTGAAACATCTTGTCATGATCATTCCATGATAAGTAAATTGATTAAAAAAGGGAAAAGATCACTTATTTTGAGAAAAGCGAGAGAAATAACGAGGAAAGGGAAATAAATATAAACCGATCAACTCATAGACTTAATAAGGGGGAAAGGCATTGCAACGATAAACATTGCTAACACAATAGTGACAGTGATTAAAAACTATACTGGTTAATAGACAGACAACACTCGTGTGAAGTGACAAAAGTTTAATCAGATTAAATACAAACATGATCAATTAGGTGCGGAAACAATGTGCCATCATAAAAACAATGAACTGTCATGTATGTGCATAAGAGAAGAGTGAATTAAGTGTTGCAGACTAAGCGACAGTGGTGATGCGGGCCGTCTTACAGTAGATTGTACTAAGTTACTAGTGCAGCCTACCAGGAGAGCAGCCACTGGACAACGCAGGTCACCAGACGAGCACGGACTGTCGGGTCGTACTCGCTGCCTTATATGGTCTGCTGCTGTAGCAGCCTCGCCATGGTGTTTGAGAAGAAGAAACTGGCTTCGAACCGGGCCATGTTTGCAGCTCGCAGGGCCTGGTGCAGACGCAACGCCAGTGTGGTGAAAGAAACTGAACAATCATAATGAAATTTTATAAGTTGTGAAACTTAAGTTCAGATGATTGTACCACATTATGTAACAATTCAATTTTGTGTACATGTGTGTGTGAATGTGTGCGAAAAAAAATAAAAACAAGGATCTGACCTGGCTAGGGACGTTGAAGCAGGAAGTAACGTACCCACTTCATCGTGCGGGGGGCATGTTTAACGCCCGAAGGACAGAGAACCCCAATTAACAAACTTAAAGTAGGAAAGTGAGTCATCTACATCTACATCTACATCCATACTCCGCAAGCCACCTGACGGTGTGTGGCGGAGGGTACCCTGAGTACCTCTATCGGTTCTCCCTTCTATTCCAGTCTCGTATTGTACGTGTAAAGAAGGATTGTCGGTATGCTTCTGTGTGGGCTCTAATCTCTCTGATTTTATCCTCATGGTCTCTTCGCGAGATATACGTAGGAGGGAGCAATATACTGCTTGACTCTTCGGTGAAGGTATGTTCTCCAAACTTTAACAAAAGCACGTACCGAGCTACTGAGCGTCTCTCCTGCAGAGTGTTCCACTGGAGTTTATCTATCATCTCCGTAACGCTTTCGCGATTACTAAATGATTCTGTAACGAAGCGCGCTGCTCTCTGTTGGATCTTCTCTATCTCTTCTATCAACCCTATCTGGTACGGATCCCACACTGCTGAGCAGTATTCAAGCAGTGGGCGAACAAGCGTACTGTAACCTACTTCCTTTGTTGTCGGATTGCATTTCCTTAGGATTCTTCCAATGAATCTCAGTCTGGCATCTGCTTTACCGACGATCAACTTTATATGATCATTCCATTTTAAATCACTCCTAATGCGTACTCCCAGATAATTTATGGAATTAACTGCTTCCAGTTGCTGACCTGCTATTTTGTAGCTAAATGATAAGGGACCTATCTTTCTATGTATTCGCATCACATTACACTTGTCTACATTGAGATTCAATTGCCATTCCGTGCACCATGCTTCAATTCGCTGCAGATCCTCCTGCATTTCAGTACAATTTTCCATTGTTGCAACCTCTCGATACACCACAGCATCATCTGCAAAAAGTATCAGTGAACTTCCGATGTCATCCACCAGGTCATTTATGTATATTGTGAATAGCAACGGTCCTATGACACTCCCCTGCGGTACACCTGAAATCACTCTTACTTCTTGACAGAGGCAACAACTATTGGTGATAAAAAAATTAATTACACTGATAATGTTTTGATTAACAACTATAACTCTTAAATATTGAGAGTAACATACAAAGGAGGAGAAAAAAGGAAAGAGACGTCATACATTATCTTTTAAACATCTATAGAACAAATTTAAATTCATATGAACGAAGGTTAAATCGAAGGAGGTAATTCGCTCAAAGATAACATTTGCCATGGAAGAGAGTTGTAGCCGCATCGAAAAGAAAATTCAATGCGCCTACAATGTATCTAGGATATGGAAATATTTAGTTAGTTGCTCTTGAGTCGCTCTAGAGTACTATTACTATAGTCTTCCGGAAGCAAACGCTATTAGATTGTTTCAGTTGTGTAAGTTCAATAGTTCGGGAGAGAGAGACTAAAGCCATACTCAGTTATTCGACTGAATAAAGTAATCTTTACCGCTATCAACGCGACAGTGATTTTAATTGAGTGATACTGATTTACTGGACGTAACCTTCGGACTGAAGAACAGTTGCGAACTTGATAGTAATGGATCAGTGACACGAAAACTATTCCCAGTCTTGAGTAGTACACAATAATACAAAGTCACGAAGAAAAACCAGTGCCCCGTTCAATCAAAAGTTGTTGTCAACGCCACGAATACTGGACTGATGAGAAGTTAATCTCGAATGACATACCGGTGTGTGTGTGTGATAGGGACAAACAATTAATTACAAAAAGATTAATAAACTATTAGTCAAGAGATAAATCAGATGTGTCGCCTACATGATTCAAGGAATAATATTTCGTACGTTCATACTAGTGATTGAGTCTCTTAAACGTTTTAAGCGACTGTGTGAAGACAGGAATAACAGACAGTGAAAGGTGAATAATATAAAACTCAGCATTACGATGTGTTACAAAGACGTTACTCCTACATAAGTGATCTCTGGAGTTACGTTGCACCGTTGTTAATAATTTGACGTAGCAACGGCATAGCAACGGAATTACCAGCAGCAATTATTAATTCTCGCTAAGGATGATGTGAAAAACGACCGTAATGATAGGATTAAGAACCAAGATTTCACTGCTCAACGAAACTAACCATGCATAAGATAAAAGATAAACAATTGATCAGTTAACACAAACTGATAAGACTGTTACGGACGAACAATAGAATATTTCTTAACCACGTGAGGAGCTGTGTTTTACAAGAGTTACAGCTGCAGTTCCACGTCACACTGACGGGGACGAACATCATTACGAGTCGTGTCTCCTCCTGACGGGTCCAGGAGGAGGGGAGGGACGTCACATCAGTTTCCACTTGACTATCACATCGGAAACAGTCGACCTAGTTATGTTTAGGAGTGTGGAAATCTCGCGTACAGACGTATGGCACAAGTGACATCCAATCACCTGACTACGTTCGATGCCCGTGAGTTCCGCAGAGCGCCCCATTCTGCTCTCTTACGATGTCTAATGACTACTGAGGTCGCTGATATGGGTTACCTGGAAGTTGGTGGCAGCGCAGTGCACCTAATATGCTGAAAAACGTATGTTTTGGGGGTGTCCGGATACTTTTGATCACATAGTGTAGCTAGGCGATGTTGTCACATCGTCCCGCGTGTAATTTTGCACGAGGTCCTCCATGGAGCGTCAACAGTTCTGATGTTGAAAATGTACCACACGATTTACATTCATATTTACCCTTATCTCCAGAGAAAATGGCAGCACAATCAGACAACAAAAAACGAAAGAAGTGGTTTTCGGCTCTGAATGATGGGGCAAATCATGTTATTCATAACAGAATTTATAAACAATGTTTGGAAAAAACTGGTATAAAAAGAAGTGTTACTGTAACTTATCGGTTTTTGGCAAGCTCCCTGGATGAAGCCATATATTGTGATTAATGTACAGAATCTCATGAGTGCAACAATAGATCGAGAAAAATATCTTCAAACTTATGAACAATGCCGCATTCAGCAAGATCATGCAAAATATGCATAATTGGACATTAGACGTGCACCATCATGGCAGAGCAGCTTTGAAACGGTTGCATTATTCGCAAAGCCTAATTTCCAGAGGAGCGTCATTTTTAACAAAGATCTTGTCGCAATTGAACTTGTAGTGTTCAAATGACCAATCGCTGTTGGAATGGCAGTTTTAGATATTTCGAAAAAGTTCCTTTTTTATTCCCATTATAAAAACCGCCTTCTCTTGCTGCACGGTAATTTGTTTTTTCCATATACGTTTCGCCTTTTTTTTTTCTTGCTCTAAGGCATCTTCATTGGGATCTACACTGACGCGCCAAAGAAACTGGTATAGTCATGCGTATTCAAATACAGAGATACGTAAACAGGCAGATTACGGAGCTGTTGTCGGCAGCGTCTATATAAGACAAGTGTCTGGTACAGATGTTGACCGGTTACTTATGTTACAATGCCGGCCGCAGTGACCGAGCGGTTCTAGCCGTGACAATCTGGAACCGCGCGACCGCTACAGTCGCAGGTTCGAATCCTGCTTCGGGCATGGATGTGTGTGATGCTCTTAGGTTAGTTAGGTTTAAGTAGTTCTAAGTTCTATGGGACTGATGAACTCAGACGTTAAGTCCCATAGTGCTTAGAGCCATTTTTTTGGAAAATGGTCTAACATTTGATTTTGTGTTTATAACTCTGTAGTCACCTGACCAGAAGTTTTGTTCCTCCTGCCACGGAACGTCACTAATTCCCACTATATCTAACTTTAACCTATCCATTTCCCTTTTTAAATTTTCTAACCTACCTGCCCGATTAAGGGATCTGACATTCCATGCTCCGATCCGTAGAACGCCAGTTTTCTTTCTCCTGATAACGACATCCTCTTGAGTAGTCTCCGCCCGGAGATCCGAATGGGGCACTATTTTACCTCCGGAATATTTTACCCAAGAGGACGCCATCATCATTTAATCATACAGTAAAGCTGCATGCCCTCGGGAAAAATTACGGCCGTAGTTTCCCCTTGCTTTCAGCCGTTCGCAATACCAGCACAGCAAGGCCGTTTTGGTTATTGTTACAAGGCCAGATCAGTCAATCATCCAGACTGTTGCCCTTGCAACTACTGAAAAGGCTGCTGCCCCTCTTCAGGAACCACACGTTTGTCTGCCCTCTCAACAGATACCCCTCCCTTGTGGTTGTACCTACGGTACGGCTATCTGTATCGCTGAGGCACGCGAGCCTCCCCACCAACGGCAAGGTCCATGGTTCATGGGGGGGGGGGGGGGGGGGGGGGGCTAGTTATGATATATTTATATTAATTTCTTAAATAGAATTAATGTGTGAGCCCTAACAAAAGACATATACCCCAGCAAAGGCGGTGTGAACATTACATTTTGGCTCTGGTGGCTCAAAAACGGTGGTGTGCATCACGGAAACTTCCACAGTGGAGAGTACACCGCAGGAATTATTTTTTGGCAGCAACTAAGACCTGTATAGTTCACAGTGTAAGAAAAACGACTTACGAGACTTCATCACGTGTTGATGCAACACGATAACACACTCTTCCCAGTTCGCTAACAAAACTATCCAGGAGTTTGAAAAGTCCTCCCTCACGCACTTATTCTTGTGATCTTGTACCCTCAAATGTTTGCTTTTCAAGCTCCTTACCGAAAAACAATCAAGAAAATTTCTCTCTGGACGAATATGCACTTCAAATCTGGTTTGAAAACATCTTAGAGTCAGTTCCGATAGGTTTCTACAGGCGTCAGGAATCGGTGAGCTAAATGAGCGTTGTCAGACTGTTTCACATAATGTGAGAGAATACACTGATGATGAGTAATTTCTTTCTGATAATTTCTATTCAATAAAATAATGGATAATACTATTAAAATATGCACTGTCCTAATTGAAATGAAATTAACATTACCACGATATCCTTGGAACGAAAGCCTGTTTTAATGGAAGATGAAGGGCCTGTAAGAGGAGAGTGCCTGTATCAGCACGAGTTATTCATTCTCATTCTGGACTTCGAAACTCTCTGTGTTTACTTGCTGTTCTGTGTTACAATTAAGTACTATGGAGATGTGGCGTACATAAAATTTCCTTATTAATTTTCGATCTGACTGCTTGTAGCTTTGTAACGAAACAGCTAAAAATATACCCTTCAACGGGAGCAGAACCGTGGACCAAAGGAGCGCCTACTTTACTAGTACCACGTCACGTCACAGTTAGTGGAATACTGCAGCAGTCCCTCTCCTTTTTTTCTCCAATGCTCGCTAGCACAAATAAGCTCCCAAACTAAAAGACGAAATTAATTCCAGTTTCCACGTCGAATGACATTCCCGTACCCAAACCCATAAACTTATAACTTTATTCCGCAACTTATGTGAAAATCACTCAGATTATGTAATGTAAATGATACGAATATATCAAGCGAATTTTGTAGGCTAATTCTGTATCATTCAGGAAGTAACTAGTCGCAGGGTGTCAAACATATCCTCTGTTGCTGCCAAGCTTCAGTTATACTTCTAGCAGAAGGAACACCAGCCTTGAGGGCTCTAGGAATGACAACAGTTCATGCCTCAAAGCTGTGGCTGTCGAGTGTCGAAATACCCAAAGTATAAGTCAGTGAGTCTTATTTTCATTTCTGTAACTGGGTTTAGGGATCAGAGCGTCGTCGCTAATAATACTCCGATGCGCCGACTGCAAACTAAACAACACATATCATTAACTGTCCGAATTATTTATGTTTCTCTCTCTTAAGCGCACTAAAACTAAAAGTTTATCGCCACACATATTTCCCATTTTTAGAACACCATCTCCAGTAGGTATACAGTAAACGTTATGAGTAGGCAACACACATTTTTTCGTAATGACAGATATGGAAAATATTTTTCTTGAGAACGATGTCAATAGCATTAGCCATGAAAGACAGGCACACAAATGAAGAGACAACAGAGCATCGACTGCAAAAAGTAACAGCCACAGGAAAACTTCGAAAACTACGAATAATATGAAGTACCGAAGCAAGACAACTATGCAGGAAATCACAAAAAATGGCAGGAAATGCAAGTTCAAAGTTCCGTTGAAAATTAAACTAGCGAATATGTGCAGCACAACTTCGATTTTGGCTTCTGATAACGCGGAAGAAGGAGCAGTTGTTGACAGGAAGTGGAACAAGGAGCACAAAACGCTGACAGTAATGTGTAGAATAAATCATCCTCGAGTAAAATTATCAAATGGCTCTGAGCACTATGGGACTTAACATCTGTGGTCACCAGTCCCCTAGAACTTAGAACTACTTAAACCTAACTAACCTAAGGACATCACACACATCCATGCCCGAGGCAGGATTCGAACCTGCGACCGTAGCAGTCGTGCGGTTCCGGACTGAGCGCCTAGAACCGCTAGACCACCGCGGCCGGCGAGTAAAATTATCATTCAGCCCATAAATAGTAAAAGAAAGATAAGTTTCATCTATTCGTTAGGTTTAAAATGTTTCGGCTGGTGATGTTTTGTCAGTACAAGTGAAAAGCGCGAATGCTCAAGAGCATTTCAACGTGCAGTACAATTAAGACAGAGAGAACCCGAAATAACAACTTGTTCACCAAGCTGAGTGTGGTGCTGAGATTCTATGCATCGTTTGCGCAGAGTGTTATTAATTTATATCCTAACGTTTTAGTATTAACGATGACTCTAGGTTATCACAATAGTCATAAGCGGATTATGAGTTCTATCGCAGCGGCACAGGTGGGCAGAGTCTCTCTATATGCCGCTGAGTCATAATACCAAATTGCCACTTTCTACGTGTGAAAGAATTGCCCAACAGTAGGTGGATAGCATCAACACATCAACACCACTAACCCTTGCCATACGTTCCAGTATATGCTAGTTAATCACTGCAAAATGCTCTATGCTCGCATCTTTCTGCCAACGACTTAATTTCTATCGCAGGACATTCACCCCGTTACCGAGGTAATAAACAAATTTAATGGTCTACCACACAATCGTTCATGTCCACTCCCTGCCCGCAACTCCCACTGTGGATGTCTCATAAATTTTGACATCGAACATAGATTTTTACCTAAATTAACCAGCTTCTTAGAAGTTTTTCTGATTGGGTATTCTGCCGTAGCTCTGAAGAAAAATACTTAAGGTAAATACGAATTTCTGTATGGTGATCATACAATGTTTCCATTTTTCCATGTCCATTATTCGAAAAAATTGTGAAAGTAAGTGACACAGAAGCATCTATGAATTAATAAATAATAATCTGTGAAGTTTGTGCTACTCCGTTAGTCTTCCGAGTTCTTGGGGTCTGTTCTTAATTAATGACTGATAGTTTCATACACTAGCCGGTCCTTTCGGCCATCAGAATATTCGCATGGGAAATACTAACGTGTAATTGCTGGAACATACAATTGCCTTAAGGAATACTTAATTATGTGTTGAATATGACTCGGAAAGTGGCGTTAGTTTCACTTTCTGTCCATCTCCTAACGACTTACTGAAAGTTGTCTGGAATACTCTGATAATGGTATTCCCTGCTGAGTCAATTCTGTAAAGGGTTGTGGCAGCTGTCAGTGTGCTGAATAAAGATATACACATAGATCTTCACTGCCGTATGGGCTACTTACTTTCCTACATGTTCCCCATACGTTAATTAGTAAATAATATACGGCATATTCTGCTGCAAAACTTCGTGTCCCCAGGTCCGTCATTAAGGATCTGCGAGCTGTAGTAATACCTAATAGAAAAGGGATTGTTGACACTTCCGATCGGGACTATGATAAAGACCTTGTGTCATATTGCGCTTCAGATTCGTAACATGTTTATTTTCTCACTTAACAGTGAAAGAAATATTATGCCATGAGAGGAAGAAATAAATTATATGCTTCCCAGAAAAGGTAATTCCTTGCATACTACTATAAAGTGCAGAAAAACTGGTCGTCCGCTGTGGCCGAGCGGTTCTAGGCGTTTAAGTCTGGAACCGTGCGACTGCTCAGAGCCATTTGAACCAATACTGGGAGGAGCAACGTGTAGTAAAGCCAGAACTGTATGCAGATGCTTTTATCATTCTCGCTATCCCAACAACACAGGCGAGTGTGAAGCGGCTATTCTCGTCTCTGCGATACGTGCTGAACCCACTGAGATACAAACTTGGCGATGAAACACGCGAACAACGTTTTCTTCCTCCACAGTAATAAAGATATTGTGCGGGAATCTTCCTTGTCCCCCATCCCCATTAACCACATCATCTTCGTCTTCTGAGAAAAACCGATGCTCTTCTCTGTTCTCCGATTTGGAATCTGAGTCTTCGATGATGGAGACAACTACCGATAATGCCAGCGCCTAATTTAAGCCATATATGTCGCTATTTTTTGCTAAGTGCCAACGTGTCTTTAATATAAATTCATGTTTTATCACGAAACGTATATCGTATTATTCATTGACAAATATGTGTCATCATATGTTCCATAGTTTGAAAATCATGAATATCCGCTCATTATCCAGGCTTTCAAAAATCCAACAAAGAGAACAAGTGGTGCACATACTTTCTCGTGCGGTACTATTGGGAGTGATTAGTAGCAAATTCTTTCAACTTTGTGTAAATTTTCACTACGCCAATATTTCAGTCAACTCGAAACTTACATATGATGTTCATAACAGTTTGTAGAGTAGATTTTGGAAAATTTTACAAGGGAATAGGATTTTTCTAGGAAGTCGACTTACAGTAATTTTTGAGAATATAAGTCTTATGATCAATGTATTTTGGAAACGGTAAATAATTTTGAAACACGTTGTGCAGGAACAATTCACACATTTTCACTTTGGTAGATATGAATTACATGAAGCAAAATTCGTAGTGGCGAAATGAACGGATCAGAACCTTGTACCCTAGCACAAAAAAATGGCTCTGAGCACTATGGCACTTAACCGCTGTGGTCATCAGTCCCCTAGAACTTAGAACTACTGAAACCTAACTAACCTAAGGACAGCACACACATCCATGCCCGAGGCAGGATTCGAACATGCGACCGTAGCGGTCGCGCGGTTCCAGACTGTAGCGCCTAGAACCGCTCGGCCACCCCGGCCGGCCCTCTAGCACATTTCTGTGCGCTGTCCTCTCCCTATTTCGCTCCCTCTCTCATCCGTTTTCCATCTCTCCCGCTTTGTTTAGCTTTCATTTTCTCTCTTCCAACTAGACAATTGCATACACCCTGTTAAATAGGTACTCCACCCGTTAATATTTTTACGACTTACGGGATATTGTGTTCAGATATTGCATATAAATACATATGAAAAATAAATACATTCAGATGCATATAAATAAATGATATGCTATGTTGAATGAAAATAAAGAAATAGGTTTCAAATTTGTGAAAAACATTACTACGACACAATTTCTGAAGGACGTTGTGAAATTAAAAATGCTATTAAACTTTTTAGTCACCACTTCAATCTTATTGACTTAAATCAATTCATAATAATAAATAAATTAAATAATCATTAAAATAAAAGGTTAAATCAAATAGTAATCCTAGTTGCGACGAAGTATTAGAATGAGGATTCGGTTTCAAGTTATACACACCTGGTTCAGAGCGGTGTGCTCGACCCAACGCGACGAGTTTGGCCTCAATGGGGCGCGTTGGACAACAGCGCGGCGAACTGATCAGTAGAATCCGAGCGAACTCGAGTTTTTCATTTCAAACGGGTTGAGCGCGTCATAAACGCGCTAGTCGCTCTCAGACCCAATCGTTGCACCGCTCTAGCCGTCATCCCAGACGTCAACTTAGCGTATACAGACAATGCCATATTCCGTTCATTTCGTCATTATGAATTTTGCGACTACAAGCACGAGAACGTATGTGCAATGTTCCTGCACCAGCTGTTTGGTGATCTTTTTGTGTTTACGGAACGTAATTCCGTTTAGTTACGAGAACGACACATGGCGCAACGTTACCAACGATAACATTACTTCTGTTTCACCGGCCGGTGTGGCCGAGCGGTTCTAGGCTCTTCATTGCGGAACCGCGCTGCTGCTCCGGTTGCAGGTTCGAATCCTCCCTCGGGCATGGATGTGTGTCATGTCCTCAGGTTAGTTTGGTTTAGATAGTTCTAAGTCTAGGGGACTGACGACCTCAGATGTTAAGTCCCGCAGTGCTTTGAGCTATTTGAACCATTTTGGGCTTATGTTTCAGTAATGTTATTTAGGCCAAATAACGTTATTTCTTTTTGGTTACCATATTGCGTTACGTTCTGGAACGTCATTGTATTAAGATTCAACGAGAACGGAATATGGCGTAACGTTACCAATGATTATGTTACTTCCATACCACAGACCTATAACGTTTTTCATGCCAAATAAAGTTATTTCTATTTACTATTTCGTTGCGTTCTGGCACGTAATTCAATTTCGTTTTAGCAATAACGTTATTTGACATAACGTGCCAAAGTCTTGACCCTCAATTCCGTTCCAGTCCGCGATAACATTATTCAGGCCAATGTCGTTATTAGTTACTTGGTACGAAATGTAACGGGAAACCGTTACAACCAACTACACTCCTGGAAATGGAAATAAGAACACATTGACACCGGTGTGTCAGACCCACCATACTTGCTCCGGACACTGCGAGAGGGCTGTACAAGCAATGATCACACCCACGGCACAGCGAACACACCAGGAACCGCGGTGTTGGCCGTCGAATGGCGCTAGCTGCGCAGCATTTGTGCACCGCCGCCGTCAGTGTCAGCAAGTTTGCCGTGGCATACGGAGCTCCATCGCAGTCTTTAACACTGGTAGCATGCCGCGAAGCGTGGACGTGAACCGTATGTGCAGTTGACGGACTTTGAGCGAGGGCGAATAGTGGGCATGCGGGAGGCCGGGTGGACGTACCGCCGAATTGCTCAACACGTGGGGCGTGAGGTCTCCACAGTACATCGATGTTGTCGCCAGTGGTCGGCGGAAGGTGCACGTGCCCGTCGACCTGGGACCGGACCGCAGCGACGCACGGTTGCACGCCAAGACCGTAGGATCCTACGCAGTGCCGTAGGGGACCGCACCGCCACTTCCCAGCAAATTAGGGACACTGTTGCTCCTGGGGTATCGGCGAGGGCCATTCGCAACTGTCTCCATGAAGCTGGGCTATGGTCCCGCACACCGTTAGGCTGTCTTCCGCTCACGCCCCAACATCGTGCAGCCCGCCTCCAGTGGTGTCGCGACAGGCGTGAATGGAGGGACGAATGGAGACGTGTCGTCTCCAGCGATGAGAGTCGCTTCTGCCTTGGTGCCAATGATGGTCGTATGCGTGTTTGGCGCCGTGCAGGTGAGCGCCACAATCAGGACTGCATACGACCGAGGCACACAGGGCCAACACCCGGCATCGTGGTGTGGGGAGCGATCTCCTACACTGGCCGTACACCTCTGGTGATCGTCGAGGGGACACTGAATAGTGCACGGTACATCCAAACCCTCATCGAACCCATCGTTCTACCATTCCTAGACCGGCAAGGGAACTTGCTGTTCCAACAGGACAATGCACGTCTGCATGTATCCCGTACCACCCAACGTGCTTTAGAAGCTGTAAGTCAACTACCCTGGCCAGCAAGATCTCCGGATCTGTCCCACATTGAGCATGTTTGGGACTGGATGAAGCGTCGTCTCACGCTGTCTGCACGGCCAGCACGAACGCTGGTCCAACTGAGGCGCCAGGTGGAAATGGCATGGCAAGCCGTTCCACAGGACTACATCCAGCATCTCTACGATCGTCTCCATGGGAGAATAGCAGCCTGCATTGCTGCGAAAGGTGGATATACACTGTACTAGTGCCGACATTGTGCATGCTCTGTTGCCTGTGTCTATGTGCCTGTGGTTCTGTCAGTGTAATCATGTGATGTATCTGACCCTAGGAATGTGTCAATAAAGTTTCCCCTTCCTGGGACAATGAATTCACGGTGTTCTTATTTCAATTTCCAGGAGTGTATTTCGTGAAGTTACAGACTCTTGGCTATGAGTTTGTACTATTTTGTTGTCGGTTGCGAACCTTGCCTCTTCTACAAATTTTAATTCGTTGTAAAGAAAGAATTGGTAGTTTAGGAGGACAACGTCAATTGTTACGTTCAAAACACTCGTAGTATTGTAAATATTTGCGTGTATGGCTCCCAATGTTCGTTGGAGGCAGGCGAGGACAAACGGTCTTCCCTAGTTACCTGTTAATAAACCTCATTTTGAAGATGAACTCAGCATTCGGTTGTTAATCGTTCTGTATTTGTAACTGAATCATATCCTTAGATGTTGAGCTCGGTTTCAACTAATGATATCCATAGCTACAGCAACATAACGTGTAGTAAGTCTTAGGCAAAGTATAATGCAGTGCTGCCAGACGAAAAGATCGACCTGGCCTAGTCTCTATAGACTTTGTTTTCAAAACCTTTTCCTACCTGGAAAATAAGCTTCTCTTATTGGGTAAATTAGTAAACGATGCTGTTCAAATGGCTTTGAGCACTATGGGACTTAACATCTGAGGTCATCAGTCCCCTAGAACTTACAACTACTTAAACCAAACTAACCTAAGGACATCACACACATCCATGCCCAAGGCAGGATTCGAACCTGTGACCGTAGCGGTCGGGCGGTTCCAGACTGAAGCACCAGAACCGCTCGGCCACCAGCGGCCGGCAAACGATGCTGTTTAAGATGTTTCAAGGTTTCTTCACCTACGATTACGTTCAAAGAAATCTTCTTAACAGCACTAAATAGAGGATTCTGAAGCGATTAACGGTCTCATTTAGCCGCATTTCGCTGGACAAAAGGGGAAACGCTTACTGACCAGAAAACTAATCTCCCAGAAGGAAAGAAGGAACGATACGAAACCTCTCATCTTGGGAGGTAAAGTGACTTTTACCTCAGTGATTGCAAAATCAAATGAAACGAACAATGAAGTAGGCAGTACGAGCACACTATTGCTGACAGTGTGACGATGCAGTACATAGGGCCTGAAATGTTTCAGAGTAATATATAGAACTGCAAGCCACTGTGCTATTAAATTCCACTATTCGTGTACATTGCTTGCACATGAAATCACTGTTTGCAGTATACTTATGGAGCCCAATAAGCCAACTGCGTATTTTCTGTGAGAAAGAGCAGTCTTAAACAGTCTTTGCTACATCAGCTTACTGAAACTGGTATTCCACATAGTTAGACGTTCTGGTTGGACATGAGTTTTGCAACTTTGAAATATTTTTCTACATCGTTGAAGTGGATACTACAAATAGAGTAGTTCAGAGAAAATGTCAATATGGACCGGTTAAAATGAGTTCTTCGCAACACTTCATCTTCTGCATTATTTTCTTCCTTGTATTAGTTGAAATACTTGACGTCGACCAACTCCTCTGGATGAACTGATTGTGACACATAACAGAAGACATTAACATCCTCTGGCTTCGAAAGTAGTGTTTACCGCCAGTTTAGCATTACACAGCGCAAGTAAATGCAGCAGTACAAAGAAATTTCTGTTATGGAGTATCGTGTTCATCAGTTAATTCGCTTGTAATGTGATGTGCGAATAACTGAATGTGTCTGACATTAACTTGAAAAGTATTCACTAAACATGAAAAGCACTAAATAACTACTTGTTACAGTCCAGTTGCCACGGAACACTGCAGCCATTGTTGCGAACTAAATACACTACTGGTCATTAAAATAGCTACACCACGAAGATGACGTGCTACAGACGCGAAATTTAACCGATAGGAAGAAGATGCTGTGATATGCAAATGATTAGCTTTTCAGAGCAGTCACACAAGGCTGGCGCCGGTGGCGACACCTACAACGTGCTGATATGAGGAAAGTTTCCAACCGATTTCTCATACACAAACAGCAGTTTACCGGCGTCGCCTGGTGAAACGATGTTGTGTTGCCTCGTGTAAGGAGGAGAAATGCGTACCATCACGTTTCCAACTTTGATAAAGGTCGGATTGTAGCCTCTCGCGATTGCGGTTTATCGTATCGCGACATTACTGCTCGCGTTGGTCGAGATCCAATGACTGTTAGCAGAATATGGAATCGGTGGGTTCAGGAGTGTAATACGGAACGCCATGCTGGATCCCAACGGCCTCCATCACTAGCACTCGATATGACAGGCATCTTATCTGCATGTCTGTAACTGATCGTACAGCCACGTCTCGATCCCTGAGTAAACTGATGGAGACGTTTACAAGACAACAACCTTCTGCGCGAACAGTTCGACGACGTTTGCAGCAGCATGGACTATCAGCTGGGAGACCATGGCTGCGGTTACGCTTGACGCTGCCTCAGAGACAGGAGCGCCTACGATGGTGTACTCAACGACGAACCTGGGTGCACGAATTGCAAAACTTCATTTTTTTCGGATGAATCATTGTTCTGTTTACAGCATCGTGATGGTCGCATCCGTGTTTGGCGACATCGCGGTGAACGCACATTGGAAGCGTGTATTCGTCATCGCCATATTGGCGTATCACCCGGCGTGATGGTATGGGGTGCCATTGGTTACACATCTCGGTCACTCTTCTTCGCATTGACGGCACTTTGAACAGTGGACGTTACATTTCAGATGTGTTACGACCCGTGGCTATACCCTTCATTCGATCAAGATCAATGCTGAATAAAACACAATGAACAATTTACAGCCGGCCGAGGTGGTATCGCGGTTCTAGGCGCTCAGTCCGGAACCGTGCGACTGCTACGGTTGCAGGTTCGAATCCTGCCTCGGGCATGGATGTGTATGACGTCCTTAGCTTAGTTAGGCTTAATTAGTTCTAAGTTCTGGGCGACTGATGACCACAGATGTTAAGTCGCATAGTGCTCAGAGCCATTTGAGCCAACAATTTACAAACTATCCTCCTGACGGGCATTGGCAGTGAACTGTGTTAAAATTGGTCCAAAACGCTATCTCTTATAACTTGGCTGACCGACTGACGTCGACACAAAACGTAAAATACGAAGAACCACTACACCCAAAAGTACTGTGAAACCTCTGTGGGAACAACAATTGCACGTGATCCAACTATTTAACGTTACTCCTAACACAGGCCGAAACGGGAGCGATTTCACCGTAATGTTCCTGTTACAGCGGCGGCCTCCAACGGCGACGGCGCGGCTGTGCGGTTGGCGTGTGGCGTCTCGGAAAGGACACTCCTACACTGCTCGTACAACAGACCGCTGTCCATAAACTTCTCTATTTGCAACAATCCTCCTGGCAGCAAAGAGCTTGCGCGGCTAACGTCCACTCAGAACGAAAGACCAAGACGGGAGACGTCTTGGCTAACGTCCTCTCAGTACGAGAGCCCAGAACGGGAGACCCTACCGAGAGACCAGCAAGATCGCTCTTCACCTTTGATTTCTCCACTCAACGTTTACCGAGCGAATCACATCACTAGAAGCTCTCAAAATACCCATTTTGCCAGTTCCGACCAATGTACGGCCTGGGAACAGAACTCTTTTGCACCATTCTTTTATTTCTACAAAATTTCACAAGTTAACTCCACCCTCGCCGGCTGGGAAGAACTACAGCTGTGGGCAATAACACGTTTACTGGAAGTTTTCTCCAGAGAGACCACTCGAGATTTTCCCGGCAAGATGCCCCGTCGTAGCGAACACAGATTCTTGCATTCAAAGTTGGTTATTCGGGACTCCTGGCCTACCACACTTGAGTTACTCGAAGGTGTAAAATTAGTGGGACACAGGCGGCAGCACGCACAGGAAAGCCCGTCCAGCTATCCACTGCTCTGTTTTGGTAAACACTTGAACACCAGCAGCCGCACGTCCTTCAGAGGCTGGCGACCGCTGTGGCCTCTCTCAACGGACTACAGAAATCCCCCAGTTCACCATTCATACCGTTAGGCTGTGGCCTTCGGCGGCTAGGCGGGGAGGTAGCCGAGCTCTGTCTCTCGTACTGCCTTTCCGCAAAATCTTATAATTACAAAATCGCGGAATTCTCGCGTGCCGATGCGTTTCAACATAGATTTCCTACACTGTAATTTAGAGTATTACTCCAACAAAACCTAAAGTGTCACGTTAAATGGACTCATGTAAGGTGCAAGGCCGTTGCCACGTTACATCGTGTTCAAGTTGCGTGGGCAGCTGTACCTGTACACGCCATCCAAACTCTGTTTGACTTAATGCCCAGGCGTATGAAGGCCGTTATTACGGCCAGAGGTGGTTGTTCTGAGTACTGATTTCTCAGGATCTATGCACCCAAATTGTGTGAAAATGTAATCAAATTCCATTTCTAGTATAATATATTTGTTCAATGAATACCCGTTTATCATCTGCATTTCTTCTTGGTGTAGCAATTTTAATGGCCAGTAGTGTATGTACCTGTGTAGGAAACTTGCTTGTAAAGTGGTTAAGATGCATTAAACACTTCCTTCAAGCACGCATGTGGCAGCAGCAGCAGAATGAATAAGTTAATAGCGATAATGGTAGTACTGAACGATGTATTTAGTATCTGGGTACTCTGCAATGGTATTTCTCGCTCTATGAAACTTCTTGAAATAGTGAAAATTTGAAAATGGCTATGAATTGAGGCTATGATGGCTAAAGCGTCTTTCCATTCCTCTAACATAATACTAGCATAATTTCCGTGTCAGAAACCTGCTGAGAAATAACCAGTTAACGGTGAATTGAATTTTTTTCACCGTGTCTAATTTGAAAGTTAAGTGCAGATAAGTTGCGTTACAATCGTGAACGTAGCAAACGTGGGTTTCAGAGGTGTCATGGATTGATTCTATTTTCTTAGTTGCTACGTATGGGTTCGATTCCCACCTTTCTCATATTTTAAACCGATACGAAGAGATCTCTTTCTCGTCAAGTAATGCCACCTAAAGAACGTCAGGTTGCCCCGTAGTTTATAATCTGCAATACAAATATCACATCCATTTACTACCAAATGGGGTGGAGCTGGTTTAGGTTGGGCCATAGCAGAGGCGGAAGTCGCGGTAACCAGAAACTCAGTCGCTAGTGAGCTTCTATAAACTAGAAAATTTATTTCATTTAATGAGCCAATGGTAATTTAAGGTCACATGGCTCTTATTTCATTTGAACTTGAGACGTTGAAAAATTTGGTGCTGGACTAGGATTCGAATTCGGATCTCCTCTTTCATGGTATCTGACCCACACAGAACGATATACTTCTATCATTTAGTTGTTCTTCCCAAGATTGTAGATTCCTCTAGGTCTCCTCGAAAGGCACATATGTGGGGTCGTACCCTGGTCCGGCACAAAAATATTCATAGTTTCATTTCAACCGCCGGCAGGAGAGACCGAGCGGTTCTAGGCGCTACAGTCTGGAACCGCGCAATCGCTACGGTCTCAGATTCGAATCCTGCCTCTGGCATGGGGGTGTGTGGTGTCCTTATGTTAGTTAGGTTTAAGTAGTTCTAAGATCTAGCGGACTGATGAACTCAGAAGTTAAATCCCATAGTCCTCAGAGCCATTTGAACCTTTTTTTTTTCATTTCAACCCTTAGCACGCGCACATCGAACTATAATTTATAAATAATTATCATTTCTAATGTCTCTTCGTGTGTTGTCAACAGTATCGATAGTTGCCGTTATTTCTGATCAAATATGCACGCATCTCACTACTGGTGAGTAAACAATTCGTGGATACAAAACAACAGCACTAGGCGTCTCTTTCGATATCTGATCAGACAAAAAAATTTACCCTCATTTCAAACTCAAACATCTCCATGCTTGTGAAAAAGTTGATTCCTAACATCTGATTTTACTTAGTTAACAATCTGATTACGTGCTGGGTTTGAGCCCCTGTCACAAAACTTTACATCATGGCACTTACATTTAAACATGTGCAAACTTTGTCACTTGAATTTACATAAACATTTTACGTGGTTAGTTATTAGTGAAATAAGGGTCTTAACAGGAATCCAGGCAGAGCACAAAAACTTTCAAGTTCAGATTTGCTAACTGCTGCTGGTGAAATCGTCGATATTTCAGTGACGAACGTTACTATAATCGAGTCTCAGTCAGGCATAAAAGCTTTGATTACTTACAATGGCTTCAGGTGCTTGGTTTCAGTCCATATCCAGAACAAAAAACTTTGTCATATTTAAAGTTCAGACATGTGGACAAATAAATGCCTAATCATGAGTACTGAGAAATTACTGGTGATATGATGTTAATTTTGAGGTTTCCATAGAGTGCTTGCTGCAGTTTACCACACTGATTTTAATTGGTTATTTCAACATCCAGTTTGTGATAAACCACTCGTATCAATAATGATGTTTCAAAGGTGTGGGAAGACTTTTTAAAGAGCAAAAATACTACGAATTGTCAGTGAAATTTAGGAGTGCACATATTGTCTCAAAACATCTTGTTCATAAAAATATTTATTTTGCCTAAAGATTTATGGAATAACTTATGTGACTGAATTAGTTGACTCAGATTCTAATGAGTGTTTTAGTTATTTTGAAATGTCACTTACTGCAATAAAATAGAGTTTACAAGCCTGAAGGACTGTCTCATATATAATGAGGCGTTTCCTAGTATTTGCAATATCGTGGTGTTGATTTACATGTATACTGATTACCTTAAAGAATTAAAGGACAGTGATCTCTAGTGATCTCTGCGGTATCTATTTTGTATACTCAAACGACTGTACTGCAAAGAGAATAGAGGTCCTGCAAGAGAGCAACGTTATGTAAGCTGAATGAAAATCAGGCGAAACGCAATTCAGGTCGTTGAGATAATTTTGGGTATGACAGTACATACTGACATGGTCCGCAGCCACTGAAATGCAAGCAGTTTGTTTGTGGAAACAATGAACAGCGTGAGTGTATAAGTGGTCCGTGATGAGACGGGATGGAGCGAGACAGTTAGTAGTAATGAGAGTGTTCAGCTTTGGAAGAAGAGATTCGCCTTGGGCACATTGAAAGGAGGACGTTATTGACCACAGAGAGCAGTTCTGTACACGGGCTAACTGTATATTTATCTTGTTGTTGTTGTGGTCTTCAGTCCAGAGACTGGTTTGATGCAGCTCTCCAAGTTCCTCCATCCTGTGCAAGCTTCTTCATCTCCCAGTACCTACTGCAACCTACATCCTTCTGAATCTGCATAGTGTATTCATCTCTTGGTCTCCCTCTACGATTTTTACCTTCCACGCTGCCCTCCAATACTAAACTGGTGTTACCTTGATGCCTCAGAACATGTCCTACCAACCGATCCCTTCTTCTAGTCCAGTTGTGCCACTAACTTCTCTTCTCCCCAATCCTATTCAATACTTCCTCATTAGTTATGTGATCTACCCATCTAATCTTCAGCATTCTTCTGTAACACTACATTTCGAAAGCTTCGATACTCTTCTTGTCCAAAATATTTATCGTCCATGTTTCACTTCCATACATGGCTACACTCCATACAAATACTTTCAGAAATGTCTTCCTGACACTTAAATCTACACTCGATGTTAACAAATTTCTCTTCTTCAGAAACGCTTTCCTTGCCATTGCCAGTCTACATTTTATATCCTCCCTACTTCACCATCATCAGTTATTTTGCTCCCCAAATAGCATAACTCCTTTACTACTTTAAGCGTCTCATTTCCTCAGCATCACCCGACTTAACTCGACTACACTCCATTATCCTCGTTTTGCATTTGTTGATGTTCATCTTATATCCTCCTTTCAAGACACTGTCCACTCCGTTCAACTGCTCTTCCAAGTCCTTTGCTGTCTCTGACAGAATTACAATGTCATCGGCGAACCTCAAAGCTTTTATTTATTCTTCATGGATTTTAATACCCACTCCGAATTTTTCTTTTGTTTCCTTTACTGTTTGCTGAGTATACAGATTGAATAACATCGGGGATAGGCTACAATCCTGTCTCACTCCCTTCCCAACCACTGCAGCGAACTATTCGTGCACATCTCGCTACTGGGGAAGAAACAATAAATGTCATGTCTATTCGTAGCTGTAATGCAACAGCGTAAGGTGCTGGGTTCGAATTTCTGGCAGGAAAAAATCATTTGCATCGTCGTTTCAGTTTCCAGTATCACGCTGTTGGCGGACATATTTGATATCTGACATCTGATTTTGCTTGGTTACCAATTCATATAGGTACTGGGTTCCACTCCCCGTCCATAACCACAACTTTACTTCATGACGTTTCACATTTGTGCGTTGCACATTACGACATACCTTTCGTGATTATTTCTCAGGAACAATGTAAACTTCATGGAGCTCCCGTTGCTGTGCTAATCGTATTCTCATTTATTTCCAGGTTTGGACATTCGGCCTTGTAATCTGACACTGGCAAATCACGCTCCAAAAGAGACGGATCACCTTCAATCCCGCGTCCGGCCATCCTGATTTAGGTTTTCCGCTATTTCCCTAAATCGCTCCAGGCAAATACTTGGATGGTTCCTTTCAAAGGGCACGGCCGACTTCCTTCCCCGTCTTTGCCTAACCCGATGAGACCGATGACCTTGCTGTTTGGTCTCTTCCCCCAAAACAACCCAACACAACCCAACGGATCATCGCACCTCATCCATACTAGAAGCTAAAAAGCAGTTAACCAAACAAAGCTTTAGTGTCTGATCTAGATTCGACTAGGCCTAGACTCGGAAGAAATCGATATACTTTCCGAGTTAGTAATCAAAACCTCAAAAAGCGTGAATTACAAAATTCCTGCGAATACCTTTAAAAATTGACAAACATATTTTAATATCGCTCACTGATACAAAAGTATGTAAGTTCCCCCATGACTGTGAGAATGTTACAATATGACATGTTGTAGAACATAAACATAAGTTACTGCAGTCGTACAACTGTCAAATTCAAATTTCCCACTGTGTTAATACCTAACACCAAAGAGAAATGACTGATCGGCGCCTAGCGTACACCACAGATCAGGCATTTTATCAAATACAATATTTAAAGACGCTAAATTACCTCATAAAATCACTTTACGTGAACATAACTCGGAGTACATCACCTAAAGGGTACTAGCCGAGCGGTTCTAGGCGCTTCAGTCTGGAACCGCGCGACCGCTACGGTCGCAGATTCGAATCCTGCCTCGGGCCTGGATGTGTGTGATGTCCTTAGGTTAGTTAGGTTTAAGTAGCTCTAAGTTCTAGGAGACTGATGACCTCAGATGTTAAGTCCCATAGTTCTCAGAGCCATTTGAACCCTAAAAGGTACATAAAGATACATACAATAGCCACTAAAACTGAAAAACAGGGAGACAGAGTAAGCGAACAATAGCGGACGTTAAATAATAATATGGCAAATAATGACATTAGTAAATATTGAACCCATTCACTATAAAACAATATTTACACTAAGAAAGCAACAATGAAGTTATACAATAAAGTTTTTCACAAAAAGAAATGAAATTACATATGAAGTGATTCGTTCTCTTTGCCGAATAATTACTGAGAGAAGGAGAGAGGTTTATTTGAAGATTGTTACGTGTGCGTGGGAGGCGATTGTCAGCTGCTTGACTGTGGTAGCGACAAAGTCTCGGCAGTACTAATCCCCTGTTATTACATCCTCTCCTCTGGTGCATCAGCCTCTTGGCAGCATTATTATTCCTCTGTCATCGTCCTTCGGATACAGGCTTGCGAGAAGCATCTGGTACTATGTACATATGGAAGTTTGTATGTGTACGACGATGATATTTCAGACACACGGCGAAGTTTTTAATGTCAAGTACAGTGTTTTTGAAAGAGTGCGGAATTCACTTCAAATTGCAGACCACGATGTTACAGGTCGGCCGTTTTGCTATACGCATCACATTCCCAAGTTGATAGTTGGCGAATAACTTTCAAACGTGGAAAACTATTTAATAGTTTTTTTGGTTGCTGTTAATGTTCTACAGTACGAGATACCTCACTAAGTTGTAAATGAGAGATCGTAGAATACATTTGTTTTCGCAACTCAGTCCACAGCAAACAATTTAGTCTAGCAGGCAACAATCACTGCCCACTTGCTTATGCATTGTCGTTACATTTCGCTGCACTTAATGAGGTTCACATCACTCAAAACAGTTTAATACTTGCTTTTCACAATGTTCACATCAACATTAAGTCTATTCGGAACGTATGTGTCCGGCAATATTAGGCGAACGTTTTATTCCGATGGGAATCCGACTTACTATTCACGGCGTAGGCGCACAGTTCCTTTTTCTGTTCAATTCATTCTCCCAATCTATATGCCTGTCACTTTTTGTGTAACAGTTCTGTTTCACACATTAGATTTATCAGAATTTTTTACAAAGATCATCGTGAAATTAAAATAATTGCATAGAATACTAAATAATGAAAATAAACATGTTACTAGAAAATTCGTATCATAATATGGTAAAAGTACTGCATAGTTAAACTTTATACTATCGGACAAAAAATATCTAAATCATCGAAGGTATATACAGGGCAGTCAGAAACAATCTGGAAAGTGTGTAATGGCGTTGCACGGTAGATTGTGATGAGAAATATTGTTAAGAAAAAAATTCGACATTGTGCATCATTTCCGAGCTGATTAGCAATGAAGTTAGGCAATCAAGTCATTGCACACGCAAATTCAAGCGATCCGCTACAGATGATATCGCCAAAGGTGTTAATCGTTTGTCTTTCTAAAACCGAACAGGAGAACGATACAAAACTTGGACATGGAACCGTAATAAGAATCGAACCCGGGCCAAAGGCTGAGCAGTCTCGTGCGCCATCATCTACACTACGAAACAACTGACACTAATTGTATCTGGCGGGCCGTTGGAATCTGCACACATAAAGGCTTGATTGCTTAACTTCAATGCTAATAACTCGGAAACGGCGCAAACTATCGAATACTTTTCTTATCAATTACTTCTCAGCACAACCTACAGTGCAATTACCCTTACAGTCTTTTGAGACTGCTTCTGATCACCCTGTAAAAAGTGAAAACAAGAGCAATATCGCTAACTATTAGTATTGTCTTCACGTAATACAACCTAAATCCATCAAAATGGTTCAAATGGCTCTGAGCACTATGGGACCTAAAATCTGAGGTCATCAGTCCCCTAGAACTTAGAAATACTTAAACCCAACTGACCTAAGGACATCACACACACCCATGCCAGAGGTAGGATTCGAACCTGCGACCGTAGCAGTCGCGTGGTTCCGGACTGAATCGCCTAGAACCGCTCGGTCACCGAGCCGGCAACCTAAATCCATCCGAACCTGTAACAACTCCATCATGATAAAGTCCTCACATGCTGATTTTATTTTCCTCCTCCTGCGTAAACTATAGGTTGCAGCCTTTGATCCCCACGCGTTTTTACTCTTACTCATCCTCCCGCTGCCAAAACAATCGCCAACTCGAACTGCTGTGATCATGGATGTTGATGCAGTGGTCCCAGCATAGGAGATTGAGTGGTAACTTAAGGCTAACTCTGTTTACCAGATACGCAAAGCATCCGCAATATCTTCAACCCAATTTCTCTGTTCGTGCTTTTTTTAAATCCCTTTCAACTGACGAACAGCTCATTACGAATGGTGCCCTTGTTTACTGACGTAAACACCATGAATAACCGTCCTGGTTCCAACTCAACCACGCTGTTGACTGATACGTCTGATCTACAACCACAACCTTACTCAAGACTGCAGAAATGCTTCCGTTTTTCCCTACAGCAAAGACAACCACCTCATAAAACAGTGGCCCAACATTCAATCCCGGTTACTATGTAATGTCTGTAACCTATCTCACGCCACCTACTGCTACAAATGGCTAGCATAGCCTCTACCCACAATATCTGAATAATCTACCCCCATTCGCTTTATTGATACGTGACGCCAAATAAACGTCTCCCTATATCTGAGGGTCTGATTCGATTTGTAACCACTGTCCTCCAAAATGTCTATCCCTTTCAACAGCCCCAAATCCCCCAACGAGTTGTAATAATTCTACATTTCACATGAATATCGCTGCCAGATACTCCTAGATACAGCCACTTCCGTTTCAATCTCTGACACTTCGATACCCTTTAGCATTACTGCCTCCCTACCTTACCCAGAAATTCCAGTACTTAGAACTCAACTAAACTATAAGTTTAGCAAGATCCTGATCCATTTCCTCAATTCTTGTAATCTTCACTTTACAGTTCTCTTCTCCAACTCCCCCCCCCCCCTCACCATTATCAGATCCTCAGCCACATCCCCCCTTCACATTCTCTCGGATACTACCATCCAATTGTTGTACTTTACCTAGAGCTGGCCATCGAGCCACATACAGACCACGACTAGTAAAACCATAATAGCTTGAAATCAGCAGGTGCAGCGTAAGAACACCCGTTCCACCACAATCGCAGTCAGTCGCCATATACTCAAGATCACGGCTATCTATCAATTTTACACATTTTTACATTTTTGTTTTCGCCTTGTTACGTATAAAACCTGTAAAGCTGAAGACTACCCATGTAGCTGCTGACAGGAAACACAATAGGACAGGGAAACAATAGTAAAGAAAATAAAAGATCTTCAAGTGCATACTAGAATTATTCATTGATTTAAAAAGAGCTGCATGCAAAGGGTTCTTCTGTATGGATGCTTACGTCATCGTGAGTAACGTAGACGGTCGCCGTGAATGAGCTGCGTGGGGTGCATAGGTTGTTTGCAGCAGTGACACCGCGTGCGCTGCCTCAATGGCTCGCTGTTACTTGCGCCAAATCTTGACCCAGACAACTGCGTGTCGCAACCCGTCACAGCAGCCAGTGCCCCATCGCTCACATTTTCTGGCTTTTGGCTGACTGAGCAGAATCTGGCGTGTATTCCTGTCACGCTGCACTCTTGCTCTCCCCGCTCGTGGGCTTCTAGGCTCCAGATTTGCTATTTGGCAGAAGGCTTCTGATGTTTTCTGACTGAAAAGTGGAGGGAGACTATGTTCCTCAGTGCTTCAAGTAACTGATAGAATAGCAATTTCAATGGAAAACAGGTCTCATAAGTATCATGCTATTTCGTGTGATTTCAAACTCTTGAAATGGAAGACATATATTATGTTTAAACACAAACTTTATTTACTGCAGTGAATCAATTATTTTGTTGGGTGCAATATCTTATTACAATCCAGTTTATATAAGTGCACTACTGGCCATTAAAATTACTACACCACAAAGATGACGTGCTACAGACGCGTTATTTAACCGACAGCAAGAGGATGCTGTGATATGCTAATGATTAGCTTTCCAGAGCATTCACACAAGGTTAGCGCCGGTGGCGACACCTACAACGTGCTGACATGAGGAAAGTTTCCAACCGATTTCTCATACACAAACAGCACTTGAACGGCGTTGCCTGGTGAAACGTTGTTGTGATGCCTCGTGTAAGGAGGAGAAATGCGTACCATCACATTTCCGAATTTGATAAAGATCGAATTATAGCCTATCGCGATTGCGGTTTATCGTATCGCGACATTGGTGCTCGTGTTGGTCGAGACCCGATGACTGTTAGTAGAATATGGAATCAGTGTGTTCAGAAGGGTAATACGGAACGCCGTGCTGCAACCCAACGGCCTCGTATCACCAGCAGTCTTATCCACATGGCTGTAACGGATCGTGCAGCCACGTTTCGATCCCTGAGTGAACACATGGGGACGTTTGCAAGACAACAACCATCTGCACGAACAGTTCGACGATGTTTGCAGCAGCATGGACTATCAGCTCGGAGACCATGGCTGCGGTTACCCTTGACGCTGCATCACAGACAGGAGCGCCTACGATGGTGTACTCAACGACGAACCTGGTTGCGCGAATGGCAAAACGTCATTTTTTCGGATGTATCCAGGTTCTGTTTACAGCATCATGATGGTCGCATCTGTGTTTGGCGACTTCGCGGTGAACGCACATTGGAAGCATGTATTCGTCATCGCCATACTGGCGTATCACCCGGCATGATGCTATGCGGTACCATTGGTTACACGTCTCGGTCACCTCTTGTTTGCACTGACGGCACTTTGCGCAGTGGACGTTATATTTCAGATGTGTTACGACCTGTAGCTCTACCCTTCATTCGATCCCTGCGAAATCCTACATTTCAGCAGGATAATGCACGATCGCATGTTGCAGGTCCTGTACGGGCCTTTATGTATACAGAAAATGTTCAACTGCTGCCCCGGGCAGCACATTCTCCAGATCTCTTACCAATTGAAAACGTCTGGTCAATGGTGGCGGAGCAACTGGCTCGTCATATTACGTCAGACACTACTCTTGATGAACCGTGGTATCGTGTTGAAGCTCAATGGGCAGCTGTACCTGTACGCTTCATCCAATCTTTGTTGGACTCAATGCTCAGTCGTATCAAGGCCGTTATTACGGCCAGAGGTGTTTGTTCTGGGTACTGATTTCTCAGGATCTATGCACCCAAATTGCGTGAAAATGTAATCACATGTCAGTTCTAGTATAATATATTTGTCCAATGAATACCCGTTTATCATCTGCATTTCTTCTTGGTGCAGCAATTTTTATGGCCAGTAGTGCAGTTTAAGTTAGATTTGTTAGTGTGTAGGCTTAGGGACCGATGAACTCAGCAGTTTGGTCCCGTAAGACCTTACCACAATGATAATAATAATAATGATAATAATAATAATAATAATAATAATAATAATGATAATATTAATAACAATAATAATAATAATAATAATAATAAACCCCGTGGAGTCCCGGGAAAAGAATAGTCCTTCGGTATGTTCTGCCAGTCGTAAAAGGCGACGAAAAGAACAAACCACTAATAGGGCTAACCCCCATATTAGTGTGATTAGTTGGTTCAGGACAGAACTTAAGAAGCCTGGGACAAACGCCGTCATGGTCGGGGACGACGTTTGAACCCTATGCCCGCCCACAATGGTAACGACACTGCTAGCCAACTGGAAAATGATTTAAATCCAAATAGAGGTGTTTTGCAGGATATGCTTCCTGCAACCACCCTAGAAGGAAAACAAAGACAAAGGATGAGATGGTCAGGTGAAGTTAATCGACACCTCATGTTCTGTTATTACCAAGCAACAAACCTAGGAACCAACAAAACTGGATACAGATCACAAGTATACACAACATTTATTATCAGATACACAGAATTAAAATTTTTAACAGAACAACGACTAGCTGATCAGATCCGTGTAATAATCAAAAATAACAGGATACCCCAGTCAGAATTAGAAAACATCAAACAACAAGTACAACAAATACTGGAACAAAATAATGTGCAATCAGAAGAAGAAGAAAACACAGTAATGGACTCAAACATCCCAGAGCAAACAAACAAAGAACAACACGCATCAATTAAACAATCAGAGGAAAACGAAATCTTAAGACAGCCACCAGAACAAGCACAAATAGAACATGAAGTGACACACATGTTAGATATAGAAGAAAAATTTCAGTTGACATATATAGAATACAAAGACACAAATACAGACATTAGACCAATTCGTGCATAGACCGCCAAATAACCCACAAGTCGAAACAGCAATAAATACTATCAACACAGTCATACACAACAAAATAAATGAAAACACAACTATGGACGAGTTACAACTACTGGTTTATATAGGAGCACTCACTACACCAAATATACACACTAGGCAGAGATCAGAACCAACCAACACACAGAAGAAACCCACAAAACCATCATGGCAACACAGGCTACACTTCAGAATAGAAAAACTGAGAAAAGACATCGGACGGCTAACACAATTTATAAGAAATGAAATGTCAGAAAAAAACGAAAAAGGTTAGGTAAAATCTCACAACAAGAAGCGTTAGAGCAATTAGATGAAAAGAAGCAGAAATTACAAGTATTGGCCAAACGACTTACAAGATACAAAAAAAAGTGAAAATAGAAGGAAACAAAACCAAACATCCAACACAAACCAAAAGAAATTTTACTAGACAATAGAAAACACACACATTGAAATAGACAATCCACCAAACATAACAGAGATGGTACACTTCTGGAGCAACATATGGTCAAACCCGGTACAACATAACAGGCATGCATGGTGGATACAAGCAGAAACAGATACATACAAGATGATACCACAAATGCCTGAAGTGATAATTTTGCAACATGAAGTCACCCAAGCAATTAATTCTACTCACAATTGGAAAGCCCCTGGAAAAGATAAAATAGCAAATTTCTGGCTAAAGAAGTTCACCTCAACACATTCACATCTAACTAAATTATTTAACAGTTACATTGCAGACTCATACTCATTCCCTGATACACTTATACATGGACTAACTTATCTGAAACCTAAAGATCAAGCAGACACAGCAAACCCAGCTAAATATTTCCCCGTAACATGCCTTCCAACAACATATAAAATATTATATTCAGTCATTACACATAAATTAATGACACATACAACACAGAACAAAATTAGAAATGAAGAACAAAAAGGCTGTTGCAAAGGAGCACGTGGATGTAAAGAGCAACTGATAATAGATGCAGAGGTGACATATCAAGCTAAAACTAAACAAAGGTCGCTGCACTACGCATACATTGATTACCAAAAAGCTTTTGATAGTGTACCTCACTCATGTTTACTACAAATATTGGAAATATACAAAGTAGATCCTAAATTGATACAGTTGCTTAACATAGCAATGAAGAATTGGAAAACCACACTTAATATCCAAACAAATTCAAATAATATTACATCACAGCCAATACAGATTAAGCGTGGAATATACCAAGAAGACTCATTAAGTGCTTTCTGGTTCTGCCTTGCTCTGAACCCACTACCCAACATGCTAAATAATACAAATTATGGATACAATATTACTGGAACATACCCACACAAAATCACACATTTGCTATACATGGATGATCTAAAACTACTGGCTGCAACAGATCAACAACTCAACCAAATACTAAAGATAACAGAAGTATTCAGCAATGATATAAATATGGCTTTTGGAACAGACAAATGTAAGAAAAATAGCATAGTCAAGGGAAAACACACTAAACAGGAAGATTACATATTGGATAACCAAAGCGACTGCATAAAAGCGATGGAAAAACCAGATGCCTATAATTATCTAGGATACAGACAAAAAATAGGAAGAGATAACACAAATATTAAAGAAGAACTAAAAGAAAAATATAGACAAAGACTAACAAAAATACTGAAAACAGAATTGACAGCAAGAAACAAGACAAAAGCTATAAATACTTACGCTATCCCAACATTGACCTATTCATTTGGAGTAGTGAAATGGAGTAACACAGACCTAGAAGTACTCAATACACTTACACGATCACAATGCCACAAATATAGAATACATCACATACATTCAGCAACTGAAAGATTCACATTAAGCAGAAAGGAAGGAGGAAGGGGATTTATCGACATAAAAAGCTACATTATGGACAGGTAAACAATTTAAGATAATTCTTTCTAGAGCGAGCAGAAACTAGCAAAATACACAAAGCAATCGCTCATATAAATACATCAGCTACACCACTGAAATTTCATAACCACTTCTACAACCCTTTAGATCACATAACATCAACAGATACGAAGAAAGTAAATTGTAAACAGAAAACACTACATGGCAAGCACCCGTATCATCTAACACAGCCACACATGGATCAAGACGCATCCAACACATGACTAAGAAAAGACAATATATACAGTGAGGCGGAAGGATTCATGATTGCAATACAGGCTCAAACAATAAACACCAGATATTACAGCATGCATATTATTAAAGATCCCAATATCACAACAGATAAATGCAGACTTTGCAAACAACAAATAGAAACAGTAGATCACATCACAAGCGGGTGTACAATATAGCAAATACAGAATACCCCAGAAGACATGACAATGTAGCAAAAATAATACATCAACAGCTTTCCTTACAACATAAACTTATAAAACAACACGTTCCCACATACAAGTATGCACCACAAAATGTACTGGAGAATGCTGAATACAAATTATATTGGAACATAACCATTATAACAGATAAAACAACAGCACATAACAAACCTGACATCATTCTCACCAATAAAAAGAAGAAATTAACACAACTAATCGAAACATCCATACCCTAATACAACAAATATACAAAAGAAAAAAGGAGAAAAAATTGAAAAATACATCCAACTGGCTGAGGAAGTCAAGGACATGTGGCATCAGAATAAAGTTGACATTATACCAATTATACTATCAACTACAGGAGTCATACCACACAATATCCACCAGTACATCAATGCAATACAGCTACATCCAAACTTATACACTCCTGGAAATTGAAATAAGAACATCGTGAATTCATTGTCCCAGGAAGGGGAAACTTTATTGACACATTCCTGGGGTCAGATACATCACATGATCACACTGACAGAACCACAGGCACATACACACAGGCAACAGAGCATGCACAATGTCGGCACTAGTATAGTGTATATCCACCTTTCGCAGCAATGCAGGCTGCTATTCTCCCATGGAGACGATCGTAGAGATGCTGGATGTAGTCCTGTGGAACGGCTTGCCATGCCATTTCCACCTGGCGCCTCAGTTGGACCAGCGTTTGTGCTGGACGTGCAGACAGCGTGAGACGACGCTTCATCCAGTCCCAAACATGCTCAATGGGGGACAGATCCGGAGATCTAGCTGGCCAGGGTAGTTGACTTACCCCTTCTAGAGCACGTTGGGTGGCACAGGATACATGCGGACGTGCATTGTCCTGTTGGAACAGCAAGTTCCCTTGCCGGTCTAGGAATAGTAGAACGATGGGTTCGATGACGGTTTGGATGTACCGTGCACTATTCAGTGTCCCCTCGACGATCACCAGAGGTGTACGGCCAGTGTAGGAGATGGCTCCCCACACCATGATGCCGGGTGTTGGCCCTGTGTGCCTCGGTCATATGCAGTCCTGATTGTGGCGCTCACCTGCACGGTGCCAAACACGCATACGACCATCATTGGCACCAAGGCAGAAGCGACTCTCATCGCTGAAGACGACACGTCTCCATTCGTCCCTCCATTCACGCTTGTCGCGACACCACTGGAGGTGGGCTGCACGATGTTGGGGCGTGAGCGAAAGACGGCCTAACGGTGTGTGGGACCGTAGCCCAGCTTCATGGAGACGGTAGCGAATGGTCCTCGCCGATACCCCAGGAGCAACAGTGTCCCTAATTTGCTGGGAAGTGGCGGTGCGGTCCTCTACGGCACTGCGTAGGATCCTACGGTCTTGGCGTGCATCCGTGCGTCGCTGCGGTCCGGTCCCAGGTCGACGGGCACGTGCACGTTCCGCCGACCACTGGCGACAACATCGATGTACTGTGGAGACCTCACGCCCCACGTGTTGAGCAATTCGGCGGTACGTCCTCCCGGCCTCCCGCATGCCCACTATACGCCCTCGCTCAAAGTCCGTCAACTGCACATACGGTTCACGTCCACGCTGTCGCGGCATGCTACCAGTGTTAAAGACTGCGATTGAGCTCCGTATGCCACGGCAAACTGGCTGACACTGACGGCGGCGGTGCACAAATGCTGTGCAGCTAGCGCCATTCGACGGCCAACACCGCGGTTCCTGGTGTGTCCGCTGTGCCGTGCGTGTGATCATGGCTTGTACAGCCGTCTGGCAGTGTCCGGAGCAAGTATGGTGGGTCTGACACACCGGTGTCAATGTGTTCTTTTTTCCATTTCCAGGAGTGTATATAAAACAATTTTAGAACTGAATATTTCTGTCTTTGAGACAGTAGGCCTGTGATCAACCAACTTTTGACTCCTGCCGGGGAATGTACCAACAAAATGTCCCACAAACTTCTGTCCTACAGTATTACCCGACCCAGTGGCAGGTGCAGCCAACGGACTTGCCGCAGTGGTAACACCGTTCCCGTGAGATCACCGAAGTTATGCGCTGTCGGGCTGGGCTAGTATTTGGATGGGTGACCGTCCAGTCTACACAGCGCCGTTGGCAAGCGAGGTGCACCACCGAGCTAGGTGGCGCAGTGGTTAGACACTGGACTCGCATTCGGGAGGACGACGGTTTAATCCCGCGTCCGGCCATCCTGATTTAGGTTTTCCGTGATTTCCCTCAATCGCTCCAGGCAAATGCCGGGATGGTTTCTTTGAAAGGGCACGGCAGACTTCCTTCCCCGTCCTTCCCTAATCCGATGAGACCGATGACCTCGCTGTCTGGTGTCCTTCCCCAAAGAACCGAACCGAACCAAGCGGGGTGCACTCAGCCCTTATGAGGCAGAGGAGCTACTTACTGAAAAGTAACGGCTCCGACATACGGCCGGGAGAGCGGTGTGCTGACTACGCGACCCTCCATATCTGCATCCAGTTACGCCTGTGGGCTGAGGATGACACGGCGGCCGGTCGGTCCCCTTGGGCGTTCATGGCCTGTTCGGGCGGCGTTTCGTTTTTATTGCTTCAAAAGCGGTAAAATACAGGGTGTCCTCATGCACCACACTTTGACAATAGATAATGCTAGATCAGGATTAACATTAAGAGGGCAGTGAAAACCCTCCAACTGAGAGTTAAAATTCCGAAACTGCAATCAGAAATTAAGCCGGTAAACAAAAATCTTTTTTGTGGTTCAAGGTTTTTCGCGTATACGGCCTTAAAATGTATTATGGTAAAGGAAAATACATCCTCCAGAAAAGCTTAAGGCAACAGTGAGTGCATCTACCTGGCAGTAACTTTGTTTGAGGTGAAGGTAATATGCCTTTTACTATTTTCTCCATAGAAACGCCGATTTCAATATATTTGAATCACAATGTTTTCCGTATGCTGCGTCATCAGTGAATGAAAAACAGTAGTTAGAGTACAGATGACGATGCGACAACAGAGAAAACATTTTTATGATTGAGAAGAGTGACCAGATTTTGATCGGTTTAGTAAATGGACGTTTTCCATCTAGAGCTGAGGAAAGCTGGCGACATTTAGGAAACTTTTGCTATTTTTTGATTGAGAGCTGTGGCCTTCATTCTTCCCATAATGTAGTCTAAATAGTGGCACACATCTGCTTCGTAATCTGTCCAATCATTGATGTACCAGTGAAATATGAGTAATGCAAATACGTTAATGTGTTTCCGCTTTCAAGATACCTGTGCCTTGTAGGTCGTATATTTGATACAGATTTACTTGTACAAAGACATGTAATTTTATTTTACATTTAAGTCGGGCAAGCTTAGATTAAAACATAAAACGTAATTTTTGCTGAAGTAATGGAAATATACGACGTCAATAATTATAAAAGAGTTATTGGCCTTTTTTCAGTTGATAAGGTCAAACGGACATGAAGAACTACACTAGATGCACTAATAAATTAAAATGCGTAATAAAGTAATCAAAGCAAATCCGTATCAGCACTAAGATACCAAAATGTACATTCTAAGAGAAAAAAGACGCACAACGTCTGAACTGTCCTAATGGGACTGAAATCGGCAGATTAATGTATTGTCATACCCAAAAGTATCCGAACGACCTGAATCGCGTTTCGCCTGATCTGCATGCAGCTCACATAACGTAGATGTCTTTCAGGTCCTCTAATCTCACAACTGCACAACCCGTCAGGTTAGCCGAGAGCGCTAATGCGCTGCTTCCTGGACTCGGGTAGGCGCGCCAGCCCCAGATTGAATCCGCCCAGCGTCTTAACGACGGAGGCCAGTGTGCGGGCAGCCTGGAGGTGGTTTTTAGGCGGTTTTCCACATCCCACTGGGTGAAAACCGGGCTGGTCCCCACGTCCCGCCTCAGTTACACGGCTCGCAGACATCTGAATACATTCGCACAATTCCATTGTTTACACTGGGCGCAGAGTACACTAATTCCATCCCGAGGGGTACGGGGTGGCGGCAGGAAGGGCATCCGGCTACCCCTTAACTTAACCTTGCCAAATCCAAGTAACCATGTCGACCCTGCGTCCATGCGGGAAAAGGCACAAGCAAAAGAAAGAAAAGAACGACTCTCATAGCCGCACAGTCGTTTGACTATACAAAATGGATACCACAAGAGATCGCTACAGAATATTTTTCTTTTTTAAGATAATAGGTCCAGATGTAATCAACACTGCAATATTGCAAATATTAGGAAACGACTCACTATACACGACTCAGTCCTTAACACTTGTAAACTCAATTTGATTACAATAAGTAACATTTCAAAATCACTAACACACTCATTAGAATTAACCCCGTCACATTAGTCATTCCAGTAATCTTTGCAAAAACTGCTGGAAAGTAATGTGCTCCTAAAATAGCGATAGACATCTCTAATTTATTTTATGAGCATTACATGCACTCATAGGACCAAAGACGTACATGGCATAATATACTGCTAATGAATCATCCATATAATACATGAAAAGGGCCTAAGACCGACTTGTACAAACGTACATGATATAAACAGAATGGCAGCTGAAGGCATCACGAAATCATTCAAAAAATTAAATATTTTTATGAACAAGAAATTTTTGAGACAGTACCTGGACTGCTAAAGTTCTCTGATAATTCGAACCATTTTTACTCTTTAAAAGGTTTTCCCACGCCTGTGAAACATCGATCTGATACAAGAAGTTGATCATAAGCTGGATGTTGAAACATCCAGTTAAAAGCAACGCGATTAACAGCGGCCAAAGCTCTATGGAAACCTCAAAAGTGACATCATGACACCAGTAATTTCACAGTACTCATGACTGAGCAATTATATCTTTACATTTTTTTAACTTTAAACGTCATGAAAAACTTGTTTTTTTTTCTGGATCTAGATTGAAATCAAGCACCAATAGCCATTGAAACTAACCCAAGCGTTCGTGCAAGACCGAGACTCGATCACAGCAACGTTATTCGTTGGTGACTGTGCATGAAGAGTCGAGAAATAACGAAGATTTCACCAGTATCAGTTAGCAAATCTGAACCTGAAATTTTTTTTCACTCTGTCTAGAAACTTGTCAAGGCACTTGTCTCCCTGTTAACTAATCATGAAAACATAAAGTCACGTCACAAAGTTCGCACGTGTTTAGAACGAAGTGCCATGATGTAAAGTTTTGGAACGCCGTCGCGAGGATACTGATTAATAAGATTGTTAACTGAGTAAAATCATATGTTAAATATCGAATTTTTTCACCAGCAGCGAGATGTTTGAATCTTAAATGAGGACATAAGGTTTTTACCTGACCGGGAATCGAACCAGGCACCTACCACCGTTCGTTTCAGACCACGAATTGTTTGCTTACCAGTAGTGAAATGTGTGCGTGTTTGACTAGAAATAGTCGGCCGGTGTGGCCATGCAGTTCTAGGCGCTTCAGTCTGGAACCGCGTGACCGCTACGGTCGCAGGTTCGAATCCTGTCTCGGGCATGGATGTGTGTGATGTCCTTAGGTTAGTTAGGTTTAAGTAGTTCTAAGTTCTAGGGGACTGATGACCACAGATGTTAAGTCCCATAGTGCTCAGAGCCTTTTGAACCATTGACTAGAAATAATGTTACCTATTGTTGTTGTTGACAATACATAATGAGAAATTAAAAACGAAAATTATTTATCACTAGTAGTTCGGTGTGTATATGCTAGGGCTTGCAATGAATATTTTTGTGCTGGACCAGATTACGAACTCACTGGTGACAGATTTCTGGTTGCTGCGATTTCCGCATCTGCCATGGCTCAACCTAAACCGTCTCCGCTCCTGTTGGTAAACTATGGTGCAACCTGATGTTCTTCACTTGGTATTGCTAGAGGTAAAGGAGATTTGTTCTTGTGTGTTTCAAATACATGACTGAAGTGGGAGTTGAACCAATACCTCACAACTAAGAAACTAGACCACGGGAAGCACTAAGCTTACAAATTAGACACGGTGAAAAATTTCGGTTCTTAGGTAGTTAATTATCAGCAGGCTTCTGACACGGAAATTATGCTACGGTCATTTCAGTTGAATGTAAAGACACTTTTAGCAAACAAAGCCTCGATTCGAAGCCATTTTGATATTTTCACTACTTCAAGAAATTTCATAGAACGAGAAATACCATTGCAGAGTATGAACTTACCAAATACATTGATTATTACTGCCATTATCGCTATTAACTTCCTCATTCTGCTGCTGCTAGACGCGTGCTTGATGGAAGCATTTAATACTTTTTGCTCATTTTTAGAAGCAGTTGCCCAAAACAGGTACATATTTAGTTCGCAGCAAATGGTTGTGGGGTTCTGTGGTAATTGGACAGTAACAAGTAGTTATTTAGATCCTTCCATTTACATGGAATACTTTTCAAGCTAATACCGGACACCTTCAATTATTAGTAGACTGCATTATAAATAAATTCACTGATGGATACCAAACTTCATAACAGAAACTGCTGTGCTTCTTCATTTACCTGTGCTTAGCAACGACGCGTGTAAAATGCTAACACTGGCGGTAAACACCACTTTCGTAGACAGAGGATGTTAATGTGTTCTGTTAAATGTCATAATTATTTTCTCCTTGTATTTCAAGTAATACAAGGAAGAAAATATTGCAGAAGATAAATTGTGTCCCCCTGCAATAAACTCATTTTACCTCGTACATGTTCACATTTTCGCTAAATTACTCTAATAGTAGTATCCACTTCAACAATGTAGAAAAATATTTCAAAGTTGCAAAACTCACGCCCTGCCAGGAGGTCTAAGTCTATACAACAACTAGTTGAGTAAACTGATTTAGAAAAGTCTGTTTAATATTGCTCTTTCTCACCGGAAAATACGCAGTCGTTATTGGGCTCTATAACTATACCGCGAAAGCTATTTCGTGTGAAAGTAATGTATACGAATTGCAGAATTTAATAGTGTTGTGGCTCTCAGTTCTGTGTAGTTCTGCCTTAAACAGGCTCTGCTTCACTTCAATCTCCACATAATGTAACGTAATACTGATACAACATTGTGTTCGTACTCTAAACTTCATTTTCCGCTTCACCTGATTCTGTAATCTTTGAAATAAAAGGCACATCACCTCCCAGCGTGAGAGGTTTCATTTCATTTTTCTTTTCCTTCTGGGAGAATAGTTGTTTGGTCAGTAAGCTTTTTCCCTTCGGACCAACGAAATGCGACGAAATGGGACCAGTAATCTCTCGCTGTTTAGCGCTGTTGAGAAGATTTCTTTTCACGTTGTCGTAGGCGGCAGAATTTAGTTTACTCTTAAAACATCTTAAGCAGCAATGTTCACAAATTTATCCAATAAGAATAGCTTGTTGTCTAGATAGGAAAAGATTTAAAAACAAAGTCTGCACAACAAGGACAGGCCGACCTTTTCGTCTGATAACGCTGCATTATAATTTCCCTAAGAGGTGTATGACACGTTGTGTTCCTGTAGCAGTGGCAATCATTAGTTTAAACCGTGTTTAACACCTATAGGTACGGTGCTGCTAAAAAATACAAAACCATTAACAACCGAAGACTGTGTTCATTCTCAAACTGATGCGTATTAATAGCAAGGAAACCAGGTCAGACTCTTTGTCCTTGCCTTTCTCCAACGAGCATTGGAAGCCATATAGCCGCGCGGAATTAGCCGCGCGATCTATCCGCTGCAGTCATGGACTGTGCGGCTGGTCCCGGTGGAGGTTCGCGTCCTCCCTCTGGCATGGGTGTGTGTGTTTGTCCTTAGGGTAATTTAGGTTAAGTAGTGTGTAAGCTTAGGGACTGATGACCTTAGCAGTTAAGACCCCTAATATTTCACACACATCTGAACATTTGAAGCCATATACACAAATGTTTATAATATTACGAGTAATTTGAACATTACAGTAGAAGTTGTCCGCCTAAATTAACAATTCTTTCTTTACTACGAATTGAAATATGAAAAAACGGCAAGGTTCGAAATCGACAACAAGACAATATAAACTCCCCGCTTTACCTTCTCGACTATCCTACCACATGTATGAAGTGCCGTTACAGACTTCAGTAATGCGATATGTGGGGTGACTACAATACGACAGCAGGAGCAACGAGAATCTCAATTTTACCTTTAATCTCTGAAAACGCAAACATTTTATTACTACATATGTTGTTAAGAGACAAAAAACATTACTTGCCATTAAAATTGCTGCACCGCGAAGATGACGGGCTACAGACGAAAATTTAACAGATAGGAAGAAAATGCACTGATATGCTAATGAATAGCTTTTCAGAGCATTCACACGAGGTTGGCGCCGCTGGCGACATCCACAACGTGCTGACACGAGGAAAGTTTCCAACCGATTTCTCATACACAAACAGCAGTTGACCGGCGTTGCCTGGTGAAACGTTGTTGCGATGCCACGTGTAAGAAGGAGAAATGCGTACCATTACGTTTCTGCCTTTGATAAAGGTCGGATTGTAGCCAATCGCGATTGCAGTTTATCGTATCGCGACATTGCTGCTAGCGTTGGTCGAAGACCAATGACTGTTTGCAGAATATAGTATCGGTGGGTTCAGGAGGGTAATACGGAACGCCGTGCTGGATCCCAACGGCCTCGTATCACTAGCAGTCGAGATGACAGGCATCTTATCCGCACGGCTGTAACGGATCGTGCAGCCACGTCGTGATGGGGACGTTTGCAGGACAACAACCATCTGCACGAACAGTTCGACGACGTTTGCAGCAGCATGGACTGTCAGCTGGAAGACCATGTCTGCGGTTGCCCTTGACGCTGCATCACAGACAGGAGCGCCTGTGATGGTGTACTTAAAGACGAACCTGGGTGCACGAATGGCAAAACCTCATTTTTTCGGATGAATCCAGGTTCTGTGTACAGCATCATGATGTTCGCATCCGTGTTTGGCAACATCGCGGTGAACGCACATTGGAAGCGTGTATTCATCATCGCCATACTGGCGTAGCACCCGGCGTGATTGTATGGGGTCCATTGATTACACGTATCGGTCACCTCTTGTTCGCATTGACGGCACTTTGAACAGTGGATGTTACATTTCCGATGTGTTACGACCCGTGGCTCTACCCTTCATTCGATCCCTGCGAAACCCTACATTTCAGCAGGATAATGCGCGACCAAATGTTGCAGGTCTTTCTGGACAAAGAAAATGTTCGACTGCTGCCCTGGCCAGCACATTCCCCAGACCTCTCACCAACTGAAAACATCTGGTCAATGGTGGGCGAGCAACTGGCTCGTCACAATACGCCAGTCACTACTCTTTATGTTGTAGCTGCATGGGCAGCTGTACCTGTACACGCCATCCAAACTCTGTTTGACTCAATGCCCAGGCGTATCAAGGCCGTTATTACGCCCAGAGATGGTTGTTCTGGGTGCTGATTTCTCAGGATCTATGAACCCAAATTGCGTGAAAATGTAATCACATGTCAGTTCTAGTATATTTGTCCAATGAATATCCGTTTATCATCTGCATTTCTTCTTGGTGTAGCAATTTTAATGGCCAGTAGTGTAATTATTAATACCTTCATACGCAGTTACATTATCGATCTGCTCAATCGCGCAATGCTCTAGTGTGCGAGACAATAGGGTGAGCTACATCCGGATCGAAACCGTATCGCTCATCTGGCACACCGCCAGCCTGAGTGTGGTTTAGGTGGTTTTACACGCTCATTCAGGTAAATTCTCATCTAGCCTTAATGGACCCCTCCAAAAATATGACACACAAACAATGAATTACGATAACACACCAAAATCTTCCATGGTTCACGGACAGAATGGGCAAACGAGCTTCACTTCCTTAAGTTAACTGTCGACAGCTGTAACAGGAAGGACATCCTGCCACAAAGTTAAAGTAAAATAAGTTTACCAAATCTTGACACGGATCTCTTACGACCGGAAAGAGAGCAAAGCAGTCATATTACTAATCGGTTTTTACGCCTTCGGGGCTCTATCTAGGCTTCAAAGGTAGTGATCAGTTCTTGTTATCCATGGAAATAAATCGAGTGTTCTAGGAAACGGGTTAGCTGTCTCATCTTCTGCATCTCCTCTCATCCCGGTGAAACCCAAGTATGTACTGGTTTTGCTTCTGGAACATGTTCATTTCGATGTGAGTAATTCAAGTGGTGCAAAAAAGCGTCCTACTAATTGGTTGGGCAGAAAAGTGACTTTAAGCTATATCTAGAGTCACAAAAGAGCCCTTTTGCTCGTTACTGAAGTGTTAAATTGGGAGCGGTGATAGTCTTCACGGTTTATGTAAGTATTTCTGTCTTGGCGATTTCCCAGTTTTCTAGAGATCTTACGGCAGCCTTAATTGGGCCCACGGTAGTAAAAACTGAGTTCTGCGAAGTCTGCGTAATTCTCATTTTGCACGCTACCTCCGCTCGAATTGCGTTATGAAGAGCGAATAACATAGTGTCGTTACGAACTCAGCTACTGGTGCCTAAATAAGTAGTTGAAAATTTTACCTTTAATCTCTGAAAACGCAAACATTTTATTACTACATATGATGTTAAGAGACAAAAAACATTACTCGCCATTAAAATTGCTGCACCGCGAAGATGACGGGCTACAGACGAAAATTTAACAGATAGGAAAAAGATGCACTGATATGCTAATGAATAGCTTTTCAGAGCATTCACACGAGGTTGGCGCCGCTGACGACACCCACAACGTGCTGACATGAGGAAAGTTTCCAACCGATTTCTCATACACAAACAGCAGTTGACCGGCGTTGCCTGGTGAAACGTTGTTGCGATGCCACGTGTAAGAAGGAGAAATGCGTACCATTACGTTTCTGTCTTTGATAAAGGTCGGATTGTAGCCAATCGCGATTGCAGTTTATCGTATCGCGACATTGCTGCTAGCGTTGGTCGAAGACCAATGACTGTTTCCAGAATATAGTATCGGTGGGTTCAGGAGGGTAATACGGAACGCCGTGCTGGATCCGAACGGCCTCGTATCACTATCAGTCGAGATGACAGGCATCTTATCCGCACGGCTGTAACGGATCGTGCAGCCACGTCGTGATGGGGACGTTTGCAGGACAACAACCATCTGCACGAACAGTTCGACGACGCTTGCAGCAGCATGGACTATCAGCTGGAAGACCATGGCTGCGGTTACCCTTGACGCTGCATCACAGACAGGAGCGCCTGCGACGGTGTACTCAACGACGAACCATTCTGCACGAATGGCAAAACCTCATTTTTTCGGACGAATCCAGGTTCTGTTTACAGCATCATTATGGTCGCATCCGTGTTTGGCGACATCGCGGTGAACGCACATTGGAAGCGTGTATTCTTCATCGCCATACTGGCACATCACCCGGCGTGATGGTATGGGGTGCCACTGGTTACACGCCTCGGTCACCTCTTGTTCGCATTGATGGCACTTTGAACAGTGGACGTTACATTTAAAATGTGTTACGGCCCGTGGCTCTACCCTTCATTCGATCCCTGCGAAATCCTTCATTTCAGCAGGGTAATACACGACCGCATGTTGCAGGTCCTGTACGGGCCTTTGTGGATACAGACAATGTTCGACTGCTGCCCTGGCCAGCACATTCTCCAGATCCCTCACCAATTGAAAACGTCTTGTCAATGGTGGCCGAGCAACTGGCTCGTCACAATACGCCAGTCACACTACTCTTGATGAACTGTGGTATCGTGTTGAAGCTGCATGGGCCGCTGTACCTGTACACGCCACCGAAGCTCTGTTTGACTCAATGCCCAGGCATATCAAAGCCGTTATTACGGCCAGAGGTGGTTGTTCTTGTTACTGATTTCTCAGGATCTATGCACCTAAATTGAGTGAAAATGTAATCGCATGTCACTTCTTGTATAATATATTTGTGCAATTAATACCCGCTTGTCATCTGCATTTTTTCTTGGTGTAGCAATTTTAATTCCCAGAAGTGTAATTCTAAGTTCTTGAAGACTGATGACCTCAGATGTTAAGTCCCATAGTGCCCAGAGCCATTTGAACCAATCTGAATAGTACTTGGCGAAGGAGGCAAGTAAGTAATATCCAAACCATATTCTAAAAATGGATTAATTGTTTCGTGAACTGGTTGTTTTAATTAAGAGTTCAGCTTTGTAGATTGGGCTGGAAAAATGACCCTTGCTAGCGCTGGTGTAGGTTTAGGCAACTTTCCACGCTCACTCAGGTGAACGTCATATGGTTCACCACATTCATCGCTTATGGATAAGAATCTAACAGTTCAAGTGCAAATACAGATCAGTAGGGAGTGAGAATACCGCCTAAACGGACCGATTTGCCTATTATGTACAGCGGCCGAGAAATAGAAGCAGTCAGCTGCGAAGTGTAGCAGGTTTTTTCAAACTAGGTAATTAATGCAGAATGAAATTTCCACTCTGTTGCAAAGTGTACACGGCCATGAAACAGACACATGTGCGTGCCAGATCAGGACTAGAACACGCGGGCAACGTTCTTATTGACTGAACAACCAGGCACATCTCAAGACCTGGATCAACGCTTGAATTTGCGAAGATTTGAGTTCTAATTTCAGACCTTTGTGTAGGGTCCTCTACCGATTTGGTGATGCGGTAGTGAAAAATTATGACACGACCAAGGGCGTCTAAATCTAGTCGCCACCATTAAGAAGAATGAACACATGTACAATTTTTATGGGTTTTACAAAGTCTGAGATTTTAATTGTGATATTACTACAGCATTCTGAACTATATGTGAAGATTTTTAACATCAGTTGCACACAACCAGGGATTTCTAAATCTCGTAGTAGCATTTAATAAGAACGAACATGTGTACAATTCTTCTAGGTTTAGCGAAGTCTGAGATCGTAATTGTGATACTGTTACAGTTATAGGATGGATTACCTACTCCTTCGATGAACGTACGCTTAAATGAACCTTCGTAACTAACTTAATCTGTGTGTCTAAGACCTAAATTTCATCTCTCCGGAGTTCATCATCCGATTCAAACTACCAGTTTATCAATGCCTGCCTCCCATTGATACAAAAAAAATCGAAAAGGTTCTCTCGCTCACTACACTCGTTGAGCGGCCTGGAGAGACGTAGTGTGACGCAGAACCGCCTGAATACACAGAACGATTGATAGCAGTACGACATTCCCGAGTGTGGGAAGAGATAGTAACATGGAGAAGGCTTGCTCGTAGAGCGCAGTTGGGTGACCACAACACGCCAAAGGCAGCAATTCAAGTCAATTTCTTTGCCTGGTGTGCGATTTTCACTTGATGGGAATGTAGTATAGTCACAAACATTTGTGACACTGCAGCTTTTTTATGTTTAACTGTACAGGATGGAAGCACGACATAAGTGTAAACATGCTGTCAACAGCAATTTACTTAGAGACGGATCACAACCTCGTATTGGACAAAGATGAGCAAAGAAATCGGCCGTGCCAATGTTCAAAGAATCACCTCAATAAATAAAAAGAAACCACAGAAAAGCTAAATTAGGATATATGAGCAGGGATGTGAATCTCTGTTTTCCCGAATACGCGCAACCTTACGGTAAGAAGCTACTACACATGTTGCCAAGGATAGGAACTGGTTCAAATGGTTCAAATGGCTCTGAGCACTATGGGACTCAACTGCTGTGGTCATTAGTCCCCTAGAACTTAGAACTACTTAAACCTAACTAACCTAAGGACATCATACACATCCATGCCGGAGGCAGGATTCGAACCTGCGACCGTAGTAGGAACTGGTATTCCACGTTTTGACAGTCGTGATATACTTCCATATAGTGATTAAATGTCCTTGAACCCCAAATCTATGCACTGTATACCGCGGAAGGCAATTGCCATTATTGACGGAGATCCGTCCTTCAGTTGGGAATGTTAATTTTCGTAGTCCCGCTGATACTGTTTGACACTTTATTCCCAAAACGGAGGGAAGTACTAAGTACTGGCACATGGCCCTCTCTATGATTTAGAAGTCGAAAACCTGAAGCACCATCTAGAAATAAGTGATATAGCCTGATCCTTCTGATAACGTTTATGTGCAACAGGAATGGAAGGCAAAACTAACATTTACGTCGGGTAGAGAAAGGTAACACGATGTGAAATTGTTATCGAAGAGGAAACAAATGTAATGGGTCTCTAAATAATCTTCATGTAGGTGTCATGTTTTAGAAATGTAATACATACATGTAAACTACAACAGGAATCGTATCATAACGACATCCAGTGGCATCTATCGTTAATGTAAGAAATTAACATAACTGACGATTGCTCCAAGTAAGTGGATTAAGGATGGAAAGGACCCTCCGTGGTTTAATAACCACATTCGGAAAATGGCGAGGAATCGGAGAGTGTTGCACCCCTGGTTCCAAAAAGAGTGTGCAAGTGTTGACAGGCAAAAGTTAGTAGAAATTAGTACGTTCGTAAGAAGATAATTGAACGAAGCGTACAATTTCCACCATCATACCTGAGTGAATGATCTTGTTGAGAACGCAAGAAAACTCTGGTCATGTATAAAATCATTAAGCGGGTCGGGAGTGTCATCTTTGTGCCGCCATTTTCGTGCAGTGTTTTACAGTGAGTGTTTTACAGTGAGTGTTCCGTGTTGTGTCTTTTGGGAAGTGTTGCGAACGGCCATCATACTGTCGCTGGGTGTGATATTTTTATCTCTTGCGAAAAGAATCCAGACTGTCCCCATGTTTTTTTTTAATTGTGCGTCTACTATGTTACTTGTCTGATTCCTGTGTATTATACACTCCTGGAAATGGAAAAAAGAACACATTGACACCGGTGTGTCAGACCCACCATACTTGCTCCGGACACTGCCAGACGGCTGTACAAGCAATGATCACACGCACGGCACAGCGGACACACCAGGAACCGCGGTGTTGGCCGTCGAATGGCGCTAGCTGCGCAGCATTTGTGCACCGCCGCCGTCAGTATTAGCCAGTTTGCCGTGGCATACGGAGCTCCATCGCAGTCTTTAACACTGGTACCATGCCGCGACAGCGTGGACGTGAACCGTATGTGCAGTTGACGGATTTTGAGCGAGGGCGTATAGTGCGCATGCGGGAGGCCGGGTGGACGTACCGCCGAATTGCTCTACACGTGGGGCGTGAGGTCTCCACAGTACATCGATGTTGTCGCCAGTGGTCGGCGGAACGTGCACGTGCCCGTCGACCTGGGACCGGACCGCAGCGACGCACGGATGCACGCCAAGACCGTAGGATCCTACGCAGTGCCGTAGGGGACCGCACCGCCACTTCCCAGCAAATTAGGGACACTGTTGCTCCTGGGGTATCGGCGAGGACCATTCGCTACCGTCTCCATGAAGCTGGGCTACGGTCCCGCACACCGTTAGGCCGTCTTCCGCTCACGCCCCAACATCGTGCAGCCCGCCTCCAGTGGTATCGCGACAAGCGTGAATGGAGGGACGAATGGAGACGTGTCGTCTTCAGCGATGAGAGTCGCTTCTGCCTTGGAGCCAATGATGGTCGTATGCGTGTTTGGCGCCGTGCAGGTGAGCGCCACAATCAGGACTGCATACGACCGAGGCACACAGGGCCAACGCCCGGCATCATGGTGTGGGGAGCGATCTCCTACACTGGCCGTACACCTCTGGTGATCGTCGAGGGGACACTGAATAGTGCACGGTACATACAAACCGTCATCGAACCCATCGTTCTACCATTCCTAGACGGGCAAGGGAACTTGCTGTTCCAACAGGACAATGCATGTCCGGATGTATCCCGTGCCACCCAACGTGCTCTAGAAGGTGTAAGTCAACTACCCTGGCCAGCAAGATCTCCGGATCTGTCCCCCAATGAGCATGTTTGGGACTGGATGAAGCGTCGTCTCACGCGGTCTGCACGTCCAGCACGAACGCTGGTCCAACTGAGGCGCCAGGTGGAAATGGCATGGCAAGCCGTTCCACAGGACTACATCCAGCATCTCTACGATCGTCTCCATGGGAGAACAGCAGCGTGCATTGCTGCGAAAGGTGGATATACACTGTACTAGTGCCGACATTGTGCATGCTCTGTTGCCTGTGTGTATGTGCCTGTGGTTCTGTCAGTGTGATCATGTGATGTATCTGACCCCAGGAATGTGTCAATAAAGTTTCCCCTTCCTGGGACAATGAATACACGGTGTTCTTATTTCAATTTCCAGGAGTGTATTAACATTGCCAACGCCTTTGCTTTCTGTTTTAACTTTCCGCATTTTTCCGCCATTTTACACTTGAAGTCACTGTTTTATCGCCTGTTTTTCTTGTTTCTTTTCTTCTTCTGTTTTTAAAAAAGTCTGTAGGTTGTAGAGCAGCGTACTAAGCTGCTGCCAGCCCACCCCGTTCGGGGGGGAATTGAAAATCAATAAAGACAAAAAAAAAAGTCGAAGGCTTCTATCCGATCACTCGTCTACCAGTCTGGGGCGGCAATGTTACTAAAAGGAAAGCTCAAGTATTGAATTTCACGTTCAAGAAATCATTCATGTTGAAGGATAGTATAAACATAGGTCCTTTGATTGTCGTATAACTCCCGCATGGAGGATATATGATCTGTCATCCGCAACGAGGCGAAGTAACTGACAGAGCTGAAAAAAATTAGTCGTCAGGTCCTGAAGGAATCCCAGTTCGATTTCACAGAGAGTGATCTGTGGCCTCTTACTTAGCTTGCATTTATCGCGAATGTCTCGCCCGGGGAAACGTCCCTAGCGACTGGAAACAAAAGTGTTAGAAAAAAAGTGACGAAGGTCTGAGCATATGGTTTAGGTTCCCTGATATGTGAATGGCTCGAAGGCTAACTAATAGAACCCAGTATGCTGGTCTCGACGGTGACTGTTCAGAGACGTCGGTGTCGTCAGGAGTGCCCCAGGGAAGTGTGATAGGACCGCTTTTATTCTCTGCTTAGATTAATGACCTGACTGCGCTGTGGTGTGTGAGAAGCTATCATCGTTGAATAACTGTTGGCGTACACAAGATGACTCACACAAAGTTAATGGATGGCAGCTTGCTCTAAATGTAGAAGAATGTAACTCAATGGGGCGAGTACAAAAAGCAGTCCTGTTACTTTCAAATCCAGCTTGACACAATCACAACGATTAATTATCTACGTGTAACGTTCCAAAGTGATGTCACATAGAATGAGCACTTCAGGAAGGAAGGCGAATGAGCGATTTCATTTTGTTGGGAGAATTTTGGGGAAGTGTAGCTCATTCATAGAATAGACGACGGATAGAACTCTAGTGTGACCCATTGTTGAGTACTGTTCGAGTGTTTGGGATCCCCATCAGGTCGGATTAAAGGAAGAAATCGAAGCAATTCAGAGGTGCGGCGCTAGATTTCTTAGCGGTAGGTTCGATAAGTCGGAAGTCTTACGGAGATGCTTCGTAAACTCAAATGGAAATACCGGGATGGAAGACGACGTTCTTTTCCCAAGGTACTATTGTGAAAATTTAGATGACCAATATTTGAGGCAGACCGCAGAACGACACTACTGTCGCCAGCGAACATTTCGCGGAAGTACATGAAGATAAAATGTGAGAAACTAGAGCTTGTACAGAGGATTTTAGACAGTCGTTTTTCAATCGCTCTCTTTCTAAGTGGAACAGAGAAGGAGATGACTAGTAGTGGAAAAAGGCTCCTCCCGTCTTGCACCGTATCGTGGTTTGCGGAATATTTAATGTAGTGACAAAAATGTTTCAGCTTTATTACTTACAGGCTGTGATAGTAGAGGTCTTCAGTAAATTCTACCTGATGAGAAAATAATTTCAGTATACGAGGGTTATTCGGAAAGTAAGGAACTATCGGTCGCGAAATGGAAACCACAATGAAAATCCGATGAAGTTTTGCATAGGTGTGTTGCGCGGTGTCTCTAGTATGCCCGTCGATCGCGTTACGTCGTTCATTTTAATTCTGAGCACACAGGGGCACATTAAGATACCTAGAACAATAGTGTCTCCCGCCAAGTACGAGGGCCTGGTGAGAAATTTCGCCTGAAGCTATGCAGCCAACGTTACATTACTGTCGTGCGTTTTCTTCTTCAAGAAAATTCTCAGCCGCATTCTGCAGGGGCAATTAAGATGCTCCTGCATCGTTTTCAGTTGGAAATGTTTGATTAGCCACAATACAGAACATAATTGTCTCCCTCTGAGTTTCATCTCTGCTCAGATGAACTGCTGGCTATGAAGACATCATTTTGGTACAGACAACGAGTTGTAGACCAATTTAGAGAATTGTCGGAAAACACTGGCGGCTGCCTTCTATAACGAGGGTATTGGAAAGTTGGCACAACGCTATTACAAACGTCTAAGTCGGCTTGGCGACTACAGAGATATGTAGCTGGAAGTTGTAACTAACTGTTGAAAATAAAATAGTTTTAATTGTCACTGTGGTTTCAGTTTCGCGACCTATGGTTCCTTACTTTCCAAATAGCCCTCATATTTTATCTCATCTTGTCGTTGAATCTCACTTTTTTCCGTGTTTTCTTCCTAATATATAATTGTGAAAATACGGTTCTGCCTTGAACAAACACAAATTCTTCTAGTTTAAAACCCAAACACGTTTCGGGGAAGTTTCACCTTAGTCATTGAGTTCATTTTTTTTCATATAAAATGCAAATAAATTTTGTATGGTAATACGCACAGTTTTGAAGTTATGGTATTCACATCTACAAAATTATGTGACTGTGACACTTGCAATACAGCTGATATTCTGCTACAAACACGAGAGACGAAATAAATCACAAAAATAAAAAAATAAAAAATGAAAGAGCACATTAACAAACAGCTCGGCAGCAACATACACAGACACACAGAACTTAAACGCACAGAACGCAGACACACGCAATACATCTGTACAAGAGCATGCACAAACAACAAACAACACACGCTCACGAACAACAACAAAACAGATCACAGGATTGGCAACATATAAAAAAAACAGGAACTAAAAACAGACAACTCTGCACAAAAGGAACTGGGAACAACAAATACTAACACAAATACAACACTTTTGGAAACTATCAAACCACATTTCAAGACTGCAACTCAATATATATTGGGCAGCCACGTAGAAATTTCAGAATTCGATAAAATAAACACAGAAGGACACTTAAAAGTAACAGCAATCATTCTACATCTGCAGAACACCTGACGCAAGTGAATCACAGACAGACAGACATAAACACCGAGCTAAAAACTCTTAAATGCAGAACAGCCCTCCAAGAGATTTACAATATAGAAACGTGCGCAGAGCACATAAAGCAAGATGTTGTAACAAGTGAATACAAGATTAATAGTGACTTGTATGCGTGTCAGAAACAATAGTTTACGTATCATGTTGAAGCAAGAATAAGCGTAATCAATAAAATGTACGTAGACTCAAGTTACATACATAGCCTACCCCCTCACCCCTTCCCCCGTCCTCACACTCAACAAAATTACATAGGTCGGTCAGATTCAAGATATCCCCACACTTTCGAAAACTAACAAAGTCCTCACTTTAGCCTAACTTCTGTATACTCTTTAGCACCAAAATATAACCCTGACTAAGCCAGCGTGTTTATGCACAACTAACATTTAATATTCGTTCAATTTCACAACAGAAAAACAGTATAACAGTTCAACATTTCATAAGAAATAAAGTAGCATAATTATTTAAAACCTTTGTTTCACAGAAAAAACTCATTGAAACACCAAAACTGAAAGGACAATACTAGTACTCCACAGAGTTGTTGTGTTACTAAGAGTCCTAAAGGTTTCATGGACAGGGAGACTGAGCAATGGAGAAGTCTTCGACAACATAAGAGAAAATTAACTTTGTGCAGGACTGCCGTGACACGAAGAGATCAATGGATTGGAACCTATACAGAAACTGTCCATTTATTTTGAAAGTAATGGACAAAAAAGTGCCAGTAAAGAATGCACGAGGAACACCAACACATCAGTACAAACTGTATAAGAAGATCCGAAATTTACCACATAGTCTGAACTAAAGAGATTCCTGGAAGATATGGAAGAACGGACAACGAAAATTGTTAGCGAACAATGTAAAGATTTAAGAGCAAAAGAAGAAGAAACTATCTGATGAAAGAGATCTCTGTCGTCCAGGCAACTACAAACGCAGCTCTAACGCTCGATAACAGGAAAGTGTAGCCAGTATTGCGATCTATGATGGGATAATTGTAAGCGACCACAAACTCTGAGTTTCTCATTAAAAACGTTGATACTAGTACTCCACCATAGGTACAACTGATGGTGCACGAACTGGAAATACTTAAATGTTGAACTGAAATCACAATGTTGATTTCAAAGTAAAAGATCCAAAATATTATTATTTCATTATTTACTACATTATACCCTGTTGTTGTTGTTGTCGTGGTCTTCAGTCCTGAGACTGGTTTGATGCAGCTCTCCATGCTACTCTATCCTGTGCAAGCTTCTTCATCTCCCAGTACGTACTGCAGCCGACATCCTTCTGAGTCTGCTTAGTATATTCATCTCTTGGTCTCCCTCTACGATTTTTACCCTCCACGCTGCTCTACAATGCTAACTTTGTGATCCCTTGATGCCTCAGAACATGTCCTATCAACCGATCACTTCTTCTAGTCAAGTTGTGCCACAAACTCCTCTTCTCCCCAATTCTGTTCACTACCTCTTCATTAATTATGTGATCTACCCATCTAATCTTCAGCATTCTTCTGTAGCACCACATTTCGAAAGCTTCTATTCTCTTCTTGTCCAGGCTATTTATCGTCCATGTTTCACTTCCATACATGGCTACACTCCATACAAATACTTTCAGAAACGACTTCCTGACATTTAAATCAATACTCGATGTTAACAATTTTTTCTTCTCCAGAAACGCTTTCCTTGCCATTGCCAGTCTACATTTTATATCCTCTCTACTTCGACCATCATCAGTTATTTTGCTCCCCAAACAGCAAAACTCCTTTGCTACTTTAAGTGTCTCATTTCCTAATCTAATTCTCTCACAACCACCCGACTTAATTCGACTACATTCCATTATCCTCGTTTTGATTTTGTTGATTTTCATCTTATATCCTCCTTTCAAGACGCTGTCCATTCCGTTCAGCTGCTCTTCCCGGTCCTTTGCTGTCTCTGACAGAATTACAATGTCATCGGCGAACCTTAAAGTTTTTATTTCTTCTCCATGGTTTTTAATACCTACTCCGAATTTTTCTTTTGTTTCCTTTACTGCTTGCTCAATATACAGATTGAATAACATCGGGGAGAGGCTACAACCCTGTCTCACTCTCTTCCCAACCACTGCTTCCCTTTCATGTCCCTCGACTCTTTTAACTGCCATCTGGTTTCTGTACAAATTGCAAATCGCCTTTCGCTCCCTGTATTTTACCCCTGCCACCTTCAGAATTTGAAAGAGAGTATTCCAAGTCAACATTTTCGAAAGCTTTATCTAAGTCTACAAATGCTAGAAACGTAGGTTTGCCTTTTCTTAATCTAGCTTCTAAGATAAGTCGTAGAGTCAGTATTGCCTCACACACACACGCCCAAGCGAGGATTCGAACCTCAGGCAGGAGGGGCCGCCCAATCCGTGACATAGCGCCTAAAAGCACGCGGCCACTGCGCGCGTCTAAGGTGTACTCCATAGGTCTAAATGTATGCTCTGTGCCACTAATCGATTCCAGCTTTCTATTCTGCCCTGCCGCAGGTGGTCTTTAAACGGCTGCTTAAGATGTCTCTATCTGCCAAGTCTACAAACTATTTCTTCTGCACTACAGCCTTTCTGGTAGAATTTTCTTGCCCTTCTTATTTCTGTCCTGAATCTTTGGTAACCCGCGTTTCATGGTACTTGCGAACTCCAGTCCGTTTGTCTTGCAAGTGATATTGCACCTTTAATGGGCTCTTGTATTGTGGTGATGAGAGTAGTGATGCGCTACTGGTACAAGCCCAGTCAACACCCACACCTCTTGGGCAGTTTTATACGGAAATTTAAGGCCACTATGTAAACGATACCTAACACATGTCAAGATGAGGCTCCCTTTCCGCTCCCATGCCTCTAGGGCAATTGTGTGACTAAAAAATGACTGGGAAAATGAAGGTCACCTAGGCAATAAAATATCTTAAAAATGGCGGAAAAAGAGGTAACCTCCTCCCCTCCTCTCCCCCTTCTCTCTCACTAGTCCAGTTCTGTATCTCTCCATTTTTTATATGTTCACCATAGTGAAAAGATGATTATGAATTGTAGATCACCTGTATTTGAACATCAAATGTTATTTGGTTTGGTTGGGAGCTGGGTGTGGGTATATTTTGTAAATAATATATATGTAGTATATGTACAATAACATGTATACAAGAAAAATCAATTTCTGGTTTATTAACAACATTCTTTGCTGCTAAATTTATTTGTGCAATACAGTTAATGTTTTTAACAATTTTTAGTACAGAGATAATTTAATACCTAACAAAACTTATATGCATGTTGAAAGATTCTTTTTCTTACTCCAATACTAGCTAATTTTTTGGACAGAGGTGCTTTAATAATGACTAGAAGCTTATATACATGCATACAGAGATACATTTATTTGCCCTAATTCTAGTAAGAAGTTGAAAGATTTAAAAAGAGTCTACATATTACATTCCCAAGGAAATCTTTTAAAAATGTTTTATGGCAACCGTTCTTTTCTGAAACAGTTCTTTTAGATAACAGACACATGTTCATATAGTTATCATGCTTTTATATCACTGTTTCAATAGAGGTGTTTCTGTTATTTAAATGGAGAAGGTGCGTATATTAACAATAATACTAACAGATAGGACGAACACAAGATGAAGAAACCATGCAACAAACACCCACACAAAATAAACTCACATGTGTACATGGTACTGTATACACACACACACACACATATATATATATATATATATATATATATATATATATATATATATATATATATATACTCCTGGAAATTGAAATAAGAACACCGTGAATTCATTGTCCCAGGAAGGGGAAACTTTATTGACACATTCCTGGGGTCAGATACATCACATGATCACACTGACAGAACCACAGGCACACAGACACAGGCAACAGAGCATGCACAATGTCGGCACTAGTACAATGTATATCCACCTTTCGCAGCAATGCAGGCTGCTATTCTCCCATGGAGACGATCGTAGAGATGCTGGATGTAGTCCTGTGGAACGGCTTGCCATGCCATTTCCACCTGGCGCCTCAGTTGGACCAGCGTTCGTGCTGGACGTGCAGACCGCGTGAGACGACACTTCATCCAGTCCCAAACATGCTCAATGGGGGACAGATCCGGAGATCTTGCTGGCCAGGGTAGTTGACTTACACCTTCTAGAGCACGTTGGGTGGCACGGGATACATGCGGACGTGCATTGTCCTGTTGGAACAGCAAGTTCCCTTACCGGTCTAGGAATGGTAGAATGTATCGTGCACTATTCAGTGTCCCCTCGACGATCACCAGAGGTGTACGGCCAGTGTAGGAGATCGCTCCCCACACCATGATGCCGGGTGTTGGCCCTGTGTGCCTCGGTCGTATGCAGTCCTGATTGTGGCGCTCACCTGCACGGCGCCAAACACGCATACGACCATCATTGGCACCAAGGCAGAAGCGACTCTCATCGCTGAAGACGACATGTCTCCATTCGTCCCTCCATTCACGCCTGTCGCGACACCACTGGAGGCGGGCTGCACGATGTTGGGGCGTGAGCGGAAGACGGCCTAACGGTGTGTGGGACCGTAGCCCAGCTTCATGGAGACGGTAGCGAATGGTCCTCGCCGATACCCCAGGAGCAACAGTGTCCCTATTTTGCTGGGAAGTGGCGGTGCGGTCCCCTACGGCACTGCGTAGGATCCTACGGTCTTGGCGTGCATCCGTGCGTCGCTGCGGTCCGGTCCCAGGTCGACGGGCACGTGCACGTTCCGCCGACCACTGGCGACAACATCGATGTACTGTGGAGACCTCACGCCCCACGTGTTGAGCAATTCGGCGGTACGTCCACCCGGCCTCCCGCATGCCCACTATACGCCCTCGCTCAAAGTCCGTCAACTGCACATACGGTTCACGTCCACGCTGTCGCGGCATGCTACCAGTGTTAAAGACTGCGATGGAGCTCCGTATGCCACGGCAAACTGGCTGACACTGACGGCGGCGGTGCACAAATGCTGCGCAGCTAGTGCCATTCGACGGCCAACACCGCGGTTCCTGGTGTGTCCGCTGTGCCGTGCGTGTGATCATTGCTTGTACAGCCCTCTCGCAGTGTCCGGAGCAAGTATGGTGGGTCTGACACACCGGTGTCAAAGTGTTCTTTTTTCCATTTCCAGGAGTATATATATATATATATATATATATATATATATATATATATATATATATATATAGTGCAATTAACTCATGGATGGATGGAAATGGTCACAGACACACACACACACACACACACCTATTTACACTACGACAATTGGTCCACACTACTCGACTTACACTCACACACAATTAACCTACATCATAGATAATACCAATCCACTCACTTTCCCTCTATCGCCCAAGTGAATAATATGAGTATGGGTGGGTTTTGATCCCAAACTCATAAATGAACTGTTTGTTGTCACAGAGTAACAGACTGATTTTCAGGCGTGATACAGTGTGCACCACATGGCCTCACGATCGAATACTTGCTACTAGTGTGCAATACGAAGAGCTTGAGCAGGCAGTCCTTGTAATCATCAATTGTGAGAGTCATCGAGGCCACACAATGCACCTTGGGTGGCATCTGCATCTGTATGGTATGTGTACATCTTTTATCTAAGGCCAACAAACCGTAGAATCTGCTACCCATTCGTCTAATCTTACGTTAGATTTATAACCTTTTCTGATTTGAGGTGTTATTCCATAAGGATTATTGGCCACGTATCCAGATATGTCGAATTTCTCAGGGTGGCACCTTATTACTTCATATGGATTTCAGTCTCTCATATAACAGATAAAACTATTTATATTCACAGAAAGTAACTTTTGATCAATGACATGAGGTTTTGGAAGTTCATAGTAAAAGTAGTGTATGTCGAGATTCGACAGGTCCAATGTACACCTACTAACATAAACGGGTTTCACGAATTCCATCAAAATATTAGTCATCTCCAGTATGACAAAATCTTCATTGAAGATAATAGCCCACTTAAAATTTGGCCTGGCGATATAATCCCTCACCACATAATACTCATCCCAGTGGGTAACTACTTGAGTTTTGTGGTGGTTTGTCAAATTCTTCATGATTTTGGCGAATATTGCAATCTGCATTATTTTAAAGAAATCCTTTTCAAAATCACACTTTACGAGAGCTCTCTTTTTAGGGCTAATATCAATATACTCCTTCCACCATTGTGACTGATTGAATGAGGTAGTGTGAGTGTCTTTAATAAGTTTCATGTCCAAACAGAGACTGCTGGACATTCCTGTAGTGCATTACATGACTCTTTTTATTGCCCAGCATCATCATCAGCTGAATGAGGAAACCACTGCATAGAAGTAATTGCTCGCAATATAGCAGCAAATCACCGTATCCATCATGCAAACTATTATTATATGCCTTTTCTGCCTCCATGATATATCCTACACCATAATCCACTGCCACATCTTTAAACTTATCCAATCTAGCGAATTCATCAGTGGACAGCCATTGAAAACCTCCAATTGGCCGAGATTGTTGCATGGTAGACCTGTATAAGTTGTTTAAATCCATATATAAAATATAACTCAAATCATTGGTTGCTGTGTACTCCTCTCCACTCATTCATTAGTTATTTGACTTGGAATACCTATGAACGTATAGACGAAGTCCTCTGCAAATCCTGCATTCGAAAAAGAACACCATTCCAACTTCTGTCAATAGTTCAATGTTGACATTTGCCTTTTTTGACACAGCATCCCACGGACTGCCTGTCATGTGTCCAAACACACTCCAAAATTTCTCTAAAATATCCGCAAGCAGGTGTGTGTATGTCTCCATGAAAAGTCCATCGTACTCCCCTAAATCAGGGATGTTGAATTCATATCTAACATTCACTGCATACTCACACTCAGCATCAGTTATGGCATTGCCATTAAGAGCATTAGTGAATGTGGTTGTGTTGGGCAAAGTGGCTTTATTGAGTGTCTATATCTAATCAATATATTTGTAAGGGAAAACCACTTTTTTGTCACAAGCTGAACTATGTATCATCGGCCTACGCATCTTGAGTGATGTACATGTCCTCCTAATGCATTATTTCAGCAAGTTTCTAAGGCGTTTTACGCAAAAATCGAAGCAATTGTAATAAGCTGAGCAAAATCCTTGAAGTGGCTCACCTAGAGAATGAAGTGTAATTTCCAACACTCTCGGGAAGGACACTAGCCTGATCATTTCTCAAACTGAAATCGGATAAATGCTCCAGGGTTAACGGAGCATTATACAAGCTCAAATTGAGGAAGAAAACGTGTATGTGTCACGGCAGTTTACATTTCACGTTGCATACCTTTTGTGCTGCCCTGAAAATCTTCCCCGTTAGATGACACTGGTCTCTCTGTGAAGTTCTGGCTTTTCTGTTCAATGGCAGCCCACAAATATGACAGTCAAATGCTTTCTCCTATAATGCATCATGCTCATGCAGTTTGGTCATGGTAATTTTGGTGTGATAAACCTCAACATACCTTGCAAGTTTTATGTGTGAATCGAAATGATTGAGATTTGAGTCATACGGGCATACAGCTTGATACATCATGGTAGTGTATATGTTGTTCCATGACACTAAGGGAGACAGTGGGGTCATACAACGAGCCATAGGAGCTAGGAGGCACTTGAAATCCGTGTAAACTAGAAAAGGGCAACACTCCTGATGGTGGACAGTCCTTAGCTTTAAGAACTTAATTGTCACAGTGGACACCCCCACACACATCGATTCTTGGCTACAGCAACCAGCTATATGCTTTTCTACGTGCTCAGTCAAAATAAACAATTGATGGCATCTAGAGCAATGGTCGTTTATAGTCAATATGTAGGAAAGTAGGTGGGACATGTTTTTCATCCAAACATAGTGTGGTTTCTCTCCTTTCAAGAATGACAACGTATCTTCATGTTTGGGGTGCTGTCCAGCTACTTTTGAACAGTAGATGGGTCCTGCAACTTTATGTTTACCTTAACTATCCTCAACATTGTGCTCTTTTTCTGGCCTTGTTGCTTCTTCTTTCAGACTGTAAATGTGAACTGGTATATACAGATTTTCCCTCTCAAATTTAGGTACATCCTGAAATACAATGGGGATTGTGATGCCACTGAAGTTATAACGCTCACAAAAATTAGATGTCTAGTATGTATCTATACAACGTGTATGTTTCTTGTAATTTCTCTCACAAGCAGAAAGCGACCATACAAATCAAAACGTGTCACCCTCATCAATATTTTGGGCATTAATACATGCCTGGTCAATAGCAATATCATCTGGAAGAAGGATATGGACGGACTTCACACCATTTACTGGTTCATAAATATGTGAGTGTACGTCTAGGTGCAGTACATGGCTGAGTGCCTTACCAGACCCTTTCTCCTGCATTTCAGGAATCAGTCCCAGTATGACACTCAGTGTAAAAGTTCTTAATCACTCTGCAATTGAGCTGCCCCATGAGATCAGGCAATTCCACCCCCCCCCCCCCCCCCCCTCCAGACAATAGTTTGCATCACCACATTGTTTTTGGGTGGTATAGAATCTCACAGCTTAGAACTGAGCTATACTTAATGGCAAGATACTGCATCTCATTAACAATTTTGAGGCACTCCTTTCCAAAATTGGTAGACACATGTTATGAAATTGGCAGCGTCTTGGTAGCCTGCAGTAGAGTTATCTATGCAAGCATATGAGATGCAGTCCTCAAAAGTGTCTCAAACTAAACAGACTAAATTAAAGTTAGCGTGAGACTGACCTTGCACTCATTAACAAGATGGGCAAGAGAACTGCTGCCTGTAGGATTACTACAACTAGGTTCATGATGAGGTTGTTGCCAGGTGAGCGAGATGGACTCTAGCAAGGTGAAAGCATTAGCGACGAGCCAGGGTGAGGTAAGGTATTTTCATTGGGCCAGGACGAGGTAAACGCATAATTAATGAGCCCATATGTGGGGTTCATGGTAGTTACAGGCCCAGGCGCAGCGTTGACGGGCTGGGCATGGTGTTGGTGGGTCTGGGTTCAGAGTTGATGAGCCTGGGACTGACAATACTTTAGTTCCTCCATTCTTAGACTATCGTTCGTCTGTATTGGACCCTTACCAGTTGGATCTGATTCAAGAGATTGAGAAGGTCTAAAGAAGAGCGACAAGATTCGTGACTGGAATATTTCGCCATCGCAAGAGCGGTACAAATCTCATAGAAAGTTTGAAGTGGGACACACTAATAGATAGACGACGCGCTAAACGGAGGGGACAGGTCACTAAATTCCAAACTTCGATATTCGCCGAGGATGTAGAGCATATATTATTATCACCAACTTTCAAGTCGCGCAATGATCACCATTCAAAGATAAGGGAAATTAGAGCTCGTAGTGAGGCTTTCGGACAGTCGTTTTCCCTCGCGCGATGCGCGAGTGGAACAGAGGGGGGAGGGGGGGGGGGGGGAATATGACTTTGGCGCGAATAGTGACCTCTGCCACACACAGCTTTGTGGCTAGCAAAGTATATATGTTTATGTAGATGTAAAAACGCCTCATTCATGGGTCAGGGTGTGGTGGTGTTGCCAGAAGCCCACCTCCATACGATCCCAATACTCCTGCAAGGAAGAAGGAAACGACAACATTGATAAGTACCTTATGTTTATGTGTGGGGGGGGGGGGGGGTTAACGAAAGAATCATCATATCCAAGAAGCAGTAATAATAATTTGTAATACTTGTATGTAATTCGTCGGTGTCCTCATTGATAAATGCAGATCCAATTTCATCATTTGTCGTTGTGCTGTGTCTTAGCACTCCATCCAGATAAACGTCCTTCTCCCCCACCACGACGCCATAATCGGGCGCCTAGGAAAAACATTACAGAAGAAATATATGCAAGTGTGAAAGTGTTGCAGAAGGAAAATGAATTACTATGACTTACACATTGCTCATCTACACTGAAAAGCCAAGGAAACTGGTATACCTCTCTATTACTGTGTAGGACCCCTGCAAGCACGCAGAAGTGCCGCAGCACGATGTGGCATGGACTCGACTAATATCTGAAGTCTTCGTTGATCCATTATGGATTGTGGGACGACGGCTAGCATGAACTTCTTGATGCAGTAATTTACCAACAACCGTAAGTATTGTAGAAATTTATTTCATTTTACGAACTTCTATGTGCTACCAGTTTCGGCATTACATTGATGCCATCTTCAAGCCCCACTCGTCATGGTCGTAAAATCGCTATACACGGAAGGAGCCATAGAACTGGATCCGTGAATCAATCGTCCTGCAACAGCTCTTGGTGGCCAGTCTGTGTCGCCTGTTGCATGACAATGCACGGCCACATGTCAGTCAAAAAACCATGGAAGCGATCACAAAACTCGGATGGACAACACTGAAACACCCGCCTTACAATCCTGACCTGGCTCCATATGACTATCGTCTCTTTGGGAAACTGAAAGACTCTCTTCGTGGAACAAGGTTTGAAGATGATTACTCCCTTGTACACGTTGCCAAACAGTGGCCCCAACAGTTTGGTCCAGAATTTTACCTTGCGGGTATACTGGCGCTGGTTCCAAGATGGCGTAAGGCACTTGAGAGGGATGGAAATTATGTGGAAAAATGAAAATATTGTTCCTAAAGGATATACAGGGTGTTTCAAAAATGACCGGTATATTTGAAACGGCAATAACAACTAAACGAACAGCGATAGAAATACACCGTTTGTTGCAATATGCTTGGGACAACAGTACATTTTCAGGCGGACAAACTTTCGAAATTACAGTAGTTACAATTTTCAACAACAGATGGCGCTGCTAGTGATGTGAAAGACATAGAAGACAACGCAGTCTGTGAGTGCGCCATTCTGTACGTCGTCTTTCTGCTGTAAGCGTGTGCTGTTCACAACGTGCAAGTGTGCTGTGGACAACATGGTTTATTCCTTAGAACAGAGGATTTTTCTGGTGTTGGAATTCCACCGCCTAGAACACAGTGTTGTTGCAACAAGACGAAGTTTTCAACGGAGGTTTAATGTAACCAAAGACCGAAAAGCGATACAATAAAGGATCTGTTTGAAAAATTTCAACGGACTGGAAACGTGATGGATGAACGTGCTGGAAAGATAGGGCGACCGCGTACGGCAACCACAGAGGGCAACGCGCAGCTAGTGCAGCAGGTGATCCAACAGCGGCCTCGGGTTTCCGTTCGCCGTGTTGCAGCTGCGGTCCAAATGACGCCAACGTCTACATATCGTCTCATGCGCCAGAGTTTACACCTCTATCCATACAAAATTCAAACGCGGCAACCCCTCAGCGCCGCTACCATTGCTGCACGAGAGACATTCGCTAACGATATAGTGCACAGGATTGATGACGGCGATATGCATGTGGGCAGCATTTGGTTTACTGACGAAGCTTGTTTTTACCTGGACGGCTTCGTCAATAAACAGAACTGGCGCATATGCGGAACCGAAAAGCCCCATGTTACAGTCCCATCGTCCCTGCATCCTCAAAAAGTACTGGTCTGGGCCGCCATTTCTTCCAAAGGAATCATTGGCCCATTTTTCAGATCCGAAACGATTACTGCATCACGCTATCTGGACATTCTTCGTGAATTTGTGGCGGTACAAACTGCCTTAGACGACACTACGAACACCTCGTGGTTTATGCAAGATGGTGCCCGGCCACATTCCACGGCCGACGTCGATGAATTCCTGAATGAATATTTCGATGATCGTGTGATTGCTTTGGGCTATCCGAAACGTACAGGAGGCGGCGTGGATTGGCCTCCCTATTCGCCAGACATGAACGCCTGTGACTTCTTTCTGTGGGGACACTTGAAAGACCAGGTGTACCGCCAGAATCCAGAAACAATTGAACAGCTGAAGCAGTACATCTCATCTTCATGTGAAGCCATTCCGCCAGACACGTTGTCAAAGGTTTCGGGTAATTTCATTCAGAGACTACGCAATATTATTGCTACGCATGGTGGATATGTGGAAAATATCGTACTATAGAGTTTCCCAGACCGCAGCGCCATATGTTGTTGACAATTGTAACTACTGTAATTTCGAAAGTTTTTCTGCCTGAAAATGTACTGTTGTCCCAAGAATATTGCAACAAACGGTGTATTTCTATCGCTGCTCGTTTAGTTTGTATTGCCGTTTCAAATATACCGGTCATTTTTGAAACACCCTGTATCTAGACACTGTAAAACTTTCAAACGTGTAGAATAAAAGATGGATTTTTTTAAAAAAAAGTGGTTTGCATTTCTTTTGGAGTGACCCTCGTAGTTTCTTCCTCCTCATCTCGCTACCGTCAGCTGCTTCCGACCCGTAGACTTTGTCAGCTGTTCTAAAATGGCGTTCGATAGTGCCTTTTTTAGGTATGGCTACAGTAGCGTTACAAATCAAACATATACATCTATCTGTACGTACTGTTACAAAAAACCGTTGTTTCCATTCCCCATGAAAGTGATATGTTTTTTATGTGTTTAGCAGCACTTGTTTTTCCCATACGTCTTACCTTACTAGGCACGAGGAAAGACGCGAGCGCTAAAGGCTGTGAAATGTAGAAAAGGATGAGAGAGCTGAACATAGTGTTGTCAGATATACAGCCTACAAATACCGTGCGAAACACTCACTGTCAGTAAACTGGTATTTTACAAAAACAGATCATTTAAACATAGTTCAGATAAATGATTTGAAAGATCGAGTCATAAAGCTATAGCGATCGAGCAGTCGATCGCGATTAACGGATTGAGAACCCGTGATTTGGATAAAGAGGTGGATGCCTGGGTTCAATCGTGATCCCGCAGACAATTGAAAAGAGTTTTTCATGAAGGAATTGAGCCCCTTGTCTGATAGTGGGATAAATGTATTAAAAGTTACGGTGATTACTTTTGAAGTAATAAACAGTTTACTTACTTTTTCGATCTCTCTCGTTTTCATGTATCTTCCCCTTATAGACTGCTCATTATCCATAGAGATTATTTGCTTTATTTGCTCTATATGTTATTTCTCTCTGTATCATTCTGTTAGATAATACGTGTAATGTTTTTGATACTTAGGTTTTGTAATAAACTAGGGTCAATTTGGACCGACCTGCCGGGGTGACCCAGCGGCTCTAGGCGCTTCAGTCTGGAACCGCGCGACCGCTACGGTCGCAAATTCGAATCCTGCCCCGGGCATGGATGTGTGTGACGTCCTTAGGTTAGTTAGGTTTAAGTAGTTCTAAGTTCTAGGGGACTGATGACCTCCGACGTTAAGTCGCATAGTGCTTAGAGCCATTTGAACCATTTGAACCAAATTGGACCTACGTTTTATCTCAATAGATAGACGAACACATTTTTATTGAGATTGTTAATTCTTTTGTGAAAGAACCCAGGGTTCATTTGTCAGGGTCAATCTTTTAATCACGTTATTCTGTCGTGTGACTGTTTTCATTATCACATCTGAGTCAATGAGGAGCAATTTGAGTCTCAGAGACATCCAGACCAACTTAAGTCTAATCACAGAATGACTGGAAGTTTAATGGAACAGTTCAATTTTATGGGCAGTGTTTACGACAAAAGATGTTCCAGACGACAGAGTGCAGCAACACGGCATACTGTCAGCAGCCGTATTAGGTATGGCGAAGGTGAGTTTAACTTGGCCAACAACGAAGATGACATAGGGATGCAGCATCAGCAAAACTTCCACATCCAGGATACTATCTTCTAATGATTTCCGTTCCTATCGAATCCATTTTGTGCAAGAATTCCACAGCGATGATACCGACAGGTGGGTGCAATCTGTGAAATGTTTGAAGCGATGAAGCTAGTTTTCATTTGAGCAGGAGGGCGAATAGACATAGCGCTGAATGAGACTTTAATTCTGCAGCGGAGTGTGCGCTGATATGAAACTTCCTGGCAGATTAAAACTGTGTGCTGGACCGAGACTCGAACTCGGGATCTTTGCTTTTCGCGGGCAGGTGCTCTACCATCTGAGCTACCCAAGTACGACTCACGCCCCGTCCTCACAGTTTTACTTCTGCCAGTACCTCGTCTCCTACCTTCCAAACTTTACAGAAGCTCTCCTGCGAACCTTGCAGAACTAGCACTCCTGAAAGAAAGGATATTGCAGAGACATGGCTTAGCCACAGCCTGGGGGATGTTTCCAGGATGAGATTTTCACTCTGCAGCGGAGTGTGCCCTGATATGAAACTTCCTGGCAGGAAGTTTCAGACATAGCTCTGTTTACTGGACAAACGAAACTCCCCACCTTACTGTCAAGGCATGCACTCAGACCAGCCTTAGATTAAATGTGTGGTGTGGCACACATGGGGATTCTCTCAATGATCCCACACATTTTAGCGACACGCTCAATGCTGCACACTATAGACATCTCCTTGAGGAAACATTACTACCCTATTTGGACGATCCGCCTCTCGAATGGAGGTGTAGGTTTTCTTCCAGCAGGATGGCGCACCTCAACACTTTGGACAAAACTTTCCCCGACACATGGATGAGGTACTTCCTCGGTTTTGAATTGGTAGACGGTGTCTTGTGGAATGGCCACTTAGGTCGCCAGACCAGAGGCCATTGGACTTTTTCCTTTGGTGACACCTTAAGTCTACAGTTTACACCACCACACCAAGAGCTTTAATTGACCTGCAGAAGATTATAACACCAGAGCCTGTACAGATACCAACAGTGGAGTTACAGTCAGTGTCCGGCCGCGTCCATCGCCATGTTCAGATGTGTCGTCCGCAGGACAACAGTCAGTTTAACACCTTCTGCATTAGAGGTATGCGCGAACAATTGACTAGGGATAACGGTTGCTTTGTAATGTCACGTTTCGAGACTTCATTGACCGATGATATAACATTTTGTTTCTACGGTCAATGTACAGCTGTAGCATGCGTTCGTTTCTTTGTATTTTCGCTATGTCCACTAATTATGACTGTGTGCTATGGGCGGAGACCACTGAGTCAACAATGTAGACTTTACCCTATGGGCCATGATTTTTAAATCACCCTGTACTCCTGCTCTTTAAAATTGCAATTCCAGGAAAGATAGCAAAGAACTAAATTTTACGAGGGTCACTTCAAAAGAAATGCAGACTAGTTTTTTAAAATCCATCTTTTATTCTACATGTTTGAAACTCTTACAGTGTGTATATACGTCCTGTGGGAACAATATTTTCATTTCTCCACATAATTTCGATCCCTCTCAACTGCCTTACACTATCTTGGAACCAGCGCTTGTATACCCGCACGGTAAAATTCTGGACCAATCTATTGGAGCCACTGTTTGGCAGCTTGTACAAGGGAGTCATCATCTTCAACACCTTGTTCCACAAAGAGAGTCTTTCAGTTTCCCAAAGAGACGATAGTCACATGGAGCCAGGTCAGGACTGTAAGGTGGGTGTTTCAGTGTTGTCCATCCGAGTTTTGTGATCGCTTCCATGGTTTTTTGATTGACATGTGGCCGTGCATTGTCGTGCAACGGCAAAACATCCTGCTTTTGCTGATGTGGTCGAACACAACTCAGTCGAGCTTGAAGTTTCTTCAGTGTCGTCGTCACATATGCACAGAATTTATGGTGGTTCCACTTGGCATAATGTCCACAAGCAAGAGTCCTTCGGGATCGAAAAACACCGTAGCCATAACTTTTCCAGCACAAGGTGTGGTTTTGATTTTTTTTCTTGGGTGAATTTGCATGATGCCACTCCATTGATTCGCTCTTCGTCTCTGGTGAAAAGTGATAGAGCCATGTCGCAATTCTTCCATGAATTTCATCTTCACCATTCTTGTACTGTTCCAAAAGTTCGCTGCATACCGTTTTTCTTGTTTCTTTGTGAGCCACTGTCAACATCCTAAGAACCCACCTGGCACAAACCTTTTTAAACGCCAACACTTTCAGTATTCTGCAAACACTTCCATCCCCTACCCAACGTAGCGTGACAGTTCGTTCACTGTGATGCGTAAGTCAGCAGTCACCAATTTGTTAACTCTCTGAACATTGTCCGAAATGTGTGCAGTACGAGGCCTGCCGCTGCGAGGGCAATCCTCAATATTGCCGTGCCCGCTTTCATCACGGAACCTGCTTGTTCACCGACTAACTGTACTGCGATCGACAGCAGCATCTCCATACACCTTTTTCAGCCTCTTTTGGAAGTTTCCCACAGCCTCGTTTTCAGAGCACAGGAATTCTATGACAGCACGTTGTTTCTGACGAACGTCAAGTGTAGCAGCCACCTTGAAGACATGCTTTGACGGCGCCACTCACGCGAACAGGTTGAACTAAGTTTAAAAACAAGTGGGAAGGATGTATCTACACACTGTAAAACTTTCACACATGCAGAATGAAAATTGTATTTTTACAAAAAATAGTGTTCATTTCTTTTGGAGTGACCCTCGTACTTATTGTGCATGTACAGTATACAGTAGACAATTAAAGTTGTGGTGATCTGGGGGTGTACAGGATGCGAAATATAATAGATGGTGCAGGAACAGTGAATTAAATCCAGTTGGGCACCGAATCGAACTGAGCTCGGGTGACAGATAGAGGTACGACTCTCCACGCTGTTTCAGTTTTATTCCAGAATTCCTCAGTCGTAGTGTTTTTAGAGCGGTGGCGTGTCAGTTTCTCGACAACCCGTGCCCAGTTGTTTTCAATGGGGATGAGATACGAATACGGCCCAGGACAACAGTCTGATCACCCTTCCTATCGAGGTAGGTCAGGACAGCGCAGGCAACATGCAGTCTTGTATTATCTTGTTGAAAGATGACGACACGGAAAACTTTAAGACAGGATACAGCTACCGGCCTTACACGCCTTCTGTCCAGCTTAACCGGCTACAAGAGTCAGAAGCGACTGTGTTATGTACCCAGAAGCACCTCATACCATCACGCCAGGGCCTGCACCCCTTTGACTATGACGGGCACAAACCTGTAACATTTTTTTCTCCTAGGAACCTCCACACACGAAAACGTCAATCGTGATGAAAGTGCAGGAGCGGCTCTCGTCTAAAACAACGAGGTGGTGCCACTCATGTGTCTACTGTTATCACTGGGCCCACCACCGTCGGTGGGCCTCTATCTGCTGGCAAGCCGCAACAATGGTCGCAGTTCTATCAGTGCGCTATGTTCCACACATGGTAGCAGTGTCCGTCTACATACTTGTGTTGGCCCTTTTCCTGACTCCAGGTCTACGACCCTGCAGACATGTCTGTTATCTCCGGCGCTAGCCGCGCGAGGCTATTTAAAAGCAGCATGGCATTGAGTATGGTGGTCCTTATCCTATCTATTCCATATTCGCATGAAATTCGTGGTATCCCGACCAAAATGAGCAGTAATATTCCGGAATAATAGTGTTTCAATAGTAAAATAAAGTCAAATTCCGACATGTATTGGTAGACGTTTCTCCCTCTTCCAACTGACATAGTATCTGCTCACAAATAAACGACACTATGTGACCAAAAGTATCCGGACACCTGGCTGAAAATGATTTACAAGTTCGTGGCGCTGGAATTCAGTATGGTATTGGCCCACCCTTAGCCTTGATGACAGCTTCCACTCTTTCAGACATACGTTCCATCAGGTGCTGGAAGGTTTCTTGGGGAATGACGTATGGATGAAGCCTGGCACGAAGTCGGTGTTCCAAAACATCCCAAAGGTGTCCTATAGGATTCAGGTCAGGACTCTGTGCAGGCCAGTCCATTACAGGGATGTTATTGTTGTGTAACCACTCCGTCACAGGCCGCGCTTTATGAACAGGTGCTCCATCGTGTTGAACGATGCAATCGCCATCACCGAATTGCTCTTCGACAGTGGGAAGCAAGAAGGCGCATAAAACATCATTGTAGGCCTGTGCTGCGATAGTGCCATGGAAAACAACAAGGGCAGCAAAACCCCTCCATTAAAAACACGACCACACCGTAAGACCACCGCCTCCGAATTTTACTGTTTGCACTACACACGCTGGCAGATGACGTCCACTGGGCATCCGTCACACCCACACCCAGCCATTGGATCGCCACATTGTGTACTGTGATTCGTCACTCCACACAACGTTTTTTTCACTGATCAGTCGTCCAACGTTTACGCTGCTTACACCAAGCGAGGCGTCATTTGGCATTTACCGGCGTGATGTGTGGCTTACGAACGGTCGCTCGACCGGGAAATCCAAGTTTTCTCACCTCCGGCCTAACTGTCATAGTACTTGCAGTCGGTCCTGATGCAGTTTCGAATTCCTGTGTGATGGTCTGAATAGGTGTCCGCCTATTACACGTTACGATCCTCTTCAACTGTCGGCGGTCTCTGTCAGTCAACAGACGAGGACAGCCTGTACGCTTTTGTGTCTCTTCACGTTTCCACTTCACTATCACATCGGAAACAGTAGACATAGGGATGCTTAGGAGTGTGGAAATCTCGCGTACAGTCGTATGACACAAGTGACACCCAGTCACCTGACCACGTTCGAAGTCCGTGAGTTCCGCCAAGAGCCCCATTCTGCTCTCTCACGATGTCTAATGACTACTGAGGTCGCTGATATGGAGTACCTGGCAGCAGGTGGCAGCACAGTGCACCTAATATG